>NC_083323.1:89003480-89353480 GCF_963455315.2 Globicephala melas
ACTGCAGATTTTATTAGAAGCTGTAAATTGCATTTCATCCATATAACCATATAAGTGGTTACCCAACTTTTTAGTCTGCACATTTTATTACACACGTTTTCAAAGTTTAAACATCTCTACTTTCTTCCAAGGAAACAAAATTCTTCTCAGATTACTACTACTTATTGTACTGGGAAAGCTTGTCTTTAAAAAAAATTCACTTCCTTTCATTGTTGTTATAAACCATAAAATTCCTATAGTTTCTGGTAACTCTGCTCCTCCCCTGGGCTCTGTGTCTCCATCCACAGGAAAACAGGAGACACCAGAACTCTGCATCTCAGGCAAGACTTCTATTCCTCCCTCTTTCTTCATGGCCCACAACCTCATATCCTGGTTACCCTGGAGTCTATTAGAACAAGCTATCATGCCTTTATTTCTGTTTACTTCAGTCCTCAAAAAAGAAAAATATATAAATAAATTTAAAAATAAAAACCAAGACCTTCTGTCAGCTCTCATCACATAGAATCATATCCTTGTAGTTTGTCCACCCCTATTGGGACCCCGTCTCCTACTCCTCCCCAACTCCCAAAACTCTTCCATAGTTCTGCCTGAAACTGAGGGATCTCAAACTCCTGTATTCTTAGAATCTCCTCTGAGCATTCCCTTAACCTTCCTGTTTTAATTGAAACTGACAGTTTTCTAAGCACACAGGTTTCCTTGCCATTCTCTTTCTTAGGTGGTATGTTTTTTTCTCCATACCTTTCAAGTTACCAACTTTGGAAGTGCGTGAGGTATTTCTTATTGTTCTTCCAGACCATTTTTCCTCTCTATTTCATTTAGAAATAAAAAATTGAGGGAAAAATACTTTAAGATCCACGTAAATATCTTTGCCAGCCTCTAGTCTTTCTTTTTGCAATTATCACAGAACTCAATATTTCCTTTCATGTATTGACTGTTTTAACTCTACAATAACTCTCATATTTCTCCTGCTAATATTCTTGGTGATTTTAATAAACACATAAGCAGTCCATCAAATATGATCTTGTACTTTCTTCTCTATTATGATGATATTGATGTATCTCTCAATTATATAGTCCCAGAGTTAGGTGCTAAATCCTTCTGTTGCCAGCAATTGAAATGTCTCCATAATCTCAATGGCAGTAGTTCCACTCTGACATTCTCTGATTTTTCCAGCTCATACTATCTAGAAGCCCAGTATGACAACCTTTCTTCATGGCTAAGAACTATAACCTTTTTTCCTAATAAGTTTTCACTATACCCTATCACCTTCATGTCCCATTAGTTGTGTTTTGATGCAGTCCATGGTCCATTATTAAGACCATTTTATACTTATTCTCTAGTCATCTCATTAAGTGTTATGGCTTTGATACTATTTATACACTGATGACTCCCCAAAGTGTATCCTCAGTCCCAGACAAAGATCATGAGCTCCATATTCGTTTTGTTTGTTTGTTTGTTTGTTTGCGGTTCGCGGGCCTCTCACTGTTGTGGCCTCTCCCGTTGCGGAGCACAGGCTCCGGACGCGCAGGCTCAGCGGCCATGGCTCACGGACCCAGCTGCTCCGCGACATGTGGGATCTTCCCGGACCAGGGCACGGACCCGTGTCCCCTGCATCGGTAGGTGGACTCTCAACCACTGCGCCACCAGGGAAGTCCCTCCATATAAGTTTTTTCAACTATTTCCTTGCCATTCCTGCCTGTGTTTCAAATAGTTTGACACACTCCAATCTGAATTTCTAATTTTCTTCTTCATATATGATCCTCTTTAGCTCAGTGGATGGCAAAATTCACCTTCAGTTGCTCAGATCAAATTCTTGAAATCATCCTTGAACCTCTTTCTCTTCTACTCCACATCAAACTTATCAGCAAATTCTGCTAAATCTGATTCAAAGTATACATGCAATCCTATCGCATAACTATTACTACTCTCATCATAACTGATGCTATCAGATTGTTGCAATAGCCTTTTAACTTAGAGGTCAGCAATCTACTTCCTGCAAGCCAAATTATTTGTTCATATAATTTGCACATTTTGATACGACTTTTTTATCTTTTACTCACTGATATGTAGGCAGTAGTCACATATTCTGGATACTAATCATTTGTCTACTGTATATTGTACAACTATTTTCTCCTAAAATTTAGCTTACTTTTTAATATTAATTATAGTTTTTTGTATATAATTTTTACATTTTTAAAATTACCAGCTAAATTTTAAACTTTCTGATGGTATGGATCTTGCTTAATACAACTTTAATATTCTACTCTAACACATCATGGGTGCTCAATCAACATTTGTTTATTGATTGATTCAAAACACTGCATTTCACTAGAGTTTCTATACACAGCTCATAGGTAACAAAGCAACAGGATTCATCAGTCTATACTAGCATTGGCCTGTACCCCATCAGCAGTCAGAAATGAGCATTAGAGGATAAGCTGGTTTCTCATGTTCTACTGTGACAGAACTCAGGTACACAGGGCAAGAAGTAGGAAGCATCGTATAAATGTACAGAGGATTCCAGACAGAATCTTAAAGTAGTAAATGCACTTTCAAAAATGAAAAGGTTTACTTCAAGGTCCCAGTTCCTTACACTGTTAGAAATATTATTCAGGAAGTCTTTTAAAGGAGGTCTGTTCACATAGTATGCAATTTCATACACACAGGATAGTCAGGCTACTAGGAACTAGTTTTGTGTTCTATAATTCATTTGCCACCTTCAACTGTTAGCTTATATGTATGTTTATGTAAGACTATATTTTCCATGTATTACCAGATCAAGCAATATATATGCAGCACCAAGAGAAAGTATTCCTGCTGCCCCAACAATATCATTCACTACAAATTTAAAGAATAGGAGAGGTGCCTGCCTAGCCAATGCATTTCTCTCTCTGCTTCTCTCTCTCTCTCTTCCCTCCTCTCTCTCCCCCTCTCTCTCAAACAAATAACTACCTTGGAAGTTCACTAAGTTCATAAGCCTGTAAATGAGTTATGCAGATATAAGAAAAGTCAGGAGGGACAACATCTGAGCAAAATAAATGTGAAGGAAGAGGAGAGGAAAAAGTGTACAATGTTCCAAAAACTATGTATTAACATGAGGCTCACATTGATTTTTATACATTTCAGTTCTCTATTACACCTGCGGGTATGGTTAGAAAAAATTTAAATGGCTTCTGAACATCATTAACTCTACTGAAAAACTACCATCTTACATGGAAACGGTAAATATAAGAGATTACTCTGGGAGTGGCAGGCATAAGAAAAGTAGACAGAAATTGACAGTAGGAAGAGAAGTACTTGAAGAGAGAGAGAGAAAGAGGAACAGAGGTGTATGGAAAGAGAAGTTAGAGATAGCTGGTTCTGAAATGAAAGATAGGAAAAAGTAATAAACCTGATACCAATTAATCTATATACTGAAGGTATTATTGCCAGTTATTTATTGCACTGTGAAGAATGAGCTGGTGTTAAAACATGTCTGATTATCAGACTCAACTGGAGAGCTTGTTATAAGATAGGGATTCTCCAGATCTATCCCTCTACCACTGGTCTATCCCACCCTACTTCATGCGTTAGGATGGCACTGGGGCATCATTTTACATTTATGTATGTATGCATATATATGTATGTATACACACACACAAACATGCACACATGCACATATTTAGGTTCAGTAGCTGGTCCTAATTTCCACACAGGAACTCATACTAATTTTGTTGAGTACTGAAAGCATGAGGGTCTCTGTCCCTCTCTCTGCCACCCAAGCTTTTCCTTCACAAGAAGAAGAAACATCAATCACATTGAATGAAGTTTCAGGCCTGCCACTAAAATATAAGATTCAAGAGAGAAACTCTCTCTTCTGCCAGTTTGATAAAAAGGATAGAGTATAGAGTTCTATCAGGTAGATACAACCAACTTGCTGTTTTCCATATTTCCTTTATTAAGATTACTTTGATCCCTTCAATTATTTGTTTCTTATAATTAACTCATAAGATTTGGACTTGGAGAACCGGTCCTAATATTTTCTCCACAAAGTAGTTAACGTATAGCTTTCTCAAGGTTCCAATGTGACTCTAACTGTAAAATAGGGATAATAACACTTATCTATCTACCTTGCAGTTTTGAAAAGAGTACAGAGAAATAATGTATACGTATGTTTTTAACCTGTAAACTAGTATAAAACATTATTTACATAGTTAGCTAAAAGTGGAGTTGTGCTTTGACTTCCAAGCTAGACTTTTAGCATTGCCTGATACTTTCTTATTATCCTTGTAAAACAGATCACACTACAGTAATACATGGTTTCTGGGTCCAGCCCACGTTTCCAGCTTCCTGACAAGGTCTTAGAGTTTCAGTGAATCATTTTTCACATTTTTTTTCAATTCTTTATTCCATCTCCTTATAAGGAGAAAGAGAAAATCATCTTAATTCATATGGTTAAAAATTATTCTCTGAAATGCATCATCAGTTTTCACAACAAAAAACTGAATATAAGTTCAGTTATATAATATAATATTTTTAATATTATATTTTAAAATATTGTATAATAAAATATATATTATATTATTTAAAATATAATATTTTTGTCTGAATATAAGTTTTGATTTCTCTGGGCTACATACTTAAGTGGGCAATTACTGGTTTTTATGGCAATTACATATTTTGTTTTATATTGATATTTTTTAAAAGCCAACTTTTACTAAACTCACCAATTTGTTCTAGGTAGTTGTTTATGTAGGTTCTTGGCATTCCAATCTGTATGACATTTACTTTTCTTGCCTTATTTATCAGTGTGGTAAATGTCCCTTTAAGCACTCTTTTCACTACATCCCTAGTCTTTGATAATTTGTATTTTAATTTTCATTAGTTCAAAATATTTTTCAATTTCTCTTAGGACATTTTCTTTGACCTATTTGTTATTTGGAAGTATGTTGTTTAATCTCCAAATATTTTTATAATTTTCTACTATCTTTCTGTTATTGATTTGTAGTTTTAAATTCCCTGGTGGCCTGAGAGCGTACTCTGCAAAATTTATAGTCTTTTCAATTTGGTAAGGTATGGGTTTCTTTTAACACAGACTGTGGTCTATCCTGATGAATGTTCCTTGTGAGCTTAAAAAGAATGTGTATTCTGCTGTTACTGTACAAAGTATTCTGTAGATGACAATTAGATACAGTCAACTGATGGTGTTGTTCAGTTCAGCTGTATCCTTACTGATTTTCTGCCTGGCACAGTGTGTTGAAACCTCCAACTATAATGTTGTATTCATCTATTTCTCCTTTTAATTCTATCAGTTCTTCCCCATGTATTTTTTTTAACATCTTTATTGGAGTATAATTGCTTTTCAATGCTGTGTTAGTTTCTACTATATAACAAAGTGAATCAGCTATATGTATACATATATCCCCATATCCCCTCCCTCATTTTTTTTAATAGATCTTTATTGGGGTATAATTGCTTCACAATACTGTGTTAGTTTCTGTTGTACAACAAAGTGAATCAGCCATATGCATACATATGTCCCCATATCCCCTGCCTCTTGAGCCTGCCTCCCATCCTCCCTAACCCACCCCTCTAGGTCATTGCAAAATACCGAGCTGATTTCCCTGTACTATGCTGCTGCGTCCCACTAGCTATTTTACATTCAGTAGTGTATATATGTCAATGCTACTCCCACTTCACCCCAGCTTCCCCCTCCCACCCCGTTTCCTCAAGTCTATTCTCTACATCTGTGTCTTTATTCCCGTCCTGCCCCTAGGTTCATCAGAACCATTTTTCTTTTTTTTTTTTAAATTCCATATACATGTGTTAGCATACGGTACTTGTTTTTCTCTTTCTGACTTACTTCACTCTGTATGACAGTCTCTAGGTCCATCCACCTCACTACAAATAACTCAATTTCATTTCTTTTTATGGCTAAGTAATATTCCATTGTATATATATGCCACATCTTCTTTATTCATTCATCTGTCAATGGACACTTAGATTGCTTCCATGTCCTGGTTATTGTAAACAGTGCTGCAATGAACATTGTGGTACATATCTCTTCTTAAATTATGTTTTTTTTCAAGATATATGCCCAGTAGTGGGATTTCTGGGTCATATGGTAGTTCTATTTTTAGTTTTGTAAGGAACCTCCATACTCTTTTCCATAGTGGTTGTATCAATTTACATTCCCACCAACAGTGCAACAGGGTTCCCTTTTCACCACAGCCTCTCCAGCTTTTATTGTTTCTAGATTTTTTGATAAGGGCCATTCTGACCGGCTTGAGATGATACCTCATTGCAGTTTTGATTTGCATTTCTCTAATAATTCGTGATGCTGAGCATCTTTTCATGTGGCTCTTGGTCGTGTGTATGTCTTCCTCAGTGAAATGTCTATTTAGGTCTTCTGCCCATTTTTTAACTGGATTGTTTTTTTTTTGATATTGAGCTCCAAGGACTGTTTGGAGATTAACCCTTTGTCTGTTGTTTCATTTGCAAATATTTTCTCCCATTCTGAGGGTTGTTTTTTTGTCTTGTTTATGGTTTCCTGTGCTGTGCAAAAGATTTTAAGTTTAGTTAAGTCCCATTTGTTTATTTTTGATTTTATTTCTGTTATTCTAGGACGTGGGTCAAAAAAGATCTTGCTGTGATTTATTTTTCCTATGTTTTCCTCTAAGAGTTTTATAGTGTCTGGTCTTACATTTAAGTCTTTAATCCATTTGGAGTTTATTTTTGTGTATGGTGTTAGGTAGTGTTCTAATTTCATTCTTTTACATGTAGCTGTCCAGTTTCCTAGCACCACTTATTGAAGAGGTTGTCATTTCTGCATTGTATGTTCTTGCCTTCTTTGTCATAAATTAGGTGACCATATGTGTGTGGGTTTATCTCTGGGCATTCTATCCTGTACCATTGATCTATATTTCTGTTTTTGTGCCAGTACCATACTGTCTTCCTACTGTAGCTTTGTGATATTGTTTGAAGTCAGGGAGACTGATTTCTCCAAACCCATTTTTCTTTCTCAAGATTGCTTTGGCTATCAGGGTCTTCTGTGTCTCCATACGAATTGTAAAATTTTTGTTCTAATTCTGTGAAGAATGCCATTGGTAGTTTGATAGAGATTGCATTGAATCTGTACATTGCTTTGGGTAGTATAGTCATTTACACAATATTGATTCTTCCAATTCAAGAACATGGTATATTTCTCCATCTGTTTATGTCATCTCTGATTTCTTTCATCAGTGTTTTATAGTTTTCTGAGTACAAGTCTTTCGCCTCCTTGGGCAGGTTTATTTCTAGATATTTTATTCTTTTAGTTGTAATGGTAAGTGGGAGTGTTTCCTTAATTTCTCTTCCTGATTTTTCATTGTTGATGTACAGGAATGTTAGAGATTTCTGTGTATTAATTTTGTATGCTGCAACTTTACCAAGTTCATTGACTAACTCTAGTAATTTTCTGGTGGCATCTTTAGGATTCCCTATGTATAGTATCATGTCATCGGCAAACAGTGACAGTTTTACTTCTTCTTTCCAATTTGTATTCCCTTTATTTGTTTTTCTTCTCTGATTGCCATGGCCCAACTTCCAAAACTATGTTGAATAAGAGTGGCGAGACTGGACATCCTTGTCTTGTTCCTGATCTTAGTGGAAATGCTTTCAGTTTTTCACCATTGAGTAGGATGCTTGCTGTGTGTTTGTCATATATGGCCTTTATTATGTTGAGGTAGGTTCCCTCTATGCCCATTATCTGGAGAGTTTTTTTATCATAAATGGGTGTTGAATTTTGTCAAAAGCATTTTCTGCATCTATTGAGATGATCATATGATTTTTATTCCTTAATTAGTTAATGTGGTGTATCACATTATTTGATTTTCATATATTGAAGAATCCTTGCATCCTGGGGTATATCCCACTTGATCATGGTGTATGATCCTTTTAAAGTGTTGTTGGGTTCTGTTTGCTAATATTTTGTTCAGGATTTTTGCATCTATGTTCATCAGTTATATTGGTCTATAATTTTCTTTTTTGGTGTTATCTTCTTCTGGTTTTGGTATCAGGGTGGTGGTGGCTTTGTAGAATGAATTTGGGAATGTTTCTCCCTCTGCAATTTTTTGGAAGAGTTTGAGAAAGATCGGTGTTAGCTCTGCTCTAAATGTCTGATAGAATTTTCCTGTGAAGCCATCTGGTCCTGGACTTTTGTTTGTTGGAAGATTTTTAATTACAGTTTCAATTTCATTACTTGTGATAGGTCTGTTTATATTTTCTAATTTTTCCTGGTTGAGTCTTGGAAAATTGTACCATTCCAAGAATTTGTCCATTTGTTCATGGTTGTCCATTTTATTGGCATATAGTTGTTTGCAATAGTCTTTTATAATACTTTGTATTTCTGCAGTGTCAGTTGTGATTTCTCCTTTTTCATTTCTAATTTTATTGATTTGCATCCTCTCCCTTTTTTTCTTGATGAGTCTAGCTAAGTCAATTTTGTTTATCTTCTCAAAGAACCAGCTTTTAGTTTTATTGATCTTTACTATTGTTTTCTTCATTTCTATTTCATTTCTGCTCTGATCTTTATGATTTCTTTCCTTCTACTGACTTTGGCTTTTCTTTGTTCTTCTTTTTCTAGTTGTTTTAACTGTAGGGTTAGATTATTTCTTTAACATTTTTCTTGTTTCTTGAGGTGAGATTGAATTGCTATAAACTTCCCTCTTAGAACTGCGTTTGCTGCATCCCATAGGGTTTGGGTCATCGTGTTTTCATTGTCATTTGTTTCTATGCATTTTTTAATTTCTTCTTTGAATTCCTCAGTGATCTCTTGGTTATTTAGTCATCCATTGTCTAGCCTCCATGTATTTGTGTTTTTTACAGTTTTTTTTTTCCTGTAATTGATTCCCAGTCTCATAGTGTTGTGGTCAGAAAAGATGCTTAATACAATTTCAATTTTCTTACATTTTCTGAGGCTTGATTTGTGACCCAGGATGTGATCTATGCTGGAGAATGTTCCGTGTGCACTTGAAAAGAAAGTATATTCTGCTACTTTTGGGTGGACTGTTTTGTAAATATCAATTAAATCTATCTTGTCTATTGTGTCATTTAAAGTTTGTGTTTCCTTATTTATTTTCTGTTTGGATGATCTGTCCATTGGTGTAAGTGGGGTGTTAAAGTCCCCTACTATTATTGTGTTACTGTCAATTTCTCCTTTCATGGCTGTTAGCATTTGCCTTATATATTGAGGTGCTCCTATATTGGGTGCCTACACATTTATAATTGTTATATCTTCCTCTTGGATTGATCCTTTGATCATTATGTAGTGCCCCTCCTTATCTCTTTAACAGTCTTTATTTTACAGTCTATGTTATCTGATACTAGTATTGCTACTTCAGCTTTCTTTTGATTTCCATTTGCATTCAATATCCCTTCACTTTTCCATCCCTTCACTTTCAGTCTGTATGTGTCCTTAGGTCTGAAGTGGGTCTCTTATAGGCAGCATATATATGGGTCATGTTTTTGTGTCCATTCAGCCAGTCTGTGTCTTTTTGTTGAGGCATTTAACCCATTTACATTCAAGGTTATTATTGATATGTATGTTCCTATTACCATTTTCTTAATTGTTTGGGGTTTGTTTTTGTGTGTCTTTTTCTTCCCTTGTGTTTCCTGCCTAGAGAAGTTCTTTAGCATTTGTTGTAAAGCTGGTTTTGTGGTGTTGAATCCTCTTAGCTTTTGCTTGTCTGAAAAGCTTTTGATTTCTTCATCGGATCTGAATGAGATCCTTGCTGGGTAGAGTAATCGTAGTTGTAGTTTCTTTTCTTTCATCACTTTAAGTATATCCTTCCACTCCCTTATGGCCTGCAGAGTTTCTGCTGAAAAAATCAGCTGATAACCTTATGGGGATTCCTTTGTGTGTTATTTTTGTTTTTCCCTTGCTGGTTTTAATATTTTTTCTTTGAATTTAATTTTTTGTTAGTTTGATTACTATGTATTTTTGTGTGTTTTTCCTAGGGTTTATCCTATATGAGACTCTCTGTGCTTCCTGGACTTGGATGACTCTTTCTTTCCCCGTGTTAGGGAAGTTTTCGACTATAATCTCTTCAAATATTTTCTCAGACCCTTTCTTTTTCTCTTCTTCTTCTGGGACCCCTATAATTCTAATGTTGCGTTTAATGTTGTCCCAGAGGTCTCTGAAATTGCCTTCAATTCTTTTCATTCTTTTTTCTTTATTCTGCTCCTTGGAAATTATTTCCACCATTTTGTCTTCCGCCTCACTTATTCATTCTTCTGCTTAAGTTATTCTGTTATTGATTCCTTCCAGTGTATTTTTCATTTCAGTTATTATATTATCTCTGTTTGTTTGTTCTTTAATTCTTCTAGATCTTTATTAAACATTTCTTATATTTTCTCAGTCTGTGCCTCTATTCCATTTCCGAGGTTCTGGATCATCTTTACTATCGTTATTCTGAATTCTTTTTCAGGTAGATTGCCTATTTCCTCTTCATTTATTTGGTCTTGTAGGTTTTTACCTTGCTCCTTCATCTGTGACATATTTATTTGCTGTCTCTTTTTTTTTAATGAGTAGGATCACATTCCTGTCTTACTGGTTGTTTGGCCTGAGGCTTCCAACAGTGGAATTTGTAGGCTGTTTGTTAGAGCTGGGTCTTGGTGCTGAGATGAGGACCTCCGTGAGACCTTACTCCGATGAATATTCCCTGGGGTCTGAGGTTCTCTGTTAGTTCTGTGGTTTGGACTCAGAGCTCCCACCACAGGAGCTTTCGGCCTGACCCCCAGCTTGTGAACCAAGATCCCACAAGCTGTGTGTGGTGGCAGAAAACAATAAAAGAGAATAATAACAAAGTAAAAAATTAAATTAGACTAGGAAACTAACAGATATGTTTAGAAAGAATGTAAAAATAAAAATATAGGTGAATCATCAACCAGAAGGTACATTAGTACCACAATAGTAAAAAACAGGAGAAGGGAAAAGAAAAAAAAAGGGGGGGCTGAAGGCCTTGGCTGTGGAGGGCGGGACCTAAGGAAGGGTGAGGTTTGGGTGGTAGGCAGGGCCTATGCTTAGGACCCACAGGGCTGGAAAAGGCCCTGGGTGCTGTGGAGGGTGGGGCTTATGATCAAGAAAGAGAAGGAGCTCAGGCATGCCCGTCAACCCGGTCTCAGAGGGTGGGGGACCTCACCTGGGAGCCCAGCTGACTTCCTGGGCGTGAGTAGGCCGGGCAAATGCCCTTCTCTCCTCTCTTGCTCCTCCAGTCCCAGAGGGTCCCTTCCGCCTTCCTCTCCTGATCTCCCTGGCCTCCCTCCTATGCCCCCAGGACCATTGCGGCTGAGGGCGGGCCTTGGAGTGCAGGGGACTGGCCTGGGAGCTCAGCAGGCTCCCCTGGCCTGAGTGGGCAGGGCAGTTGCCTTCCACTCCTCTCCCTCTTTGCCCGGATACTTCAGCCTGCCTCTCCTGATCTCTCTGACCTCCCTCTTATGCCCCCAGGACCCACGTGGCCTGGAGGGGGCTTTGGATGGGGGGTACTGACTTTGGAGCTCAGCAGACTCCCCAGCCCAAGCGATTGCCCTCCGCTCCTCTCCTGCTCTTCCCTGAGGGTCCCTCCCACCTGCCTCTCCTGATCTCCCTGGCCTCAGGGACACCAGTCCTGTCTGGCTTCCACTTCTCCTCCACCCTCAGGCCCCCTACATCCTACCGGTTCACGTGGGTTTCCTCCCATCTCCTTGGACATCAGGGTCCCCCACCAGCAGCCGGCAGGTCCCCTAGTTGTGGGGAGATGCTAACTTGACCTAAACATTATATTTTACAACTGCATTCATGTAAAGATGGATATAATGAAGGCTGCATTTTATATTATATATTCATTTTATATTATATATTCATTGTATATTCGTTCTTATCTTCTCATCATAAAAAAAGTTATTTAGGGCTTCCCTGGTGGTGCAGTGGTTGAGAGTCCACCTGCCGATGCAGGGGACACGGGTTTGCCCCAGTCCGGGAAGATCCCACATGCCGCGGAGTGGCTGGGCCCATGAACCATGGCTGCTGAACCTGCACTTCCGGAGCCTGTGCTCCGCAACAGGAGAGGCCACAACAGTGAGAGGCCTGAGTACCACATAAAAAAAAAAAAAAAAAAAAGTTATTTAAAAATATTCTGTGGGCACTGTGGTCCCAGGCACTGTGCCTACTGGTCCTGGGGAGGGGGGTTTCCTGATAGCAGGGCAGCCACCCTAGCAGGGAAAAAAATCTTCCCATGTATTTTTGATGCTCTGTTGTTAGGCACATACAGGTTAAGGATTGTTATGACTTTTTGGAGAATAGACCCCTTTATCATTATGTAATGTTTCTTTTTATCCCTGATAATTTTCCTTGTTCTAAAGTCAACTTGTGTGAAATTAGTATTGTTACTCTAGTTTTTTCTCAGTTGGTATTAGCATGATACATTTTTCTCTGTCCCTTCACTTTTACCTATATGTATCTTTTATCTATATATATACATATATATTTAAAATGAGTTTCTTAAAGATAATGTATATTTGGGTCTTGTTTTTTTTTAATCCACTCTGACAGCCTGTTTTTTAATTCACATATTTAGACAAGTCACATTTGAAATCATTGCAAGTATTATTCATTAGTATCTACCATGTTTTTAAATGTTTTCTATTCATTGCATTTTGTTGTTTGCTTTTATCTTCCCCTCTTTTTCTGCCTAGTTTTAATTAAGCATTTTATGTTATTCTATTTTCTCTCATCTCTTAACATATCAATTTTACTTCTTTTAATTCTTTTTAGCAGTTGCTTCAGAGTTTGCAGTACACATTTACAGCTACTTTAAGTCTACTTTCAAATAATGCTGTACTGCTTCATAGATAGTACAGGTACCTTAAAATAGAATATTTACAATTCCTTCCTCCTATCCCATATAATATTGGTGTCATACATTATACCTTTATGTTACAATCACTCAGTAATGATCCAATATATTCTTGCTATTAGTACTTTGAACAAAAGGTTATCTATTAGATCAGTTAAGTATCAGAAAAATAAAAGAATTATTTTATGTTCATTTATACATTTTCCAGTTTCTTCATTTCTTAATGTACATCTGAGCTTCTGACCTATATCATTTGTCTTTCTCTCTAAAGAACTTTTAACGTTTCTAGCAGTGCCAGTTTGCTGGTGACAAATTCCCTTAGTTTTTGTTTGTCTGATAAAGTATTTCTCCTTCACTTTTTTTTTAAAGTGGGCAGAATGTGTAACTTTTTTATGGTGGCAAAAACCTTAAAATTTACCATCTTAACAATTTTTAAGTGTACAGTTGAGTAGTGTTATTTTCACATCATTGTGAAACAGTTCTCCAGAATTTCTTTATCCTGCAAATCTGAAGCTTTATACCCATTAAACAACAGCTTCCCCCCACCCTGATTCTCACCCCTGCTAACCACCATTCTACTTTCTGTCCCTATGATTTTGACTACTCTAGGTACCTCGTATAAGTGGAATCATACAGTATTTGTCTTTTTGTGACTGGCTTATTTTACTTGCCATAATGTCTTCAACGTTCATGCATGTTGTAACATGTGACAGGATTTTCTCCCTTTTTTAAGTCTGGATAATATTTTGTTGTATGCGTATATCATATTTTGTTTATCCATTCATCCATAAATAGACATTTGCATTGCTTCCACCTCTTGGTTATTGTGAATATGGATGCTATGAACAAGCGCGTACAAATATATCTTTAAGACCATGCTTTCAATTCTTTTGGATATATATCCAGAAGTAATATTGCTGGGTCATATGGTAGTTTTATTTTTATTTTTTTAAGGAAACTCCATTCTGTTTTTCATAGTGGTTGTATGATTTTACAATCCCACCAACAGTGCAGAAGTGTTCCAATTTCTTCACATCCTTGCCAACACTTGTTATTTTTTTTCATAGTAGCCACACTAGTGGGTGTGTCTGTTTTACTTGTGAAAGATAATTTCACTGGTACAGAATTCTAGGGTGACTTTTTTTTCTTTATTTCAATAGTTTGTTATATATTTCATTTTACTCTCTTCTTTGTTGTTTGGTTTCTGAAGAGAAGTCCTATGTAATTCTTGTATTTGTTGCTCTATACATAAGGTGGTTTTTTTTCCCCCTTTAGCTATTTTCAGGATTTTCTCTTTGTCTTGGGCTTTCTGCCATTTGAGCATGATATTCCTAGGTGTAGATTTTTTCAGTGTTTTTCTTTATGGTATTCTCTGAGCTTCCTGGACCTATAGTTTTGTGTCTGTCACTAATTTTGGAAAATCTCATCAATGGTTACTTCAAATATTTCTTCTGCTTCTTTTTCTCTTTCTTCTCTCTCCAGTATTCTTACTACATGTATGTCATACCTTTTGTAATCATCTCACTGTTCTTGGATATTCTGTTCCATTTTGTTCACTCTTTTTGCTTTTCATTCAATTCAGGAAGTCTATTGACATATTCAGGCTCACTAATTCTTTACTTGGTCATATCCAGCTTATTGATGAGCCCATAAGAGGCAATCTTCATTCAGTTACATTTTTTCCCAGCATTTCCTTTTTATTCATTCTTATAGTTTTCATCTTTCTACTTATATTATCCATGTGTTCTTCCATGTTGTCTAATTTTTACATTAATGCTTTAACTTATTATCAGAGTTATTTTAAATTTCCAAGCTGGTAATTCTAAAATCTGTGTCATATCTGATTCTGGTCTTGTTGCTTGCTTTATCTCTTCAGATTTTGCTTTTAGGATTTCTTGTAATTTTTTATTGAAAGCTGGTGATGACATGATATATCTGGTAGTAGGAATATTTAAGTATTCCTACCAGTTTCTGGTTCCAATATGTCTATTCTCAGTAAGCTGATCTTGGCTATAATTCTGTCACCTGTCTCTCTAGGTTTTAAGGTAGCAGTTTGTCCTGGAACCTCAATTATTTGATAGATCTAAGAAAAGTCATTGATTTTCAGCTTGTTCAACTTTTTTGTTATTATAAAAGTAGAAATGATAACTTAATGAGCTTTACATGTTAGAACTGAGACTAGAAGTCTTAAGTGTTGCTTTAAGACTGTTTTCATCCTTATGACAGAGAGCTAACATTTTTATACATACATTCACTTCATACTTTTTTATATAAAACTTTTTTAGAATATAAAAGCACAATTCAATCATAATCCCATCCCTTTTTATCTGAATAATATAAAATAAGAATGGAGTGCTTCTGTCTACTCAACCCACTGGCATTTCCACTTCAACCCACTCAAGGTTAAGTATTATTTCTATTTGGTATATATCTTTTCTTTTATCTAAAGGTATACAGATGCACACACACACTTTTTAAACAAAAGTTCAACCATGACTTATATATTAGTCTTTTATGTCAAGACACTTAGCTCCATACAGAGGGATAATCAGAGGAATTAAATTAATAGCGTTAAGGTATACTTTAATACATAATAACTCTATTGTAATTTTTATTGGCTACTTTGTAATGACTGTCATCAATAAGATGAATTTGTTGAACATCTACTGAATGCAAGGCACCCTAGTAGATATTGTGATAATAAGGGTGGCTTGGGGAAAGGAAAACATACATATCAATATTGTACTAGCAATTAAAGGAAGCATAGTATTAAAAGTCAAATAACTAGCACATACTTATAATTGTCCCAAGTTCACAGGAGGAAGGAATCACTATCTTATGCAACAAAAATGTTTTCACTTGGTTAGGATCTGAGGTAGGATAATTGGGGAATAAAAAACATGTGATGTTGAGAAGAAATTTTAAACTGAGTAAATAGTAAAACAGTTTTAAAAACTAATCTATACTAAACACATGTGCCTGTTCTGTTCTAGGAACTTTCCATATATTAACACATTTAATACTCAACAATCCTATGAGATAAATACTCATTATCTCCATTATAACTCTGAGGAGACTGAGGCTTAGAGAGAGAAATAATGTGCCCATGCATTTAAGCTTTGAAGCAAAATAGTCTCTAGAACCAGTGCTTTTAAATTCTGCTAAATCCCATAGGTGGGCGTGTATAGCATTTAGGGAGGGGGGATGTTTGGAGCTACATATTGCAGGCTTCTGAATGCCAGCCTAAGTAGTTTGAATATTTATCTCCAGGCAATAAAAAGTCAATGAAGACAAGAGGAATAGCTTGTACAAAGAGTGTTTTAAGATAATTAATTTAATAGCAGTGTATAGAATGAACTGAATTTGAAAAGATAAAAAGCAGAGTAATTATTGAAAAATCTGGTTTAATAGTTAAGTAGTAAAGGGGTGAATGCCTACTTCAGGATAATAGCAAGAAATAACAAAATCAAAGGACAGACATTACAGTCATATTACTCTTTTAATTCTGTCAGAGGCACTATTATCACACCAAAAAGAAAAAAATGGCTCTCTTGAGTGCTTAGTCTTAGATCTCAAATACAGAGGTCTTACCTCTTAGTCCAGCCAAATAAAAGAATTATTTGTGTATATCACAGTTAAGGGCAGATGGAGAAAATTCCAACTGCCGTTCAATGCATTTACCAATATTCATCATTTTCTAAAGAGTGTTTTATAATATAAAATTGTAAAACGGTGTACGTTTGAAAAGTTGAAAAATAAAGATTTATGATGGGGTCAAAGTACATATGTTAATGTATCGTATATTATCTTTAGCGAAAAAAACATTCTCAAAGAGGTAAGCAGGAAAAATCTTTTAACTGAGGCAGCACAAATCACGGAACCTTATTAAAGCATAAGCACCTGAGAAAATGAAAGAATACAAAAATAAAAGCAAGATCTGAAAAACAGATATTTTCAGTCAGAGAGCAGAACATTCAATATAATAATAAGAAAAGGCATCATAATAGGAAAAGGAGAAAGCAGAAACACATTCAGTATACACACAAAAATAATAATTGATTTTAGAAACTAGGTGATGGGTTCCAATTTCCATAACTTAATAAAAAGACACTTTACATGCAAAAGAGCCCTAGAAAAGATTAGAGACTGAATGACCTGAAATAATGCTTTAGAAATGCCCTGTTTTTTGTCAAAATCTCATATTATTCAATATAATCATATATACAAAAAAGTAATCTAGCAACAAATTAATTTCTAAATGCCTGAATATAACAGAGAAGGACATGTGCAAATAAACCCAGCAGGTAGTTAATAGCCAGCTTCTCCAAAGGATTGATGTCATCTTTATATGTGAAAAAAAATCAGGGTACTGCTTTTGGGAATATCTCTAACATATTTATACTGGCTATTTAGCTTAGTAGTTACCGGACATCAATAACCTGGCACCAAAATAAAAGTACTGGAAAGAGATTGAAATGAGCTCAAAGGAAACATTTCACTTCAAGATAAATACCATGAAAATATAGCTGATTGCAGTTTCTTGGGCATAAATTGTCATGAGTACACACTTCATTAAAAATGAGATTAATATAAAAACTACTCTTGTACTCCACTAATGTATCATTCTCCCCACTTCCTGTAGCAGCTTAGTTTAGCTGAGTTAAATGATTTAAAAAAATGGTAATGCAATAGAAATGGGACCAAGAGCTATTGGGAGTGGCTTAATAATCAGGATTAGAGTACCCAGTTTTCCTAGAAAGACATCCAAATCTAAATCTCAGTAGCAATTCCACCTTCTATTCTTGAAAGATAAATGAACTGTGTTCCAAATAACTCATTTTATGACGGTGCTTTAAGCAGGACTATGAACATATAGCATTGTCTTAGGGAACATGGGGTAAAATGCAGATTCTAATTTGGAAAACTTTATTTTCAAAAGATACTTTAAATTAAAAAAGGCAATTTTTTACCATTGTTCTATCTTTTCATGGACTTATGACCTCAGTTTAAAATATGAAACTTTATGATTCTATCAATGAATGGTTATTAAAAAAATAAAATACCTAGTCTTACTTAGACACTCCCTGCTAAAGCCTAGTAGGCTTTCTGTCCCATTGTGCTTAATTAGCTCATCTGGCTAGCAAAACGCTGTCCATGTGATTGCTGCTCATCACGTGTCATAACAAAAGATCCAGGCCCAGGATGAACATGGTTTCCAGTACCCTGAGAAGTGCAAAAAATTGTACCATCTTGTACAATTTGTAATGTAATGTATAAGTTACATTAGCTCTCTGGACTGTATTTTGACTGTATTTGATGATCTTAAAGTAGCCTTTCAGTGCTTGGCTGCCACATTCTCACGTGCAGACCAACATTTTCAGATTACAAACTGACGAAAAAGTCAAGTGTGATGAACCGAGTGTTTCATAGTATTCAAGCACTGAAATCTACTGTAATGTAATGTAATGTAATCTAATGTAATGTACAAGTTACATTAGCTCTCTGGACTGTATTTTGACCGTGTTTGATGATCTTAAAGTAGCCTTTTAGTGCTTGGCTGCCACATTCTCATGTGCAGACCAACATTTTCAGATTCCAAACTGACGAAAAAGTCAAGTGTGATGAACCAAGTGCTTCATAGTATTCAAGCACTGAAATCTTACTAGGTGTAACTAGGACAAAGTAATCCATGATCAAATTACTTTCAACATGTTTGTTTTTGTGTGCCAAAGTGTCCAGCAGCTTGTGGTGCACAAAGTAAAGATGATTTCATAAGACTCTGTCAAAGTCAAATTCAACTAACATTGATTGAGCAAAACCTGTGTGCAAGGAATTATGCTAGTTCCCACCACATTATTTATTTAACTTAATCCTTAACAAAAATTTCTAAATGTCTTGTCATTATCACTATTTTACTATTGCAAGAACAGATGCTTATAGACACTGATAAATGGAAGAATGAAATTTTGAACCCTGACCTTCTGGTCCATATAGTTAAAGAGTCTGTTGTGTGTGAGTGTGTGCATGTATGTATAGTACAATACTTACGTATGTATCATTAATTTAATTTATTCTTATTTTTTACTTTTTTTATTTTTGGCTGCATTGAGTCTTTGTTGCTGCACGCGGGCTTTTCTCTAGTTGTGGCGAGCGGAGGCTACTCTTCTTTGTGGTGTGCGGGCTTCTCATTGTGGTGGCTTCTCTTGTTGCGGAGCACAGGCTCTAGGTGCGCGGGCTCAGTAGTTGTGGCTCGCGGCCCTAGAGCGCAGGCTCAGTAGTTGTGGCACAAGGGCTTAGTTGCTCCGTGGCATGTGGGATCTTCCCGGATCAGGTCTTGAACCCCTCCATTGGCAGGCGGATTCTTAACCACTGTGCCACCAGGGAAGCCCTGTATGTATCATTAATGAACACTTGTTATTTACCAGACATTGTGCTAAATGGGTTATATATGTGTGTGTGTGTATGTGTGTATTGCAAGGTTGATATTACTTAATCATTAAAACAAAGAGATTTAATAACCTGCCCCTAGTAGCAAAGCTCTTATTTGGTAGAACCAGGATTAAAATCAGACAGATTTAATTTTAGAGCTCATACTCTCAGTGACTTCAACACACAGCCTGCGGACAGTGTGCTTATTTCTCTCTTCAATTTTCATTTCAATTCCATCACTACTGGACCACAAGTCTAAACCATTATAAAGTTATTTGAATCCTATACAATAAAATGTGGGATAAGACTTGAATATTTCCTAGTGTCATTTTCTGAAGTCACCTAGTTCCTATCATATTAAGATGATAATGTGGAGAAAATATTCCTTGCTTGGTCTATGCTTTTGTTTTTTAAATCAATTAAATGGATTTGCATATAAAATAATGTGTCTGTTATGTTTACAGCTGGCCATGGACTGTTGATCTACTCTCTGTAGCAGGGATTATGAAGACCTTATGATCATTTTGCTCTTGACTTGTGATCCCTTTATACTGTTAAGTGTGGAGGGTGGGGCAAAGGAGCATACACACATCGCTATCCTATACCATGTCAGATCTTTCAACCAACACCTAGAAGAAATGGCCTGCCGAAATAGCACTCTATTTAAATGCAGATTCTTTTCAGACAATCTCTTGGATGGCCGGCTACATATATATGCGTGTTTTTTTTTCTCACACATATACTCTCCAATTGCAGCTGTAATCTGCCTTTAAATACCACATTTTCCCTTTGAAAAAACAGTTTCACTTTTGAAAACTTAGGCTTAGTTCTTCAAAACAAAATTTATTAATCTCACTTGTGTTTTTAGTAGCAACAATGAAAAGAGACAATTTCTTAAATGGAAAATCACAAGTTACAGTGATTAATGACATTTTTGTTTATTTGTTTGCCTGTAGGCCAAGTATGAAACAGTGTTTCCCTAGACCCCTTGTTGGTAAAATTGCAGCAAAAACAGGTGCAAAAACATTACACATAATATAGTAGAAAAGGGCTTACTTCCAAGAAAGTCTATCCATATTAGTTTCTATATTTTGTACTTCACTAAAGGAGGAACGTGGATCAAATTTGTTCCAACACAGTTGGAAGCTCTGTTTTCTTTTTTGGTCTACATATTATTTAAAAAGTCAGTCAAGATAAATGTAAAAGACTTTTATGCTAGTTTCTGTTTTATAATTACTGTAAATTCTTATGGGTCTTTACTTTTTAATTCCTCTTTCAGGCTACTTTTATTCTTACTAGGAAGAAATATACAAATAACCAAACAAAGAATATTTATCAAATAGCAACTATCCTTTCCTTTATGTGCTACAGAAAACAATTTCTGTCCTTGAGAAGCTTCCATTCTGATCAGGAAAACTAAACTTCCAGCACAGGCTGCTCTCTTTCCTAACTAGATAGCAGCTCCAGGTCCATTAACATTCCACTTGCTTCAATTACGTTATTTATTTCTCTTTCCACCATCTCATCACTTAGATCCCAGATTTGTAATATTTATGCATCAAATGTTCTCATTAAAGTTATTGACTGAGATGTCCTCATAGGAGATAGAGCACAGTCAACTAGGTGCTCCCAGTCTACAGACACAGATAAAAGGAGGTAAAAGACAAGAAAAACATAGTGACTCATTTTTACTGAGGGAGGAATAAAGTGGAAAACTTCTTATGAAAAGAAAGCACATAATATGCAAGTACTCAAACAGGTATATTGAATAAATAAAAATTATTTTGTAAGCCAAAATAGGCTTATAAAGGAAAAGGGAACAACCATAATTTTTAAAATGTATGTATATTCTATTTGCTATTAGATATCCTGGGACCTTGAATGTTCTCCCACATTTTATAAAAATCATTCAAGTGCTCTAGAAAGTTATGTGAATTTCTCCTGGCATACTCTCAGGATTTGGATATTATTAAAGTATTTATTTCTATCAATTAAATGAATATATCTCCAGTGGAACCAGTACCTAGACTCAGGTTTGCAACCCCCTACTGTATACTGGTATTGTGAGAAAGGAATAGAGTTATATTAGCAGTAACTTTAATATGTGAAATTTTGTTATGATTTTTAAAGTCTTTTACCCTTAAGGCACTTGAGCAACATAAAAATTGCAGCACACCCATAATCCATCACCAGCTGTTTAAAATATAGTTCAGTCAAACATATACAAACCATCAACGCTCATTTCATTGTCAAAATTACCTCATAATCAAACTTTAGCTGATTGTCTTCCAGTCTCGGGAAACTCAACTCATTAGGGACATGATGGGGGTGGGGCATTTTAAATTCTCTAATGCAATGATTAATTGTCCAACAAAAATACCAGTGACACCCCTGCTGAAATCACTGCCTGTATCTAGCCCTTTCTCCACAGGCAAAAAAAAAAAAACATGGAATAGAAATATCCTACATCAGCCATTGTTGTCAACCCTAGCTCTGAGGGTAACACAGGGCATCCCCAGTTATCTGAAGTGAACTAATGACATTTTTTAGAACTTCTCAAAGTAGATTTTTAGGATCTTGTACTTAAAAAGAAAATGCTGTATTGCATATTCAGTGAAAAGATCTTGAGGTAAAACTAGGTAAAGTATTGAAACTTCCAGTTAAAGAGCCGATATTGGGTAGGCTATCTAAATCTAGTACTTAGGACAAAAACTAGGAAATTGTAAATCATCCATCACCGAGGAAAGATTGAATGGATGGGCTAAATGAGTGGATAGATATTTTGTTCAATGCAAACTGCTACAGAGAATGTCAAAAGGAATCAGATACTGTCCCATCTTTGTGTAGCTTTATATTGAATTGTGGGAAAACAAGTAATTATTTTACAAATGTTGGTGGAATGAATACCTTTAGACATACAGAAACCAATGCTACTGAAGATTTTTAATGAGAATTCTGAGAATCCCCTAGGTGGTAATGTGACAGGTTAAAGCTTTGTTTTATTATAGCTGGCACAAAGAAAATGGTTGGGTAAAAATTTAGATGAGTCATAGTTCTGACTTGTTGTTTAATTAGTTAGTTACTCAGTGTAAGGCTTTTTTGTAAATTTACAATAACATTTTCTATCCATGAATCAAAAAGATAGAAATAGCATTGACCAAAGCAGTAATGGAAATTTGATCACTACCTTTCTTTTTTTTTAAGATTTTAAATTGTATCGTTATTTATGGTTTATCTTGAGACTTTATTGAGGGATACTTTATTCACTCATTTATTTACTTATTATTTATTCATTCATTCATTCATACATCGATCCATCCATCCATCACTAAATAAGCTTCTGCTACCCAACTCCTATTGGCAAAACTCTATGCTAGACAATTTGAGAGAGGAAAAAAGATACATAAGTTAAAAGATCTATTCTCTGAGAGTTTACAACTTCCAGGTCCTCTTTGACTAAATAGATTATAAAACCCTCTGCAAAGATGCTGATTTGACAGCAAAGAAATTTGTGATGGTGTATGAAACTGGGTCATTGCTATTGCTTAACATTAACCTAGAAATGCCATTTAAATAGAGCATAATAAATCTTCAATTTACCATGTCCCTTCTTGTCCTAAGTGCCCCTATGAGACCACAAATTAGACCAAGATAGCCTGATCATTTCTCTATTCACCAAAAAGAGTGGAGACACTAAGTTTACATTGCCTCGGAAAAATGTTCATAAATCACTGTTTTTATGCTGATCCTAGGTTTCAAATAGGCATTCCAATCTAAAGTAATGACAAAAAGGTAGCACTTCAATATTGGAATGATTGACACTTTTATGGTGTCTTTTTCAGGCACATTCAGTAAAATACTTTTCTATGTGTCATACTTTTCTACTATTATTCTGTCAGTCATCAGTTGGATACAGAACTTAAAATGTGATAGTCATAAGTGTCTCTGCCCTCACCTTTCTCCTTTTCTGTACTTATTCATGCATATATGTATCTATACATACAACATAAGTACATATTTGGGTAGATAGATGATAGATAGATAGATAACGTATCATTCAATTTAGCATATTTACTTGTTTTAAGCCTATTTATTATATTATTGGAAGAAGGAAGGAAGGGAGGGAGGGAGGGAATATATCTTTATCCTGTTCAGATATGAATCCCAACATTGTGTAACTTTATTTCAGGTAACTTTACTCCTAAGAAAAGATGTCCGTGGTCCCTTTTTAATGTTCTTAAACCCTGATACAAGTTTTCAGGGTCAAATGTTCTAAACTGTGAATGACTTAGGTCTTTGCATTTTCTTCCTTCTTCCTGTGTCTGTCTCTGGATAATGTCATAGATCAGCACATGAATCAAAAGATTTTTAAAAAGCATTAGAGATGAAATTAAAACTTCTAAAACTATTTTGTGCATAACTCTGGCAGGAGTTTGGTGAGTGAAAATGTTTAATGATGACTGACTTGTTTCTTTTGGGTTTGCTTAATTTTAACATTGACAGCCCAAAACAAACACACCAAAACTGGCTTCTCTTCAAACAATGATCCATCTTCATTCTCTCTTTTATAAAATCAGATTTCCTGAAAAACTATCTCCACCCACTGACCCTCTCACTGATTCTCTGACATTCTTTTTACACCTCTAACATTCTATTGAAATTCCTTTCTCAACAGCCAAATTCCTTTCTCAACAGGCTCTTCTTTGTCAAATCCAATAGCCTCTGGTAAGTTCTTGCCTTTTTTTACTCTCTGCTGCATTTTCCGTTCTAGACCATCTTCTTTTTTTTTTAATTTCTTTTTTTTTTTTTTTTTTGGCTGCACAGGCTCTTAATTCCCCAACCAGGGATCGAACCTGTGCCCCCTGCAGTAGAAGTGCAGAGTCTTAACCACTGGACTTCCAGGGAAGTCCCTAGACCATCTTCTTCTAGGAATGCTCTTCCCTTGTGGTCTTGGAAAAAATGCCATGGCTCTCTACTCTTCTAACCTCTCTGAGTGCTTAGCATTCTTCTGCCAAGCTGACTGGTCAGTCAGCAGGCTTTTCTCACACATACAGAACTTCCAAGTAGCTTTCAGTGTCTTAATCTTTAATATGATGAATGGCCATGGGTAATAGGAAATATGAGGAAAACCTCAATCATGAAAAAGAGAGCTTAAAAAAATTTAAAAAGAAAAAAGCAAGTTGGATAATATTGAGATTTTTTTTCAATGTACAGGAAAAATAAAAGGAACAACAAAAATTACTGTAAAGTTGTTTGTTTAGTGATTTTTGCAAACTAAGTCTTTTATGTCTGTATCCTTTGCCATGTGTGGTCACTGAAGTCTTTGCTTAGTCACATAGTGGTCAGCTACTGATTAGATGAAGGTTTCCTAAAATGCCTGGGACCAGTAAGTACCCCAGTCTTTGTGGAGGTGTCCATGTTGGGGCACACTATCCACACTCAGCCATGAGGTTTACAGCTCTGCCTTAGCCTTCACTTCCTTCTTATGCAGAACCTCAAGATTATTCAGAGGTGAAATCATATAGCCCTGATTATTTCTTGAACACACACACAGTCCTGGGCATGCACACAGAATATGCACATATATATGCTTTGTCTTCTAGATTCCCAGAAGTATGTTTGACGTTTTCAAAGTCCCTGCAAACATCTCATTCTCCAGATTTTTTTTTTTCCTTTGTGAGCTTTTGCTTAGCCTCTTGTTTGCCCAAACTTAGGAAGTCACAGTGTTCAACAGTTACCTCAATGTATTACTTTTTCAGTGATATTTGACTTTTTAAATGTATCACTCTGATAAAAATAACTAAGTAAACAAACATTTAGAAAAGAAATTAAAAAATAAAACACATCATAACTTTTTCATGTTTCGTTAGGAACCACTCTTTGCCTGGTTAATTTCTCTCATCCTACTACAAGTCTCAGTGCAGAGGCCATTTCCTCAAGGAAGCCTACTTTGAGCTTCCAGATCAACTTCAGACAATACTTTATGCTACCGTAGATCTGAGAATTTATTTGATGGACCTTATCATAGTGTATGTATCTGAATATTTGTATAATTCTTTGCCTACTGCTGTCTGCCCAGCTAGGCAGTAAGTTCCACTAGGGCCATTACATCTGCTTTGTTCACCACTGTATCCTCACTTCCTATCATACTTACTATCACATTGTAGAATGTTAAACACGTATTGAATAATGACAGCTGTACATTCTAGGCATGGAGAACTCATCTAATTCCATAACTTTATTTCCCCTACATACATCCATAATTCCAAATATTCTCCAGAGATCCATATGCTGAGTTACTAACTGCCTGCTGAACATTTTTCCAATAGAGGTCCACTAGGGACCCAAAGCCAAGTGTCTTCTTCTCAAATATGCTTTCTTCTTTTCCCTATGCCAGTTGATCACGTCACTTCTATTAAGGATAGAAACTTATGAACATTTTTATTCTTACTTTATTTTCACATTACTTATATATTTGGAATAAGTCCTGTCTTCCTATAACTAACTGCACTATTATCAATATGTTCTCAAACATTGTGCTGGAGATGTTCTTCCAGTACATATTCTGCAGTAAACTTTGAAGCAATATCTAAATTCCTTAACATGGCAATTTTAATTCTTTATGATTTGTCCTTCCAATATTTTAAAAATCTTCACTCTTGTCTCCAATTCCACCTCACTCCTTTGCACAGCTAAGTGGTCAGCTACTGATTAGATGAAGGTTTCCTGAAATGCCTGGGATCAGTAAATACCCCAGTCTTTGTGGAGGTGTCCGTGTTGGGGCACACTATCCACACGTTAGATTATAGTGTCAGGTTTTTTACTGATCCCTGAATATGCTTTTACCTTCTAAACCTAAGCAGCTATTTTTTCATTTTAAATTGAGACATAATTGACATGTAATGTTTAAGTTTAAGGTGTTCAATGTAATGATTTGATAAACATATATATTACAATGCAAATTACCATTGTAGCATTAGCTAAGACCTCAATCAGTTCACATAATTATCATTTCTTTTAAGTTGTGAAAATATTTAAGATCTAGTCTCTTAGCAATTTCCAAGTATATAAGGCAGTATTGCTAACTATAATCACAATGTTATGCACAAGATCCCCAAAATATATTTATCTTCTAACTGCAAGTTTTATAACCTTTGGCCAACAACTCTTCAATTCCCCCATCTCCAAGCTCCTAGTAACAATACTTTACTTTGTGTTTATATGAGTTTAGCTTTTTTAGATTCCACATATAAGTGATATCATACAATATATGTCTTTCTATGTCTGACTTACCTCACTAGGCATTATGCCCTCAAGGTCCAACCATGTTGTCACAAATGGCAGGATTTTCTTCTTTCTTGTAGCTGAATAATATTCCATTATATATATTTGTGGTTTCATGTCTTATGTTTAACCCATTTTTGAAACTGGTATAAGATAGGGGTCTAATATCATTTATTTTGCATGTGGTTAGCCCAATTTCTTAGCACCATTTATTGAAGACACTATTCTTTCTTGTTGTTTTTTTTTTTTTTTTCGGTACGCAGGCCTCTCACTGTTGTGGCCTCTCCCGCTGTGGAGCATAGGCTCGGGACTCACAGGCTCAGCAGCCATGGCTCATGGGCCCAGCCGCTCCGTGGCATGTGGGATCTTCCCGGACTGGGGCACGAACCCGTGTCCCCTGTATCAGCAGGCGGACTCTCAACCACTGCGCCACCAGGGAAGCCCCTATTCTTTGTTCATTGAATATTCTTGGCTCCCTGGTCAAATATTAGTTGATAGTATATGCAAGAGTTTATTTCTGGGTTCTTCATTCTGTTTCATTGATTTATGTGTCTCTTCTCATGCCAATACCATACTATTTTGATTACTATAGCTTTGTAGTGTAGTTTGAAATCAGAACGTGTGATGCCTCCAAGAACATGGGATATTTATTCCTCTGTTTGTGTCTTTCATTTGTTTGCATCCTTTTCAATTTCTTTTTATCAAAGTCTTGTAGTTTTCAGTGGACAGATCTTTCACTTCCTTGGTTAAATTTATTCCTAAGAATTTTTTATTCTATTTTAAATAGGATTTTTTGTTATTTATTTTTCAGATATTTTGTTGTTAGTGTGTAGAAACACAAATAATTTCTCTACATTGATTTCATATCCTGGAACTTTACTGAAATCATTGATGAATTCCAACAGTGTTTTGGTTGAGTGTTTAGGATTTTCTAAAATTATATCATCTGCAAAGAAGACAATTTTACTTCCTCTCCAATTTGTTTGCCTTTAACTATTTATCTTGCCTGACTGCTGTAGATAGGACTTTCAGTACTAGGTTGAATTACAGTGGTGAGAGGTAGCACTGTTTTCTTTTTTCTGATCTTAGTGGAAAAGTGTTCAATCTTTCATCACTGAGTATTGTGTTAGCTGTGGGTTTGTAGTATATGGCCTTTATTATGTAGAGGTATGTTTCTTCTATACCCAAGGTGTTGAGGGTTTTTATGACAAAAGGATGTTGTTTATTGTCAAATGCTCTTTCTGTATCTGAGATGATACGATTTTCGTCTTTCATTCCATTAATTTGGTGCACCACATTTATTGATTTGCATATGTTGTGTAAGATTTATCCCTTGCATCCCAAGGTTAAATCCCACTTGGTCATGATGTATAATCCTTTTAATGTGCTGTTGAACTTAGTTTGCTAATATTTTGCATTTATATGCACCAGGGTTATCAGATTAGGGTTTTCTTTTCCTGTAGTGTCTTTATCTGGCTTTGGTATGAGGGTGATATTGGCCTTGTAAGATGAGTTCAAGAGTTCTCCCTTCTCTTCAATAATTTGGAAGATTTTTGAGAAGGATTGGTGTAATTTTTTTAAAATGTTTGGTAAATTCACCAGTTAAGCCATCTGGTCCTGGGCTTTTCTGTGTTGGGAAGCTTTTGATTACTAACTCAATCCCTTACTTATTATTGGTCTACTCAGAATCTTCATTTCTTCATGCTTCAGTTTTGGTAAGTTCTAGGTTTCTAGAAATACATTCATTTCTTTTACGTTACCCATTTTGTTGCCATATGATTGTTCATAGTAATCTTTTATGATCCTAGTATTTCTGTGCTATCAGTTATAATGCCTCCTCTTTCATTTCTGATTTTATTGGTTTGATTCCTTTCTGTTTTTCTTAGGCTAGCTAAAGGTTTGTCACTATTCTTTATCTTCTCAAAAAAATAGCACTTAGTTTTTTTGATCTTTTGTTTTTCTGGTCTCTATTTTATTATTTCCACTTTAATCTTTGTCATTTCATTTCTTCTGTTAACTTTGGCATTAGTTTGTTTTTCTTCTAGTTTCTTAAAGTGTAATTGTAGGTTGTCTATTTGAAATCTTTCTTTATTGCTTCTGCAGCATCCTATAGGTTTTGGTATGTTGTGTTTCCATTTTCATTTGTTTTAATATCTAAATTTTTTTTCCTTTTGATTTCTACATTACTCAGGACTGTGTGGTTTAGTTTTCACATGTTTGTAAATTTTCCATCTTTCCTCTTGTTGTTTATTTCTAATTTCATACCATTGTTGTCAGAATAGATACGTGGTATGATTTGAATGTTTTTAAGTTTTCTAAGACTATTTTGTGGCCTGTCATATGATTTATCGTGGAGAATGTTCCATGTGCACTTGAGAAGAATGTATATTCTGCTGCTGTTGGATGGAATGTTTTATATATGTCTGTTAGGTCAATTTGCTCTAAAGTATGGTTCAAGTCCAAAGTTTCTGTGTTGATTTTTTAACTGGGCAATCTATTAGAAAGTGGGGTAATGAAGTCCCCTACTAATATTGTGCTGTTGTCTACTTCTCCATTCAGATCTGTTTGAACTTGCTTAATATATTTAGGTTGTCTAATGTTGGGTCCATACATATTTACAATTGTTATACCTTCTTAATGAGCTGACTTCTTTATAAGTATACAGTGACCTTTTTTGCCTTATTATTATTTTGGGGCTTAAAATCTATTTTATCTGTTATAAGTATTATTACCACTGTTCTCTTTTTGTTTCCACCTGTGTGGAATATCTTTATTCCATCTCTTCCCTTTGAACATATTTGTATCCTTAAAGCTGAAGTGAGTCCCTTGTAGGCAGTGTATAATTGAGTCATTTTTTTTTAAGCATCCATCTGTGTTTTTTGACTGGAGAATTCAATCCATTTACATTTTGAGTAATTATTAATAGGAAAGGACTTACTAATGGGATCTTATTAATTGCTTCCTGGCTACTTTGTTGTTCCACTTTTCCTTTCTTTCTCTCTTGCTGCCTACCTTAGCAGATTGGTGATATTTTGATGGTGGTATGTTTGATTCTCTTCCCTTTATATTTTGTGAATCTTCTATAGGTTTTTGTTTTGTAATTACCATGAGGCTTACATAAAACATCTTACTGATTTGAGTCTATTTTATACTGAGAGCAACTTAACTTCATTCACATAGAAAAACCCGACTCTTTATGCCCCCCGCTTTTATGTTTTTGTTGTTACAATTTACTTCTGTTTATATTGGGTATTTTTGAACAAGTACTAATAGGGATAGTTATTTTTAGTAGTCTTTACCTTTAATCTTTATACTATAGGGAAGAGGTTAATGCGCCATCATATTGCAAAATTAGTTTTCTGAATATGACTATATATTTACCTTTACCAGTGTGTTGTAAATTTTTGTTTTCATGTTACTAATTAGTGTCTTTTCATTTTAGCTTGAAAAACTTTCAGCATTTTTTGTAAAGCAAGTCTAGTGGTAATGGACTCCCATGGCTTCTGTTTGTCTTGGAAAGTCTTAAAAGATCTCAATTTCTGAAGGATAATTTTGCCAGATAGAGTATTATTGGCTGACAGTATTTTTCTTTCATCATTTTGAATATATCATCCCTCTCTCTCCTCGCCCATAAAGTTTCTGCTGACAAATCTGCTAATAGCCTAATGGGGATTCCTTTGTAGTTTATAATCTTTTTTATTTTGCTGCTTTTAAGATTCTCTCTTTTTCTTTTTTTTTTATTATCTTATTATACTGTGCCTTGGAAAAGGTCATTTTGGATTGAAAAAATGAGGTGATCTGTTAATTTCATGAACTTGGATGTCCAAGTCTCTCCCCACTTTGGTACTCAGCTATCATTTCTTTCAATACACTTTTAGCTTCCTTCTCCAACTTTTCTTCTTCTGGAATTCCAGTGATTCAGATTGGTCCTTTTGATGGTATCCCATAGATCACACAGGCTTTCTTTACTCTGTTTTATTCTTTTTTATTTGTTCTTCTGAGTTTGCATTATTTCAAAGTTCTTATCCTCTAACTCACTGATTCTTTCTTCTACATGATCTATTCTACTGTTGATGCTCTGTATTGCATTCTTCATTTCACTCATTGACTTCTTCAGCTCCAAAATTTCTGTTTGGTTATTTTTTAATGATATCTATCTTTGTTAAATTTCTCATTTTATTCATGTTGTTTTCCTGATTTTGTTGAATTGTCTTTCAGTGTTTTCTTATAGCTCACTGAATTTTCCCAAAAAGTTTTTTTGAATTCTTTATGGGTAAGTCACAAATCTCTGTGTCACTGGCTTTGGTTACTGGAGGAATATTGTGATTTTCTTGTGATGGCATGGGTCCTTGATTCTTCATGTTCCTTGGAGCTTTGTGTTTCTGTTTCCACATTTGAAATAGCAGCCACCTCCCCCAGTCTTTACTAGCTGCCTTCAGGTGAGAGATACTTTTTTTGGTTCTGCTATATATTCTGGGACTTCCTCTGGCCTTGTATGAATATGTTGGTTCTATACTTCTTTTTCTCTCTTGTGGCAAAATTCTTAAGCTTGTATGTTTTCTCTAGTTCTTAGAACTCACCAGGCCTGCTGCTGGAAGCCTATTTTTTTTCCTGTTGGTGGCGATAAAGCTCAAGATTGTGGTTTCTCCTTTACCTACCTGAAACCCCTGGCCTGTTTTCTGCACAGGCTCCCTGTCTACCTGAGCTTGCTTTCATGAACACCCTTGGGATCATGCACAGGGAGCTACCTAAAGATTGGAGGGAGATGTGGAATTAACAACAGGGAATTGGTGGTGTTGCAGGCCAATTTGGGAGATCTTTAGGTAAGGTTTTCCTAGCAGACTGTGAGTATGCTTATTGCTAGAGCCCAAAATACAACAGGGACAGCATCCCTTTAATGCCCTCTGATATTCTCATTGGCTTCTTTCCTGATGTCTTTCTTCCCCCAAGTCATGGATTTCCTGCTTTAATACTCTGGGCACAGAAGGATAGAAATTGATTTCTTTAGCAGCATCCCACACAGATGGGGAGTTCCAGCATTCATTCACTTTCTCTCTTTACCCCATGGGAGAGATCATGGGCCTCATCTAGCTCTAAGTTGTACCACCTTGAGGAGAGGGAAGATGGCTGTCAAAGTTTCTTTACCCACTCCAATGTCTCCAAACTTGTTTTGTTTTGTTTTCTCCACTGAGTACTGAAACTTCTCCTCTGGAAATCTTGACTTCTACAAGGTCTCTGTCATCCATGGGTAGCTTCCCAAGGAAGTGTTTTCCAGGTGCTCACACGCCAGAGGCAAGAGAATCTGAATCAGTTAACAGGCTCCTGCTAGTTCCACAGTCTGGTCCAAGATCTGTCTGCCTATTTCCCAATGCACAGGTGGGTTAGACCAGTGGTCCCCAACATTTTTGGCACCAGGGACTGGTTTTGTGGAAGACAATTCTTCCACGGACCAGGTGGCGGGGGGGCAGTGGTGGATGGTTCAGGTGGTAATACGAGTGATGGGGAGCAATGGGGAGCAGCAGATGAAGCTTCACTCACTCACCCACCACTCACCTCCTGCTCTGTGGCCTGGTTCCTAACAGGCTGCAGACCGGTACCAGTCCACAGCCCGGGGGTTGGAGACCCCTGGGTTAGACTCCTCATGTGTTGTTAGCATGTTGGATCCCACCACTCCCATAGAGGCACTTTTGTTTGTGGATGCAAGCCAAATTTTAGGTGTTGGGGGTGGGGTGAAGCAAAAAGGAGGGACTTATGCCACCATAATGCTAGCATCACTTCTCTTTACATTTCTAATTTTTAAATTGTCCCTACTCTTCAAAGCTTGTATCATGTGCACATGATTTATAAATTCCTAGATCCTCAAGGTCACTGTCATCTCTCCTCTGTTTTCTAAAACTAATTTTTTATAACTAACAGCATAAATAATATTATTCTGCTTAATAACCATGTACATATCATACATATATTATGTTCTACCTGCAAACAGACACTAATGAATTTCTTCTTTTTATATATCCTACAAGTACCACCATACTTAAAACATAGTAGTCAGTCAATGTAGGCTTATGGACTTAAAATTACCTGGTAAAAGCTGATATTTTCCTCAAATCTTGAGAACTCATATTGTTCACTCTCTATATAATGATAAATAGGTGAAAAGCAAAGTATCTAGTTATTTGTCATTGCCCACAAATAGAACATGAAAGAGCACTATTTTCTCAAAACTGATATCATCAAAACTGCTATGTTGTAGTCATATAGTGTTAACTAAACAGGTTCACCAGATGGTATTTATTTCATTAATCTGTACACAAACTCATGATTGTTAAATGAAATATATATGCTTATTTTACAGGTTTTATTGTAAACTTATTTTAGTTTTAAGTTACTTTTATTATTAAATTTATAATGATAAAGAAATGCACTTACATGATTAAACATTAAAATGGAACAAAATGTTATTTATTTAACTCAATAGCTTCCAGTCTTTTTATGTTCTCAGAAACTTTCTATGTATTTGTAAACCTTCACAGGTATATAAACAAACACACACACACACATCTTTGTTATCACAAATTGGTAAAGATGTAATAAATACCAACCACAGATTCTACACAGGGTATAACAGGAAGTGTTTTGTTTCTTTGAGAGGTAATGTAAAGTGAGAATTCTGGTCCATTGGTAACAAGAATGAACAGAAAATAGGGTATGTGGTAGAATAAATGTTGCTTTGATAAATTTGTGTATCTAAAGTAATTTGAATGTAATTTTTTTAACATCTTTATTGTAGTATAATTGCTTTACAATGGTGTATTAGTTTCTGCTTTATAACAAAGTGAATACATATATATATGTTCCCATATCTCTTGCCTCTTGTGTCTCCCTCCCTCCCACCCTCCCTATCCCACCCCTCTAGGTGGTCACAAAGCACTGAGCTGATCTCCCTGTGCTATGCGGCTGCTTCCCACTAGCTATCTATTTTATGTTTCGTAGTGTATATATGTCCATGCCACTCTCTCACTTTGTCACAGCTTGCCCTTCCCCCTCCCCATATCCTCAAGGCCATTCTCTAGTAGGTCTGTGTCTTTATTCCCATCTTGCCCCTAGGTTCTTCATGACCTTTTTTTTTTTCCCTTAGATTCCATATATATGTGTTGGCATACTGTTGAATGTAACTTTGACATTATTTTCTAAATGATGAGGTGAGAAGGGAGTAGCATAAAATGATTTTCAATAAAATTGCTTGCTTTCCAGGAAGTAAATAATTTTGCCAGTAGTCTGCCATCATTTATGGAGCTTCTGTCTTCACACTGAATTCCAGAACAACTTGGGAGCATTTCTTCAGAAGAGTGCACCAGAATAGCTTATATGGAATAAAGTAATTAATGGGTAGAAATGGTAGAAAAACATATAACTTACAGATTCAGATGAACACTTTTGATGATTTTTCTTAAGCTATAAGGGCAATTGCACAAAGAAAAAGAAATTGGTAATTAAACAGAATGAAAGGAAAGTGAAAGAGAAGTTTTGGAAATTAATTTCTAAAAATTTTTCAAAATATGTGTTTTTAATATATGTTCATTCAATGAAATGTCAACTCTTGGAGGGTTCGTCTTTTTCAGTCTGAACAAATGTGTTTTCAGCCTGAACAGAGTATGTATTTTCAGCCAATATTAAACGATTGTTGACTGATGGAAGGTGCCATATCACTTTGTCTAACACTTGAACCATGAGAGGGTCATTTTTATTAAGGCAATAAAGCTCTCCCACTCCATTCAGGTTTTCCATTTGGTCTCTTTAGAGTACTCCTCTCCCTAAATTTTCTTAAAGAAGGAAAGTTTTCACTACACATTTCACACTTTATTCTGTCTCTAGTCCTTTCTGAGAGTATCTTCTCCAAATCAGGTCCAAACAGAAATTCAGTGCCCTTTGATGGACTGAACAGTATCCATGGAACTTCGACAGTATCCATTCTCCTTATCTTCTTTCATTAAAAGAAACACTTTCCAGATTTTAACTTAGTCCATGCTCCTTTGCAGCTATGTTTACTTTATGACTAAGTTTTAATCGATTGAAATAGAGAAGTTGCATAAGCAATTTCTTTATCATCTTATTTAAGACAGAACCTCCTGCCTAAATTTTACCTTTTCACTTTTCCCTTCCCATTGTCTAAAATTCAGAAGAGGTGCAGTAAGCTGCCCCATCCAAGCATAGAAGAAACACCAGCTCTTAAAACCAGAGAGGAACACCACATGTTGAGGATGGAGAACCACCCTGGCAAACCACGTTCCTAGATGACCTCTTGGACCAGGTCCCTCCCTTCCTGGACTATTTCTGGAGAGAGAAAAAAACTGCTAATTCATTTAAGCAACAGTATTTTGGGTTCTGTTGATAGAATAGTTTAACCTACACACTAAATAATATCAAAATGGCAATGGAAATACTATACTACCATTTATATATATATATATATATTATATATATATATTATATATATAGGGCTTTGTCTCAGTGGATGGTAAGAAAACCTATATTTCAAACTGCAAAGCTATGAGCCTTGTTATGTCTTGGCCAAATATTTTAAACTGTCATCTGCAATAACTTGGAAAGCAGATCGCATGCTTTAAAGAGAATGTAATTCTGGGGCTTGGAGATGAAAACAGAACATTGTAGTGTGTTGGATGTTCCTTAATGCTTTTAGCAAGGTATTATAATAAACAGATGAGCCCAGTCAAAAACTGACAAATTTGCATGCAGAGATGGAAGAGACTAGAATTCTGTAAAGGAGATTTTATCTGCCTTTGGCCTCAGTTAGACAGTCTAGTAATTTTTAGCAGACAGGGTTGGAAAAATCAACAGCTTGTTTAACTCAAACAGTAGAAAGTAATGCTCCAGACACTTCTCAAATAACTCTCGTTATGGCTTTTCAACTAGGAAAATGGAAGTTAACCTGCTGGTAAAGATCAGGTTAAGGGGAATATCTTAGTCTGTTAGCCTATTTTTTCAGATTATAACCATTAAAATGAGGGAGGTGGGGATGATCCTGGAATAGAAGCCAGTATTTAATACAGTTTTAGGGAACTATGTCCAAAAATTAACTTTGGTATGGTAAATGGTACATGAGTTATTGAAACAACATTAACTTGAAGTCAAGTAAGTTTTTAAGGAAATTATATTGTCAAAGAATCATCTAGCCAAGTCTTCAAAACCCATATGGGTTGTTTGAGTCCTAAAATTATTCCTGAACTTTCAAACCTGCACCAGCAGGGAGTGGGCTGCAAAAGCTGGAAAGTTGTGTAATGCCCACTCCAATACAGTCACAGAAGATAATGAACAAGGAAGACTGATCTGAAGGGCCAAGACAGGTCAGAGAGAACAATGGACCAAGTTCTCTTTTTCCAAAAAACAGAACCAGTGTCTAATAAGGAAACTTGTTCCACTGCCAAGACAGAGAATTTGTGCAATTTCTGTTCAGCAGAAGTTCATCATTGATATGAACTAGTAACTCCCATGTCTCCTATTTTTACCTTTTCCAAATGGAAAGCTGATTTTGCATTCATAATGTACTACTTTCCCTTATGGAGATTGATCTCATGTGGGGAAAGAAAAGTGAGCATGGGCACCTTTAAGATCAGAGACCAGAGAGTGGAAATTGCAAACCATCCTCCAGGATGCATTTCCCCAATTATTCTTTTAGTAATTACCCCTCCTCATTTATTTTTAACTGAGCGTGTATCTACTCAACCTCACACTATATTTCCCAGTCTCCCTTGAAGGTAGATGCAGTCATGTGACTACATGTTTGACAATGAAAGTTGAATAGTGTCAACCTACCAGCCTAGGTTCCTGAATGAACTTTTAGAGCAGAATCTGCATACCTTCCCTGAACTATTATGAGAAAGAATAGTATACTTTCATTTTATTTAAGCCACTATTAGAGAATCTTTGTTATAGCAGCTTAGTTTATACTTTAACTTACATAACAATAGCATAATAGCATAATATTACTACATTTGCCTACTGCTTGTGTTTTGCCAAACCATAGACAACTCTATGTTAAAATGTATTTGATTTCATATTCTTGGTAATTCCATCACTACTCTGTTATAGCTACTTCCCCAAGCCTACTGTGATAGTTAATTTTATGTGTCAACGTGGCTGGGCCACAGTGCTCAGATATTTGGTCAAACATTATTGTGGATGTTTCTATCATGGTGTTTTATTGGCTGAGACTAACATTTAAATTTGTGGATTTTTAGTAAAGCAGATCATCATCCATAATGTCGGTAGGCCGCATCCAATAAATTGAAGGCATTAATAAAACAAAGACTGACCTCTTTTAAGCAATAAGGAATTCTTCCAGCAGGATGCCTTTGAACTCAAACTGCAACTATTCCCAGAGTCTCCAGCCTGCCCATTTACCCCATCCGTCTTTGGACTCACCAAGCGTCTACAATCTTGTGAGCCAATTTCTTAAAAATAAACTTCCCTCTCTCTCTACACACACACCATCATCATCATCATCAGACTTTAATACCATTATAAAATCACCATTTTGCTATTGACAGCATGTATCTCAATTTCAGATTATTTTTTCATGGTACAAATATTTATTGAAGATTTATTAAGTACCAGATTATAGTTTTGGAATACAAAAGAGCCTTTCTCTCATGGGGCTTATATTCTAGTGTAGAGACAGATAATAAATAAATAAATGAATAAATTTTTTAAATGATAAAAGTACTGTGAAGAAAAATGAAGCAGAAGAAAGAGCTTGAGAATGACTGAAAGGAAGTATTTTTTAGAGAGTGTCTCGGCAGGGTGGGGAGCTCTTGATGATTTAAGAGATGAGCGGTGTTATTTTATAGTGAAGGAGTCATCCATGAGGATATTTCATGAGGTCTAGGCTAAGAAAATAGTAAAGGTAAAGTTCTCATGGTTAGAGAATGCTTGATGTGTTTGAGAAATTTTGCTGGAGTGCAATGGATAGAGTGGTCTGGTACTTAATTAAGCTGGAAGGGGTATTCTATTTTTGAGATTCTAAATTGAGCAAAAGTCAGGCCTTAATCTAGTGGTAATAAATGTCTTAGACTTTCTGAGACTACCTTTTCTGAGTATTTATTTTGAAATTTCCAGATATGTTTGAGAGTCATCCCAACATTTATAGGAAATAAGGCCTCTTCCATGTGTTGATAACTAGTAAGGAAAAAATTCCTGTAAGTTTCTTCAAGTTAAGGATGAGATAAATGTTGTATACCATATTTAGATAGTTACATGTTACAATTTTTTTTTTTTATGTTCCTTATAAATTTCTAGAAGTTAGGTGTACTAACCTAGTCTCAGCTGCAGTTAGGGACTGGGAGAAGTGGTGTGAGCTCCAGGGGACCCAAGTACTAGCCAGTAGCAGAGATTCCACTTGCCTCTGAGCCCAGGACATTGAGGAGGTGAAACCAGTCATCAGAGGAACAGAATGAGGAGTTTGAGGGCAGGTTTTTCTATCAACGTGGAGATTTTCAACTTACCTACAGCAAGGGTCTGGATTGTATTTGATTAAAATAGGTAGCATGTTTTCTTACCATGTATAGCCTTGTATTCAACCTTATGATTCTGGCTTTTAGCTCTCAATTGACCATTTAGTCCTAGCTTTGATAAGCAGGATTTATTAACAGAGATGAAAGTTGTAAAATAGAGCTTCAAGCGGTAAGGGGTTTCCACTTTTATTAACTATTTAATGACAACTTCAGGAAGGGTGAGGCCTCATTGCAAATGCTGTTCTTAAAATAAATACAGCAATAGGCTAACTCTTATCATAAAACAAAATCTGAATCCTCCAGGTTGGTAAGCAAAAGAGAATCTCAATGTTAGCAGAGGATAGATTCAAAAGGCCAATCACCTTTCCTTCCTTTTAGGAAGCTGTGAAATGATAGCACTCCTGTTCAGATGTCACATTCAAAATACGGTAATTCAAGGAGGTCTTACATTAAAAGAGACTATTTAACAAAGATGTAGATTTAGGGTGCATGATGAAGTGGCCCTAAGTATAGTAGTATTTTCTATCACCATTCCAGGCCCAAAGGGGCAAATGTAAGGATAGGTTATTAGAACCCAGAGGAATAGAGTCACATAGATTAAGAAACATTGAAAAGAACAGTAAGCTTCAGTGTAAGGGTAAGGATACAACCTTGTAAAGAAGGAGCTAAGGAAATAAATATTCTGACTTCACTCTCCTCACTCCTTCCAATGCTATAGTGCAGGGATGTCCCAATGGACAAGCCCAACAGTAAACAGCAGTGTGGGAACCATGAGGTAATCTGGGATAGTTAGCAGGACAGAAAGGGGTTGAAAATTAAACTGAAGGGAGAAATGGGAACTTTAAGGCACAATTCCCTTTCTCTGCCTTGACAATGAATCTGTCCCAGGGTGATTTCAACAAGTGAAATTTCTATAAATGACAGAAGGATAACTCTTCCTCTCTTCTTGTCATTGATAGAGGTAGTATGCAAGAGGCAGGCTCATGACTGCCCCTCCTGCAATATTCTGATGGATGGTAAGCTTTCTATGAATGGATTAGTTACTATTTCTTGGGGAAGGAGGATGAGGCAAAGACGGACATGGATATTGGAAATATTTTTTTTTCAAATAATTTTCCAGTTCAAAGGAATGCTTCTTATCAATGGGCCTAAAGAAAGAACTTGGGAAGAGGAGCATCTGTACTTACAAAGCCCACAGAGCTCACATCCAAAGTTAATAATTTCCTCAACACAAAAAATGTCTAGGCACGTTTACCACACTCATAAGACCTAGATTCATTTGTCACTTTTAAAGAATACTACAGTTAATATTGGAAATATATTTGCTTCCTTCCTGGGATGAGGATTCAGAACCTGACCTCAGGCCATTCTTTATGGATTTGCAAAGTAAGGCCCTAAATGAAAAGATGAGTTTTTTCAGTTCTTTCTAAAGGTCACTGTGCTGCAGATCATGGTAATCTTTAATATGTGAGTCCCATGGCACCAGAAACACCCATGTAATACAAACTGAGATTTTTTTTTTAATTTTGTCATCTAGTGTTAATAAAGTTCACTTTTCAAATATACATATGTTTAAAAATCAAAGGCAGTATGTGTGTGTTTTTGCATAATTCAATAAAATTATTCCTGAAATTTTTAATTTTTATTCTCATAAACAAAAATTAAATTAAAATTTTTTTTCAAAAAACACTCAAGTAGATTCTGCATCATTGAAAAATCTCAGGGCAGAAAAATGGTTTATGTGCTTCTCTTACATTGAAAATCCCAGATGGCAGCCCAGTACTATATCATATATTTTTAAAATAATTCACTTAGATACAGAGTATATTATACGGTATATTATGTAATTGTATTTTAGTACCTTTAAATACACTGACATGGCTTAACTTATACCACAGACTGCACAGGTGATGGTACAATTGCTACACAGTAAAAAAATTAACAGCAAGAAGAGTGTTGATTTGACAGCATTATCAAAAATGCTATGAATAAAACCTAATGTCAAATAGCATACAAAAATAACTACCAAAATGTGACATATATTTTAATACATAAAAGAATTTACCAATCAGAAGAATTTAGAAAATAAATACTCAAGTTAAAAAATAGAGAAGAATCAAAAAGAGATTTAGAGTCAAAATCACACATCACATTTGTCTACATCTCCTAATTTCCATCTAATCGTCATGATTTTTCTCTTTCTTTTACTACAAGAATAGCCTAACTCTTCTAATAGCTTCTACTCTTGCCTCTTTTTGAGGGAGTAGATTGATTTCTACTATCCACATATCATCCAAAATAATCTTTGTAACACCTTTACTTGATCACACTCCTTCCCCCAGCTTAAAATTTTAAATACTTACCATTATCTTTAGAAATAACTAATAATTGCAACCCATGTTTAAAATATCCTTCATGGGATTGTTCCTACAGACTACTCTGTTTTTTCCCTCTGCCACTCTTCTTTCCCCTAGCTACCTTTGCATATTGGTCTCATGTATGTTCATTGAACACCCCAAGCTTGTTCCCAGCTTAGACTTATTCACTCTCTTTGAAAAGCTTTTCCCTAGCGATGACATATGAGTGACTCACTAACTTAATTCTGGCCTCCTTTAAATATGCCGGTTTTTTCTCATCTCAAGGCCTTTGGCATATGCTCTTAAATCTTCCTTAAATTCTCTATCTCCTTCATTTCAAATAGTTGGCTGCTTATTATTCCTCTATCCCCAATTATGCATAAACTTTATAGAGTCATCCTCCATAAAATTTATGTTTAAAAGATACTCTCTATTTCTAGTTTTAAAATAAAGGCTATCCTCTCTTCCATGTGATCAATGAGAAAATAAAATAAATTTTATCTTCTAAAGTAGATGGGAATATCTATACTATTGGCGGAATTCCATGATGCACTCTCAAGACTTTTCCCTGGTGTACACACCCTGTATAATCCCCTCCCCTGAATGTATGTGGGACATGAGAATATGGTAAAATAGTGCTTCCATGGTTAAGTTACTAATCAGTTGCCTTTGAGTTAATCAAAAAGGAGATTATCCTGGATGGGTCTGACTCAAACTGATGAGTCCTTTTAAAAAGGTGTGGCATTAGAGAGACATTCTGCTGGACTTCAAAATGAAGGAAACTACCATATTGTGGCAAAAACAACCTTAACCTGTTACCATAATCAAAGGCAATGCAAACAAAAAATCAGAACAATATCTCTCATGAACATAGGCTTAAACAAACTTAGTAACATATTAAATCAAATATATAAATATATAAAAATAGAATACCTCATAAACAAATGGGATTTAATGCAGGAATGCAAGGTTAATTCAACATTTGAAAAGAAGTCAGTTATTTCACCATTTTAATGGACTGAAAAAAACGATCTTGATTCAGAAAAAGCATTTGACAAAATTCAGCATTCATTCATGCTGCATACTTAAGAATTTCTATGCATATTTAGGAAAAGAATAAAATGTTCTTATTCTGATAAAGGACATCAGGAATAAAATTACCACTAATATGATATTTACTGATAAAAGAATGACTGTTTTCTCTCTAAGATACAGAATAAGGATAAGGTGGCTGCTCTCACTTCTATCAACATTGTACCACAGTGTCTAGCCGAAAAATGTAACTGCGAAATTAACTTTGGAATAGATGTAAAACTTCAGGTTATCTAGGTTACTTTGAGTGAGTTTGATAGTTTGTCTTTTAAATAATTTATCCATTACATCTAAGACAAGAAAAAGAAAATAAAAAGCATACAGATTGGAATAGAACAAATAAAACTTTATACTTGCATCTGCCATGATTGTCTAAATAGACAATTCCAAAAATAATGTAATACTGGCATCAATAACTGTGTTTAGCAAGGACACAGGAAACAAGGTCAATATTAAAAATCAGTTTCATTTCAACTTGCAACATAGTAGCAAGAAACAAATAGAAACTGAAATTAAATATATATGTATATATTCATATATATAATTTACATTTGAATTAGAAATCACAAAGTGCATAGGGATAAATTTACAAAATATGTGTAAGATCTATACATTGGAAACTATACAATATTGCTGGAGAAAATTTTAACAGACCTAAATAAATGGAGAAAATGCACTATGATCATGGACCAGAAGACTCAATATCATTAAGTTGTTAATTCTTCTCAAATTAATCTACAGATTCAAAGTAAGCCTAATCAAAATCCCTATTGTTGTTTTTATTTTTGTTGCTGTTATTGAAAATAAAAAAATACAAGCAAAAGCTTGACAGAATGCATAGATTATATTTAAATATAGGACTTAATTTACAAATAAAAACTCTGAGAAATTATGTGTAAAAAGTAGTCATCTTGAAAGAAATTATATGATAAATAATAGTTGAATAGAAATCTATTTTATAGTTAGAAATAAAAATACATCATTTATAGGCAATAAATAAAAGAAGTATAAATATATTGCAAAATATAAAAGTAAAAAGTTAGAAAAAAACTTGTAAACAGGAAAAAATTGAGTTATAGATGAGAGAAATTAAATAAAAAATATCATTTTTATTTCTCTAAAGAGAATGATGAATACTAGTAATATGAAAACTACTTAAAAAATAGAACATTATACATATGTCATCAACTAGAGTTGTACATGTATCCTCTGAAACAAAATATGTAGTGTGCAAATTATCACAAAAAAAGTAAGCAAAACAAAGAAATATTAATATTGTAAAGGAAGAAAAATAACATATTGACAAGAAATATAGCTTAAATATTACTACAGAATTCAAACCAAACATTTCTGTCAAATCAAAGGAAATATTTTAATCAAGTATTGGTTATGTAAATTAAGTTGCAACATATAGTGAAGTGTAGTTAGAATATATGCAGCCATTGAAAATAATGAGGCAGTTCTATATATACTGATGAGGAATCTTTAAGTAAAAATTACAAAATGAGGAAAGGTGAGTAAGTCAGTTATTATTATTTTTTAATCACACACACACAAATACACAGAATATCCCTAATAAAGTATAGAGAAAATAATTGAATATTGATTTCCTCTGAAGATAAAATTTTGGAGAAAGTTGGAAGAGAGATTTTTCACAGTATGTACTTTTGCATATTTTAAATTTTGTGCAGGCTCATATTTTATTTCTTCAAATATAAGTATTTTTAAGAAGTACTTCTTTCATTTCTATCTCTGCATCCCATTCACTTTTTTCAGGGAACTTATAACAATCTGTAATTATAAAAAATGGATTTGTTCTCATGTTTGTTATCAGGCTCACAAAATTGTAAGCTTTATGTGGGTTGGGGCCAAGTACATTTCCTCTTAAATAGAACCTGGTATTCAAATAGGCACTAAATATGTACACTTTTTAAAAATTAACAAACATAACCAAGTGAATAAAAGAATAGATGATCTAATCAACCAAGGAATAGAAACAAGTAAATTGAAAAAAAATTAATAATAAACAATCACATATAAGTTAAAACCAAAGCTAAATATTTTACCTCTTTGTGAAACACTTTATAATATCCAAAACTTGTGGCTGTATGCAAACAGATACTTTCTAACATTGCTGTGTTAGAATGAGTAATGGCCATCAGAGAAATTTTTATAAAATAGAAAACTCGAACTTAACATAAAATCCAAACAATAAAAGATTGGCTGAAATATCAGGTATAACCCTTATGGTGAAATAAAATGAAATTAAAATGCTATGGAAGATTGGTTCAAGATGACAAAGTAGAAGGATGTGCATTCACTCCTTCTTGCGAAAGCATTGGAATCACAACTAACTGCTGAACAATTATCGACAAGAAGACACTGGAACTCACCAAAAAACATACCCCACATCCAAATACAAAGGAGAAGCTTCAATGAGATGGTAGGAGGGCACAATCACAATAAAATCAAATCCCCTAGTTGCTGGGTGGGTGACTCACAAACTGGAGAACAATTATATCGCAGGAGTCCACCCACTGGAGTGAAGATTCTGAGCCCCATATCAGGCTTCCCAACCTGGTGGTCTGGCAACAGGAGGAGGAATTCCCAGAGAATCAGACTTTGAAGTCTAGTGGGATGAGATTGCAGGACTTCAACAGGACTGGGGGAAACAGAGACTCCACTTTTGAAGGGCACACACAAAGTAGTCAGCATCAGGACCCAGGGGAAGGAGCAGTGACCCCTTAGGAGACTGAACCAGATCTACCTGCTAGTGTTGGAGGGTTGCATGCAGAGGCGTGAGGTGGCTGTGGCTCACCATGGGCACAAGGACACTGGCAGTGGAAGTTCTGGGAAGCACTCCTTGGCGTGAGCTCTCACAGAATCCTCCATTAGCCCCAACAAAGAGCCGGGCAGCCTCCAGTGCTGGGTAGCCTCAGGCTAAACAACCAACAGGGAGGGAACCCAGCCCCAACCATCAACAGACAAGCGGATTACAGTTTTACTGAGCTCTGCCCACCAGAGCAACACTCAGCTCTACCTTCCACTTGTCCCTCCCATCAGGAAGATTGCACAAGCTTCTTAGATAGCCTCATCCAGCAGAGGGCAGACAGCAGAAGCAAGAACTACAATTCTCCAGCCTGTGGAAGGAAAATCACATTCACAGAAAGATAGACAAAATGAAAAGGCAGAGAACTTTGTACCAGATGAAGGAACAAGATAAAACCCCAGAAAAACAACTAAATGAAGTGGAGATAGGCAACCTTCCAGAAAAAGAATTCAGAATAATGATAGTGAAGATGATCCAGGACCTTGGAAAAAGAATGGAGGCAAAGATTGAGAAGATGCGATAAATGTTTAACAAACACCTAGAAGAAGTAAAGAACAAACAAACAGAGATGAGCAATACAATAACTGAAATGAAAAATCCACAGAAAGGAATCAATAGCAGAATAACTGAAGCAGAAGAACAGATAAGTGACCTGGAAGACAGAATGGTAGAATTCACTGCCGGGGACCAGAAGAGAGAAAAAAGAAGGAAAAGAAATGAAGACAGCCTAAGAGACCTCTGGGACAACATTAAATGCAACAACATATGAATTATAGGGGTCCCAGAAGGAGAAGAGAGAAAGACCCGAGAAAATATTTGAAGAGATTATAGTCGAAAACTTCCCTAACATGGGAAAGGAAATAGCTACCCAAGTCCAGTAAGCACAGAGAATCCCAGGCAGGATAAACGGAAGACGAAACACACTGAGACACATAGTACTCAAAATGACAAAAATTAAAGACAAAGAAAAATTATTGAAAGCAACAAGGGAAAAATGAGAAATAACGTGAAGGGAACTCCCATAAGGTTAACAGCTGATTTCTCAGCTGGAATTCTACAAGCCACAAGGGAGTGGCATGATATATTTAAAGTGATGAAAGGGAAGAACCCACAATCAAGATTACTCTACCCAGCAAGGATCTCATGCAGATTCAAGGGAGAAATCAAAAGCTTTTCAGACAAGCAAAAGCTAAGAGAATTCAGTGCCACCACCAGCTTTACAACAAATGCTAAAAAAAAACTACTCTAGGCGGGAAATACAACAGAAGAAGAAGACCCACAAAAACAAACCCAAAACAATTTAAAAAACGCTAATAGGAACATACATATCAATAATAACCTTGAATGTAAATGGCTTAAATGCCCCAACCAAAAGACAAAGACTGGTTGAATGGTGACAAAAACATGACCCATATATATGCTGTCTACAAGAGACCCACTTCAGATCTAGGGACACATACAGACTGAAAGTGAAGGGATGGAAAAAGATATTCCATGCAAATGGAAATCAAAAGAGAGCTGGAGTAGCAATACTCATATCAGATAAAATAGACTTTAAAGACTCTTACAGGAGATAAGGAGGGACACTACATAACAATCAAAGGATCAATCAAAGAAGAAGATATAACAATTATAAACGTGTATGCACCCAACATAGGAGCACCTCACTACATAAGGCAAATGCTAACAGCCATGGAAGGAGAAATCAACAGTAACACAATAATAGTAAGGGACTTTAACACCCCACTTACACCAATAGACAGATCATCCAAACAGAAAATAAATAAGGAAACACAAGCTTTAAATGACACAATAGATAAGATAGATTTAATTGATATTTATAAAACATTCCACCCAAAAGTGGCAGAATACACTTTCATCTCAAGTGCACATGGAACGTTCTCCAGGATATATCACATCTTGGGTCACAAATCAAGCCTCAGAAAATGTAAGAAAATTGAAATCATATTAAGCATCTTTTCTGACCACAACGCTATGAGACTGGAAATCAATTACAGGAAAAAAACTGTAAAAAACACAAGTACATGGGGGCAAAATGTAACCAAGAGATCACTGAAGATATCAAAGAGGAAATCAAAAATACCTAGAGACAAATTATAATGAAAACACGATGATCCAAAATCTATGGGATGCAGCAAAAGCAGTTCTAAGAGAGAAGTTTATAGCAATACAAGCCTACCTCAAGAAACAAGAAAAACCTCAAACAATCAAACCTCATACCTAAAGGAACTAGAGAAAGAAGAACAAACAAAACCCAAAGTTAGTAGAAGGAAAGAAATCATAACGATCAGAGCAAAAATAAATGAAATAGAAACAAAGAAAACAATAGCAAAGATCAATAAAACTAAAAGCTGGTTCTTTGAGAAGATAAACAAAACTGATAAACTTTTAGCCAGATTCATCAAGAAAAAGAGGGAGAGGACTCAAATCAATAAAATTAGAAATGAAAAAGGAGAAGTTACAATGGACACTGCAGAAATACAAAGCATCCTAAGAGACTACTACAAGCAACTCTATGCCAATAAAATGGACAAACATGAAGAAATGGAGAAATTCTTAGAAAGGTATAACCTTCCAAGACTGAAACACAAAGAAATAGAAAATATGAGCACAACAATCACAAGTAATGAAAGTAAAACTGTGACTAAAAATCTTCCAACAAATAAAAGTCCAGGACCTGATGGCATCACAGGTGAATTCTATCAAACATTTAGAAAAGAGCTAACACCCATCCTTCTCAATCTTTTCCAAAAACTTGTAGATGAAGGAACACTGCCAAACTCACTTGAGGCCACAATCACCCTGATACCAGAACAGACAAAGATATTACAAAAAAAAAAAGAAAATTAAAGACCAGTATCACTGATGAATATAGATGAAAAAATCCTCCACAAAATACTAGCAAATGGAATCCAACAACACATTAAAAGGATCATATAGCAAAATCAAGTGGGATTTTTCTGAGGGATACAAGGATTCTTCAATATACACAAATCAATCAATGTGATACACCATATTAACAAACTGAAGAATAAAAACCATATGATCATCTCAATAGATGCAGAAAAAGCTTTTGATAAAATCCAACAGCCATTTATGATAAAAACTCTCCAGAAAGTGGGCATAGAGGGAGCCTACCTCAACATATTAAAGGCCATATACAACAAACCCACAGCATACATCATTCTCAATGGTGAAAAACTGAAAGCATTTCCTCTAAGATCAGGAACAAGACAAGGATGTCCACTCTTGCCACTATTTTTTGTTTGTTTTTGTTTTTTTAATTAATTATTTATTTATTTTTGGCTGTGTTAGGTCTTCATTTCTGTGTGAGGGCTTTCTCTAGTTGTGGCGAGTGGGGGCCACTCTTCATCATGGTGCATGGGCCTCTCACTGTCGCAGCCTCTCTTGTTGTGGAGCACAAGCTCCAGACATGCAGGCTCAGTAGTTGTGGCTCACGGGCCTAGTTGCTCTGCGGCATGTGGGATCTTCCCAGACCAGGGCTCGAACCCATGTCCCATGCACTGACAGGCAGATCCTCAACCACTGCGCCATGAGGGAAGCCCTCACCACTATTATTCAACATAGTTTTGGAAGTTTTAGCCACAGCAATCAGAGAAGAAAAAGAAATAAAAGGAATACAAATTGGAAAAGAAGAAGTAAAACAGTCACTGTTTTACTGTTTTAGATGACATGATACTATACATAGAAAATCCTAAAGATGCCACCAGAAAACTACTAGAGCTAATCAATGAATTTGGTAAAGTTGCAGGATACAAAATTAATGCACTGAAATCTCTGCATTTCTGTACACTAACAACAAAAGATCAGAAAGAGAAATTAAGAAAACAATCCCATTCACCACTGCAACAAAAACAATAAAATACCTAGGCATAAACCTACCTAAGGAGGCAAAAAACCTGTATGCAGAAAAGTGTAAGACACTGGTGAAAGAAATCAAAGATGATACAAACAGATAGAGAGATATGCCATGTTCTTGGATTGGAAGAATCAATATTGTGAAAATGACTATACTACCCAAAGCAATCTACAGATTCAATGCAATCCCTATCAAATTACCAGTGGCATTTTTTTACAGAACTGGAACAAAAAATCTTAAAATTTGTCTGGAGACACACAAGATCCTGAATAGCCAAAGCATTATTGAGGGAAAAAAACGGAACTGGAGGAATCAGACTCCCTGACTTCAGACTATACTACAAAGCTACAGTAGTCAAAACAGTATGGTACTGGCACAAAACAGAAACATAGATCAATGGAACAGGATAGAAAGCCCAGAGATAAACCTACGCACCTATGGTCAACTAATCTATGACAAAGGAGGCAAGGATATACAATGGAGAAAAGACAGTCTCTTCAATAAGTGGTGCTGGGAAAACTGGACAGCTACATGTAAAAGAACGAAATTAGGACACTCCCTAATGCCATACACAAAAATAAACTCAAAATGGATTAGAGACTTAAATGTTAGACCGGACACTATAAAACTCTTAGAGGAAAACATAGGAAGAACACTCTGACATAAATCACAGCCAGATCTTTTCTGATCCACCTCCTAGAGTAATGGTAATAAAAACAAAAATAAACAAATGGGGCCTAATGAAACTTAAAACCTTTTGCAAAGCAAAGGAAACTACAAACAAGACGAAAAGACAATCCTCAGAATGGGAGAAAATATTTGCAAATGAATCAATGGGCAAAGTATTAATCTCCAAAGTATATAAACAGCTCAAGCAGCTCAATATTAAAAAAACAAACAACCCAATCCAAAAATGGGCAGAAGACCTAAATAGACATTTCTCCAAAGAAGACATACAGATGGCCAAGAAGCACATGAAAAGCTGCTCATCATCACTAATTATTAGAGAAATGAAAATCAAAACTACAATGAGGTATCACCTCACACCAGTCAGAATGGGTATCATCAGAAAATCTACAAACAACAAATGCTGGAGAGAGTGTGGAGAAAAGGGAACTCTCTTGCACTGTTGGTGGGAATGTAATTTGATACAGCCACTATGGAGAGTAGTATGGAGGTTCCTTAAAAAACTAAAAATAGAATTACTATATGACCCAGCTATCCCACTACTGGGCATATAGGTGGAGAAACCATAATTCAAAAAGACACATGTATCCCAATGTTCATTGCAGCACTATTTACAATAGCCAGGTGGTGGAAGCAGCCTAAATGCCCATCAACAGACGAATGGATAAAGAAGATGTGGTACGCATATATGTGTAACATAGAAAATGGTACAGATGAACCTGTTTGCAGGGCAGAAATAGAAACACAGATGTAGAGACCAAATGTATGGACACTAAGGGGGGAAAGTGGCTGGGTGGTGGTGTTGGTGGCATGAATTGGGAGATTGGGATTGACATAGATACACTAATATGTATAAAATAGATAACTAATAAGAACCTGCTGTATAAAAAAAATTAAATTCAAAAATTAAAAACAGTGCCATGAAAACTCTTTTCACATATTAAAAACCAAACTGTTTATATTTATTAACACATTTTCCAAAAGAAAAATCATATACCCACAGACACATGTACCTTGCAAAAATATGATAAGTATATAAGGCAAGAAGTTCAGAGCTATTTGTATATTTAGATATAATCCAGACTTTCTATAGTGAACATATATACTTTTAAGGATAAAATTTATAACAGAAGGTAAAAAACTTGATCCTAAACTGGCAAAACTGAAAAACAAAAAAAGTAATGAAACACCCAGTTTCTATTATGAGACCCAGTCTTTTAAAATAATGTCTTAAAGCATTTCTTTTATATTTGGGGTGACAAAGCAGAACATTTCAGACTTGAGATGTGTTGGCATCTTGGTGTAATTGAAAGAACAGGAGTTTGACTCCTTATCATCCTCAGTTCAAATATGGCTCCACTTCTCACTAGAGCCCAGCATGGCCTCTATGCCCCAGGGTGTCTTTATGCAGATGAACGTTGGTGCTACATAGCTCTTTGCAAGAATAAGTTCCTTTAGAAAAAAAGAAGAAAGAATAAGTTTCTTTTAACTTCTCCAAGTCTCAGTTTCCATATCTGAAGTGGTAAAGCGGTGCCAACCTCAAAAGAATTTAACAAAATACTGCTTATAAAAATGCCTAGGACACGTTTATCTTAATGAATGTATATATACTGTACATGTGTAAATTGGAATTAACATAAACTTTCTCTATGTAAATATAGACACAGATTGTAGGCCCATAAAATGGAGACATAATCACATACTGACAAATGGAAGTGCATGGTGGAAACTACATTTTTATAAAGAGATTAGATATGCTTGCAAGTGATGTAAAAGGCCAGTATATTTTCTGTCTTACACAGGCAATTTTAAGAAAAAACAGATGGGATTTACAGAATTTGATTTATTAATAACATGTATTTTATTTTTGGTCCAAAACTAGGTTTTTTTCTTTTAGGATGGGCAGAAATATGCAAGAAAGAAGGACAGAAAGCCAAGATTTAAGGAAAGGCTCTGAAATAAAATATGCACACACAGACTTGAAACAATCTGGTTCTAGGGTAACAAAGTAACAGGTTTTTCTCCACACATTTCCCCACTCCCAGCTAGGCACTGAATCCCCGTATGCAAACAAAAGGGACATATTGCAGAGGTGATTCATACAGCTGGGGACACAAAAGGCTGTTCCAGCCAAAGCCAACAATTAACAATGGCCTATTTGTTAAACGTTGTCCTCTCTAACTTGCTTCTTTCTTTCTGAGGAAAAGTGGCATGTTTGAATACGTGACATATTCTTTAAAGTTTCCACTTTTAAGCATTACTAAATGTACCTCAAAATAACAACCAACTTTCCCTTTTTTAAAATAGAAACCCAGGTTTTCATAAATATCTGTCTGTGCTTTCATCTGCATATGTGCTGCTATCTTTCCATAAACTCAATCACAGTTAATTTGGTCTGTATTGGTAAATGTAGAAAGGCTCTCAGATGGTTTAGAAGAAATAGAACAAAATTAGTTTGGATTTTTTTCCAAGTGGATTGTCACAATCTGTGCATGCTATTTCTCTCATTATTACATTTATGCAGCATTCAGATTCCTTTTTCTCCTTTATCCACCTCCTATTTAGCATAAACAGAGGAAGAATCAAGTGGATATAATCACCTCTAGATCCTTGATAAGCTTTATCTAATAGCTAAGAGATATTAATGCTTGAATGGCTGTTATTGGTTTTCATTTGGCATGTGATATCGAAGCAATGTGTCTTCTGTTGTGCTTAGGAAACTCTCAATTAGAGTTCCAAGCACCAGTAGGCAAGGGAGAAATTTTCTGGCTTTGCTATGTTTTAACATTCCTGAATCTGGTCTCTGTCATGATCATCCTTCAAAGGAACCTCCATTTTAGCACAACTGCCAACAGACTCCAAACATAGGTATTAAGGTAGCTTGTTTATAGAAATGTGTTTAGTCTCATTTCTAAGGAAATGTATTTGGCACAATACTTATTTATTGTATTAAAACACGTTTGTTTGCTATTAAAAATACAAAGCAATTAAGATAAATGTGAATGTCAAATTCACAATAGAAATTAATTTCTTTCAAGTAACTCCAAGACAGTCTCCAAATTTTGAGGCTCCTTGAACTTTCTTCTCCAAAAAGAGGATGATACCTAGGATTTAACCATCTTTTTCCCAACCTGTGACAGTGTTATCAGAAGTATTTGAAGCAATTAGGTTTAAAAGATGCTTCTAATTCTTCTAGTTTCTATTGATTTCTCCTAAACACTTTATTCACATTTTTTGTGATGAACACTTTCCAAAATAAATGTCAATTGTCCATTCACATTCTGTTTTCTCTTACTAGCACTTCTTATGAAACAGAGGTCTTTTCTTCCCCTCTGTACCCAAGTTTAAAATGCAATGTGGAAATATTCTTCCATACTGAATTTAATTCTATTAGGGGCCTCCGTTTCTGTTAGGGTGTGGATAAACAACACCACCATTTCAGATTCAGTATAACCTAGTCACTTCCAGATTTATACAATTTCATTGGGGGAAATACTCAACTTTTCGGGATTGCTCTAAACACTCCCTTCTCTTTTATTTTTCATCAGGTGGTATCTGAGTTTAGAAGAGGCTTGCATAATGGCTGGGCATTGGAAATGATATGTTTAAAACAACAACAACAAAGCAGGGCAAATAGGCTATAATATTCCATGAGATCATTAGGGATCCAGATCCCTTAAGGTTTTGTTTTGTTTTGTTTCTCTAGTCTTTACAGGGTTAAAGCTAACTCGCTAGTAGTGTTCCATCCATGTTCCAGTCCATAAGAAAGGAGAACGGGAGAAAGTGGAATGCATGCAGTTTCCTACCTAAAGATATGACTTGAAAGTTGTCTACATTATTCTGCTTATATCCAATTGTCTGAACTTAGTTTCCTGGATTGTACTAGCAGAAGAGAGCCATATATGTTGATAACCACAAGGTAGGGAAGAAAAAAATAATTGTCATAAAATGGGTGAAAATAACATCTACCAATAGTTGAGCTAGAATTCATTCATCTTAAAGAATTAAGTAAAGCATTTTAGAGTATGTCATAAAATTAACTGAATGTGGGGCTTCCCTGGTGGTGCAGCGGTTGAGAGTCCGCCTGTCCCCCTGCCGATGCAGGGGACACGGGTTTGTGCCCCGGTCCAGGGGGATCCCACATGCCGCGGGACGGCTGGGCCCGTGCGCCATGGCCGCTGAGCCTGCGCATCCGGAGCCTGTGCGCCGCAACGGGAGAGGCCACAGCAGTGAGAGGCCCGCGTACTGCAAAAAAACATAATAATAATTGAATGTGTTACCTTTGATTGATTTATTCAGCTAACATTTATCAAATCTCATCCATGTTAGTAATGGGAAGTTAGCTAATATGAAGGAAAATAATTCTAGTATCTTCTTTAATGAGAGTTACTAATTTCTAAATTTGCTATAATTTTATTACTTGACAAAAGTGGAAATACAAAAGTGAAACCTGTTTGGGGTTTTTTTTGAGATAGTTTATAAGTTCAGAGTCCCATAATATAATGAAATAGAGATGTTACTTAGTATACGATACTTTCAAATTGACTGAATAATTCCATGAACAATAGCAAGCCACTATTGAGAGGAAAGTTTCTATGACTTGAATCAGTTATCTTTTGGCTGTAAATAACATAGAACATAGCTTAACAGGTCTGGTGCAGTTCTGGTGCAGGGACTTAACAAATATTATGGAAGAATCTGGGTCCATCTATCCTTCCATTCTGTCATTCTCTTTTTGTTGGATTTTTGTTTGTCTTTGTACTCTTCCCTCATAGTCTCAGAATGGTTTCCATAGCTCAAGTATAAAACGGTCATATTCGATGTCAGGAATCTGGGTAGTAGCAAAAGGGATCTTTTGTCAAGTTTTCTCTTTTTATCAGTAAAGGGAAAACTTACGCAGAAGCTCCTTAGAAGACCTAACTTTTTGCTTCCTTGACCAGAACTGCAAAAAGTTAAGAAACGGAGATATTTCTAAAATTAAATTAAATCATTAATGGCAAGACTAACAGCCCTAAAGTGGAGTACATTGGCACCCTAATAAAATCAAGGTTTATATAATAAATAAATAGAGGGAGAATATCTTTGGGTTAAACAAATAATGGGTTCTGCCGCAGCTATGTAACCATCAAAATCATGGCCTTTGTATACCTTCTTTCATAATTTAAAGGTTATTCCAAATCTCCACTGCCCCCTCAGCCAATTCACTTCACAAATAATTCCATCTTTCTTCTTAATAAATTACATTCCTGTTCTATGGCTTCTTTACTCTCAGAATTATAAACATGATCTTGTCTCTCCTATCCCAGTGATCGATTCTGGCTACCTGGCAACTTTTCTCATTTCCTCCAAGTCTAAATATTTCTAAAGTGTAATTATCACTCATTGCCTCTGCTTATTTACTTCCCTTTTACTTTCTAACCTAAATTAGTCTGACCTTGGCCTCCACAATTACAACTATTGCTAAATTCAACAGTGGTCAATGGTCTTAATATTTCAACTGTAATAGACAATTTTCTGTCGTTATAAAACCTGAGTTCTGTGTGGCATTCAACTCTATTTATCACTACCTTTTGTTGAAGTTATAGCTTCCTTTGACTTCTGAGAAACTACTCCTCACTACATTTTCTCACATCTTTCTGGCAATATCTTGTTCATTTTAATGGTTTGTGTCTTCTATTTGTACACCTACTCTGTTGATGCAGGATACCAACATGCTAAAAATTATTTGCATTAAGGAACATATAGAAATTCAAAGAAATGCCATATGCCATGTCACTGTTATAAATAGAATAAGATCAATTTTATTAAACCATTAAGTTACCCCCTTCAATGGTTGTAAATTTCAAGTGAACATGAGAATCACTAGGAAATAAATTACCAGAAATAAGGAAGACCAAACTGATAAAAAGATATGCTATTTCCTTACATGGAGAAAAGCTGAAAAATATTGTAAGTCAGAAAGTTGTTAAATATAGAGTCAAGCATAAAAATAAAGTGACTCTTCAGGGACCAGCAAAAAAGAGAAAACACAAAATTAGACCAACAACCTCAAAGTGTTTTAATTGTAGTTCATGGGTATTTCACTAGTCAAGGCTAAAATCTAATACTGTTGTATGGACAGATGTGACTTTCTAGGTGCCTAGAAAGTGGAAAGCTTAAAGAAAGTCACCTGGATGAAGCTCAGATTCTTAAAGTACTGCCCTAGCCATTAAATTATATCTATAATTTATTTTATATATGTTATATATAAATATACATTATAATTATATATATATATATATATATATATATACTGTCCTAGAGAAGTGTTAAAAATACATTACATATCTAGAGTAAAAGAACAGAATGACTACCATTAAGAAATAGAGTATTTAGGCTTATAGCATGCTCAAGTATGTAGTCTAAATATATGCTATACACATGATAATAGAGACACGATCTAGGAAATAAACATAACAATGTTTGAGGATATTGAAAATTTTAGATCCCTGAGAGAGCAAACATTTTCCATCACAGTTTATATTGAAATTCCACAGAACCTCTGCCAAGCTCACAAGAAAAAAATTTACAAACCTCAAAAGAAATAAACCCCCATAAAATCAATATGCTGAATATGATAGAAGAAATTTATTCCTTCAGCTCTCCATTAATTTGATAAATATTTATCAGATGTCCACTATAAGTCAGAAAGTCTTGAAGCCACTGGATATATAGAAGTGAATAGACAATGAAGAGATGAAGATATAAAAGAAGGAAAATAAACCATAGTAAAAAAAGAAACGGGATAGATAAAAAATAGACAAAGCCATAAAAGAGCAAAGTGAACAACTTACTCCCTGAAATTAAGGACTTAATGGACGTGTGTCCACTTTAGGGGTAAACATACTAAAATTAGAATAATACAGAGAAGATTAGCCTGTCTCCTCTTCATGGATGTCATGCAAATTTGTGAATATTTCTGCATAATTTTTTAGCATCAATCCCTAAATCTGAGAAAGATGGAATTAAAAAGAAACTTACAGACATTTCTCACTCATGAATATTGATGAAATAATCCTCAATAAGATATCATCAAACATAATTCAACAGCTAAATAAAAAATTTTAATATGAAAAATTTAGGAATGCAAGGTTGGTTCAGTGTTAGATACTCTATTAATATAATTGACCGTGTTAACTTATCTAAGGAGAAAACTCATAATGAAGTCTCTGAAGATAATGAAAAGGCCTCAGACATAATTTCAAAGCCCATAGCTCCTAAAAATTAATTAGTATTATAGGAATATATGGATACAGTGAAATACCACTTATACCCATGAGAATCACTATAATGAAAGAGAGGGAAAATGCCAAATTTTAGTGATGTGGAGTAACCAGAACTTGCCTATACTGTTAGTACAACATCTTTGGAAAACAGTATGGCAGTACCTATTAAAGGTGAATATTTGCATAATCTATGACCCACCAATTTCACTCTCACATATATTATTGACCAAGATGGCCTTAATATTCCCCTCATCTTGACTAAAATTTACACAGCCTTCTTCCTTACTTTTGGTCCCTGACCTATTTCTAGAGCATTTACTTTAGAAAACTTGTTATTATAAATTCTTTCTCTGCCTCTTTGAAATGAAACTTAAAAAAGTCTTTTGCCAGTTTTACAACCCAAGACTATTTTTTCAAGGGCCTGGGAGCCATCCCTTTGAAATGTAACCAAAAAGGAAGAAAGCACCCTTACCCCCCAGTCTCTACAGGAGGGTAGAAGTCTAACTTCAATCGGTGCCCAGCTCCAAGTTATAAAACTACCTTCTATCATGAAGAGAGGTAATTGGAGATGGTCAATTAGCAAATACAGGTGACCTATAATCTCTCTACCCCATATTTTAATAATTCTTCCAAATGTTTTTTCAGTGGAGTTAAATTTAGACTGCATTGAATCTCTACGCTACTGCAATGTCCTTGAACAAAGTCTTTCTTACCTGTTTAATGTCATCCAGGGCAATTTTTGTTTTGACATTCTCAACAGAAGTGCACACATATATACTGCAAAAATCAAAGCACTAGAATGTTCATAGCAACACTATTCAAAGTAGTCTTAAACTGGAAACTAGCCAACTGTCTATCAACAGTTGAATGAATACATAAATTATGGTATATTCACAAAATAATTCTATTCAACAATGAAAAAGAATGTGCTACAACTACAGGCAAAAATGCAGATCAATTTTTACAAATACAATGTTAAGTAAAAGAAACCAGTCACAAAAGATTACATTCTGTTTGATTCAGTTCGTTTAAGTTACAAAAATAGATGATGCTTAGCCGTGCTTTTAGAAATCAGGGTAATGTTTATCCTTGGTAGGGGCAGTGACAGGAATGGTTACTCAAGAGGTTTCTGGCTATCTTCTGATCGGCATCAAGGCATCAAGAAGTGCTGGTCTTATTCTGTCTCTCGATCAAGTGCTGGTTACCTGAGTTTATTCAGATTGTGAAAATTCAGTACACTGTATAGTTTTGAAACATGCACTTCTCTTTATGGATTTTACACTTAGTGTTTTTAAAAGTCTCCCAAGGATCTTGTTAAACGTGCAGATTTCAGCGCTCCATTTTTAGAGATTCTGATTTAGAAAATCTAGGATGAGGTTAGGGTAGGTATGTTTTAACAAGCAGGTGGTCTTGGCACACGGAAAATCACTGCTTTTGAGAGCTATAATGTAGTGAAACTCTAATTACCGAGTCTGTCAAAGAACCAACAGGGAAAAAAAAACAGTGACATTTAAATGTGACAGAGGGGGGAATATGATTGAATAGAACTCTACCAACTCTAGAATTTTGGACACATTTTATAAACAAAAAGGTATAGTTTAGTAAACAAAGTGAAAAGTTCTTTCTACTTCTAATACAAAAAAGCTTACCATTTTTGCAAGATTATCTTCATCATTCATGACTTAGAGTGGTGGCGTTGCTATGGCAACACAGCAACAAGCATGGTAACCCAGTTTAAGTGCCCAAATGGAGGTTGAGTTGGATGTAGCATAGATCTGACCTCAATATCTGTCACTCCTTCACCTCCAGGACTGACTCAGCTATTCTGGTATTTCCTCTCTCCTTGTACCCATTTTCCCTGATGCTGTAGTGACTGTGAGTTTGAATTTGGCCAAGTAAGCTGTGAATTGAGCAAAACAAACCTCTTCTGACAGTAGCTACACTAAGCTGCCAGCTGCTCAGGGCTTGCTATCCTATTAATTCAAACCTGAAGGTAGAGTTTTCTAAACAATAGGAGCAAGGCAAATATAGCCTGTCCCTTCTAGATCTCAGTGGGTGCCTTATCTGAGCCACACTGAGCTACAGGGCCAGAGATGACTAAAGAAGATCCTGCTTTATTTACATGAACTCTCCCATGATAAATACACTATCAGAATAGTTTTATAACTATTCTAAAAAATCATTAATAAATAAATTATACATGTCTGCTGACTATAAAACACCAAAAAACATAATTTATTGCTGCAGGTAAGAGGAAAACATCTGTACTTACTTGACTGTAAATGCATAAAGCTATTCTTATTCCAACTCCTTTCTTGGCTTCTTTCTCCCTACGTTCTCCCTTACACAATATCCTGTTTTTTCCCTATAATAGATGTTGAATTCACTGATTCACTAGTTCACAGTTTTCTGGTTTGTCTTTTGACCCATTTTAAAACTAATGGATTTGTGTTTGCCACTTTTAAATCCTCAGGTATCTTCCCTGAATCATTTTTCCCCTTTTGCTATCATTTTGGTTTTGAAAGAAGTAAATCAATACTGTGCCTTAAAAAGCCCTGGCACTACTGTCGGTAAATATATTGCATTCAGTTACTTTTGCTCACTAAATGTTGCTTGATATAATACCAGAGCATCCTCTGCGGCACCAGGAAAAAAAAAAATGCTATTTTGAGCTGTGAACCAAGGATTGATTTTTTTTTAAGATATAATATATATTTTATGTATTGCATCCAACCTTGTTATTTGTCAGATTTCATAGAAAGCTCCATTCTCTCATTTGTGTGCAATCTAGGCAGCCTTCTGCAGAGGTAAGGCGTTGTCTTTGTCTCTCCAGCTTATACTTTGGTAAATTCCACCTTCAGTTATTAAACAAAATATAGTCTGAACGCTTCATGGACATGGTCCAAAACTCAGCCCTGACAGTCCGAAAGCCTATGTGGAATCTTTAACACATTTCAACCTCTGAGTCTATGTTTTCTCACCTAACAAATGAAAATTTAATAATAAACCATTTTGTTATATTGGCAATCGAATGAGAGGAGGTATACGAAAGTGCAAACTGTAAAGCAATGTGCAAATGCCAGTCAATCCCTCATTAGAAAAAGTTAAGCAAACTTGTGTCATAAAAAAGAGGAATGGTTGTCCTCTCGCTACTCACATTGTCTGCTGTCCCACACAAAGGTGGAATTTATTTTAATTTATCTTAAAGGGATCAATTAGATTAGCCACATTCTTTTCACCTATATCTCCAAAGATGGTAGCTTTGGGAGAAAGCATGCCATCTGGTAGATCTTGCCACTAGAAACCCCAGGGGGCTAAACCCCTTGTTTCTCAAGTCAACTTTTATTCCTAGTCACCACAAAGATTCTCTGAAACCTCCACTTCCTTAAATCTTCACCTAATCCTCTCTTCCCTCAGTTTCAGTAGTTTCTTCTCCTCTTGTGCCCTGTTTTAAAAATACAAGGACTTGCATGGGAAATCTCACAATCTACCATCACTATGCTTACCAACAAGCCTCCATTCACAGTCTCCCCCGTGGCCAGAAAGAGCCCTGCAACTCCAACCTCTCACTTTCTCCGACATCATTCTTGAGAACCGTTAAACGTGTTAAGGTCACCCCATCTTAAAAAAAACAAAGTTTTCCCGGGATAGCACATCCATCTCACACTAGAAATGCATCTTTCTTTTCCCCTTCACAGCCCAGTCTTTTCACAGATTCAGCACTTTGTATCTCCGCTTCTTAACATCCTACTCATTCTTCAACCCACTGCAATCTGGCCTCTTCCCACTACACTACCAACAGCTCTCTTTAAAACAAATGGAAACTTTTCAATCTTTTTCTTCCTTGATTTCACAGTGGCTTTTGTTTTTGTCATTTTACCTTCCTTCTTTTTTTTAAAAGGAAATAATTTATAGAGATGAAATTCACATAACATAAAACTAACCATTTTAAAGTGAACAATTTGGTGGCATTTGGTTCATTCACAATATTGTGCATCCATAACATCTATGTAGCTGTGAACATTTCCATCACTTCAAACCAAAATCCCCTACCCATTAAATAGTTTCTCCCCATTTCCACTTCCCTCCCAAGCCCTAGCAACATCTAGGTTGCATTTTGTTCCTAAGGGTTTATCTATTCTGTATATTTCATACATCAAATGGAATCATGTAATGTGTGGCCTTTTGTCTCTGGCTTCTTTCACTTGGCATGTTTTGGAGGTTCATCCACCTCACAGCTTCATTCTTTATTATGGTTGAATAATATTCCACTGTACGTATATACCACAATTTGTTTATCCATTCATCTCTCTTTATTCTTGAAACACACTCTTCCTAAGGTTTCTCGAACACTGCACTAAATTTTCCCTTTACTCTTTGTAAGCCCAGCACTTAGCATAATATTTTGGAGGTTCATCTACATTGTAGCATATATCAGTACTTGATTTCTTTTTATCAATGAAAAGCATATTCCATTGTATGCGTAAACCACACTATATATGTATCCTCCCCAAGTTTCAAGACCTATATCTCTATCCCAGGAATTTCTTCTGAGCTCCAGATCCATATATCCAACTGCTATTAGATACTGCCACTTGGCATTCATACATATACTTGTCATAAATATACTTCAGACACAACATGAAAGGACTGATGTCACCATGTTTTCCAAAAGATCATGCCTCCTTCTATTCTACATTTCCCCTCTTATTAACTGGCACTGCCACGAACCCTGCTACCTAATGTAAAAACCTATTCTTGTCCTTGCTTTATTCTCTTCCCCCTTCTGCCACATTCAATCATCAAATTTTTTCTAGTTTATCACTTTAATATTTCTCTTTAATATCTCTTGAATTCAATCACTTCACTCCAACCCCATCAGCATTAACCTTGTCCAAGCCACCATCCTGTCCCCTGTGGATTAAAACAAGCTGACACCCATGCCTCCAGGCACAGTCTGTTTTCCACATTGCAGCTAGAGTAATCTTTCTAATATACAAGTCTCGTTGTGTCAATCCTATAATAAAGAAATCTCTTCAATTGCTCCACTTTGCCCTCAAGATAATTTATAAATTCCTTAAAAATGCATATTAGAGCCTTCAAGAACTGATTCTGTTTACTTCTCATCTCTGGCCACCCTTCCTAGAATTCTACATCCTTTGGATAACATTAAGTTTAGTGCTTGATTAGGCCACATCCCCACCCTTTTTTTTTTAAAGGTCTTTGCACAGGCTGCTCATCTCCTCACACAAATATCCCACCATTCTTATCTTGCCAATTCTTAATCATTTCTGAATGATCTACTCCTTTCTTTCTGCCTTCAATATAGACTTTATTCTGTTTCTGTTTGTGTTGTCCTACAATCTGAACTCTTCAGTCTACTGTACTAGCTGCTCTGCCTTTGTCTCAGCCTTTTCTGGGAGAGACCATGTCTTCTTGCATCTTTTTTAAGAATATTAAAACATGTTTTTCTAAAACCTGTTTTATTTCTAGACGAAAATACTTTTTCAGATTATATCCTTTAGTCTTCCTTTGGTGGGTGTGAAGGTATATATATATATATATATATATATATACACACACACACACACATATATATATATATATTCTTTTTTGCGGTACGCGGGCCTCTCACTGCCGTGGCCTCTCCCATTGTGGAGCACAGGCTCCGGACGCGCAGGCTCAGAGGCCATGGCTCACGGGCCCAGCCACTCCGCAGCATGTGGGATCCTCCCGGACTGGGGCACGAACCTGTGTCCCCTGCATGGGCAGGCGGACTCTCAACTACTGCACCACCAGGGAAGCCCATGAAGGTATATTTTTAAAGACTGGTTGAGTTGCAATGAAGCAACTCTGCTCTGTTCCCAGGATCCCTCACCGCTGGGTACCTCAAGGCCACTTTTTGTAAAAAGGTAATACATCCAGCATGGAAACGTATTTTGAGGTACCCTTGCAAAAAAAGCTTGAGCTTTGGAAATTTAAATTAGAGGATTGTGATTAAAAAGGAAAATTGTGGAACATTCAATCTGTTAACTAATCAAAACTCAAAAGAATAGCAATTGTATACCAATAGTAAATACAGTCAGTCCCCTGCATCTGAGGGTCCTGAAGCCAATCTTCCTTAGATACTGAGGGACTATTGCATATTTTATTACCAAAAGGATATGGTAATAAAGTCTACTTTATTTATATTAAAGTCTAATATGTTTTGTACAATGATAATATTAAGAATTTATATCTACTCATGATTTTGAATGTTTTAAATACGTCATTGTAAAAGATAACCAGAAAATACAAATAAGACAAAAAAGGTTTTCTGAAATATTTTAGAAAAATCTCCCAAGGAAAGAGAGTAAAATACTGGCTATGAAAAGAATAGAAGCCTTCAGCAAACTTTAGTGCCGGGGTAAAAAACAGTGATAAAATCGTCAATGAACACTGATTTCACTCTTCAGTACAAGTGCAATAATAAAACAAGCAGCGTGACTGACAAAAAAAAAACCTAGACTTTTCCTTAAGTGATCCAGTTTTCTGAATCACCCCCATGTGACTTTTAAAAAGTATGGAGTTCTTGGCATGTGAAACAAAGTAGCAACGCAGCTTTATGTTTTTAAAGTCCACAAAAGACAAATTAATGTATTCTGTAATTTAACATTTAAAACTCACCTTGTATTATGTAAGTCTCATATAAAATGAATCTTAATTGGGATGCACCAGAATGTGATGGGAAGAATCTTGTATCAATGGTCAAGCATTATGGACTAAAACTTATGACTATGTAACCTTTGACAGGTCATCTAGCTTCCAGTTTCTCTGTGCCACATTTTCCTTGCCTATGAAGTAATGTGTAGGTTGGGCTAAATGGTCTCCAAGATCACGTTCAGATCAAATTCTAGTATGGAATAAAATTGAAAAGCAAATGTACTTTTCACTAAAATAATTACTTGCTACTGATTATAATTGCTTCCTTTTGGTAAAAGGACATGCTCATATATTCATTTTTGTGTGCATAGACTGTTTTCTATACACAGTGTGCCTATAAAGCCATGTGATGTTTTTTGAATAAACATAAAAGCACTTACTCTTTCAAATGATTCCAGTTCCATCTTAGGTGGCCAAGTCCGGAAGTTGCAGATTTCTACTGTTGCTGAGGTTTGTCAGTTTGAAACTCTTGAAATTATCTTCTAAACTGAGAATATGTATATTTTTTAATTCACTTAATATATCATGCATTTATGCACTTACCAAGGATATCCTCCCTAGAGGGAATTTCCTGGCAGTCCAGTGGTTAGGACTCCACGCTTCCACTGCCGGCAGGGCATGGGTTTGATCCCTGGTGAGGGAACTAAGATCTTGCATGAATGGCAAGTAAAAAAAAAAATATGCTCCCTAGAGCTAAATCTTAATCTTTTGACTGTGTTTTTGATTTTTCTTGCTTAGCAGCAATGAAAAATATTTCATAGCCAAAATTAAACATGAAGATAGACAGAGAGATAAAGCTGGATAATAGGGTATTTGGTTTCTAAAATGTGTCACTTAATTATGATACACAGAGATGAATTTTACTGTGTGGCTTGTAAAATAGCAATTTTTAAAAAAATCTCAAAAGAGTGATTCTAAATGTGGTTTGAAAAATAGCAGCATATTTAGGATGAACGTATGAATTCCCAGAAAGAATACTTTGAATTTTAACATTTTTCTGATTATGTAAGTTCTACTATGGTTTGTTTTAAAAAAAATCCCTTCCATGATTTTATAAACAGACATGTTTATATTAAAAATGAAAACAAAATTTGTGTTCAAAAGAGTACATATATTATATATATATACACATATACACACATTTATACATGTAATTTGCTAACTTTGGAATTCTAATTTATTCCATCACCTTTTGCCTTAAATCAACTTTATCTCCAATTTCCAGAATAAATAAATAAATGATTAAAGGGAAATTTTAAAATTTCCATACCAGAGTTATCTTTAAGTTTCATGTTAAAGTAGGTGCTTAATGAAAACTTATTCCTGTGGCCTGAATACTGGAGGGCTCTTCACCTTCTTGTCAGTACTGGGGGCAAGCTCTTCACCAGACTGAATTAAACTGCTCTTGAAAGCAAAGCTGCATTTGGAAAGATAGGCAAATATTACCATTTATCGTGATATAATTTTTAATCCCAGAGATCTTTTGTCGTAGGACAAAAATTGAGGAAACATCTCTATTAAGTCATAATCTGTGTTACTTGTGACAACTACTGTTTTCTGTGCAGATCTCTTTCCCCCAGTCACATGAAAGATGACATCAAATCCTACCGCTTCTACAAGATATGCACATTGTCTTGTTACAATAAAGACAGCACAGATTATCATTAAAATCTATAGATTTCCTACATGAAAAAAATTTTTTTTTAATTTATGAGAGATGTAAGAGAACAAATATTTAGAAAAATAAAAAATGAAGCTGAGTTACTTTCTTCCATTCTCTCTTTCATGTGATTCTTTACATTCTTTTGTCCTTTATTCATTAATCTAGATTTATTTTACATTCTACATTCTACCATATTGTCATTTTTCACACTAAACACATTATTTTAAATAGAATTTTTGTTTATTATTTTTTTAAACATGATTTGTTAACACATTCCACTTGAAATCTGATCAAGGAGAAAAAAAATTGGTAGATTAAGTTTGGGTTTGCTTTTATATATCTGTCAATCTTGAGTCAACATCCTTTATGATCAATCCTAGGTTTGCAATCACTTTCTGATGAAAATTTTTAAAATATTTGTAGATAAGTTGGTACTGTGTGTTATATTTTTACTAAATCCAAATTTTCACTTTCTACTAAAGGTGGCAGAGTCCTGTAATGATCATTCTTAGGATACAAATTCCATTACAAAGTTCCTAAAAGTTCATAATGTCCATTGGTCTAAAGAATCCAGGATGAGCCAAGTGTAATGTAGTTCAACAGAACAAACGAAAAGTGCTTCTCCAAGGTAACCTCCATCTTTTACCAGAAAAGCTTTTCCTGTGTGTACTTAAAACATGTTTATAAGCAGGTGATGTGTGTGCTGCTTCTTCTAATTATACAAGCAACTAATGAAAAATACTGCTCTTTACCCATGAAAAAATGTTAATGGAAGAAACTTTCTGTGTCTTATAAATTCAACAGTATTACTTGACCAACTCCCCCCACCCAAAAATATGAAAAGGAGAGCCGAGATCCCAGAATCTATCTTTCCACACTTGCTTTAGCCCCCTATGATTCATATTCCTTGAACACTAAACTGTAAGCCTTTGTACAGGGTCCACCCTGACTTCTCCCATTATCTAGATAATTCTTATGCAATTTTAAGGTCTGTCTTGACATTATTCATCTGGAAAGTCTTCCCTGACCAACTGAGACCAAGTGCAGTGATAATCCTTGTGCTCCCACAGCACCTTCTACTAATCCTCACTGGAGCGTTCAACAAGTGCATTACAATTTCTCATTTCCAGGTGTGAGCAAGGACCATATGTTAGTCACTGTTGTATCTGCAATTCATTCTATAGTTTTTGGTACATACTTGGTACTTAATAATTGCTCTGTTGAATGAATTCTCACTAAAAAATGTTTTACCAACCAATTTTACCCTGAGAGTGGTATCTAGTCATCCATAGCTTTCCAACATCATGTTGATCCTTGATTATAGTTTCTCTGACAACAGGTCAGGAATCAATAACACTGAAAATAAGTTCTTAGAATCTCAAAGTTGTTCATGACTCTGCACTCTTCAGTGGCTGCTCCTTCATGTTGACTCAACTCATGTTGTTTCAAAATACAAGCCTCTTAGCCCTGATGTAGAACTTTAGTTCTTGGGTACTGCCCTTGGCACTCCTCAGCCTGGATTTGCCAACTGCTGTTCAGACTTGCCCACTTTGAAGTACTCTCAGAAACAAAGCAGCATAATTGAGCTCTTGGTACAAAACTTGGCTTTGGCCAGGTTTGCCTTAGCCTTTGTGGACAGGAATCTCACAACATAAATATTTGGTATGGTTTTGTGTCAATGGCCCTCATGAATTGCTCTTCTAACTTTATTTATTTACTTTCTATTTCTGTAATATCATAATATTCTTCTTACCATAATACTTCCCTAATAATATAAGGATTAAATAATTTAATATGTTAAAGCTAGATATTTTATTTTAATCTTATTCAATCATTAATGTTGTAATAAGCAACATTTAATTACTATGAATGTGTTGTAAACATATAATATGCATAATTTCTCAACCCGTTATTTTTATTTTCTTGTAAAATGAAATGATCATCTACAAATTGTCCATATTCCTGTGGTAATCTATGCCGTTTTTTCCCCATATTTACCTTAAAATGAAAGTCATCATGCTTAGGTATCTGTGAACCAGTGATAGCAGGATCCTCCCACCATTCCTCTCCAAATTAATCCCTTGGGGAAAATAAGAGAACAGACCCAAATGTTTACCACTTAGCTCATAGCATTACACACTAATAAATATTAAATCCACTATTTCACTTTGCTGTATCCCATTATTTCACCAGTGGTATCAAATGTGAAAACATTTGGGCTCACATGTAACCTAAGAGAATTAGGAGGATGTTAAGCACACACACATGAAATCCGTTTGATGAAAATACATTAAATACATGTACTCTATTTTATATATATATATATAGAGAGAGAGAGAGAGAGAGAGAGGAGTTTATTTTCTCTTTTTAATTTTTTTAAAAACCAAACACTACAACTTACTAAAAATGAAGCTTCAGGCATTATTCTGACTTACATAATTCTAAGAAAAATCATTCTCAACTAGTATTCTAACATATTTTCCCATAAAAAGAGTCATGCTTGAGAGCAACAAGGAATATAGCAAGGAGACAAGGAAAAGAGAAGAGAAAGAGTTGCTCAATAGAAGATAAAAAGAAGAAAGGTAAACTATCAGGGATTACCTGAATTTAATTGAATTACAGTGGTCCCTTCTTATCCTCAGGGGATATGTTCCAAGATGCCCCGTAGACACAGGAAACTATGGATAGTACCAAATCCATTATGCTATGGTTTTTCTTATAGATACATACCTATGATAAAGTTTAATTTATAAATTAGACACAGAGATTAACAATAGCTACAATAGTAAAAGATTAACAACAATAGTAATAAAAATAAAACAATTATAACAATACACTTTAATAAAAGTTATGTGAATGTGGTCACTTTCTCCCTCTCTCTCTCGAAACGTCTTAGTGTACAAATTTAATGCTTTTTCCATCTTAACTAACCATTTATCATGCACTATGACCATAATTTTTGCAATTTGAGGTATGTCAGCAAAACTAGCATGAATTTCTTTTTCCTTCTTCACAGTTTCATGAATTGAAATTTGTTCTTATGGTAGTTCTTAGCAACCTTAGCATATAAATATTTTTTCTTATTAAGTTAAAAACTTTCACTTTTTCACTTAAAGTAAGCACTTTACAGCTTTTCGCATATCTGAATTGCCAGCATCACTACTCTTGTGCTTTGGAGTCATTATTAAGTAAAATAAGGGTTACTTAAACACAAGTACTACAACGCTGAAACTGCCGCTCTGATAACCCAGATGTCTACTAAGTGACTAACTGGCAGGATATGCTGGACAAGGGGATGATTCACCTCCAGGGAGATGGAGCAGGATGGCACAAGATTTCATCATGCTGCTCAGAATAGCATGCAATTTAAAACTTATGAGTTGTTTATTTCTGGAACTTTCCATTTAATATTTGAATCACAGTTGACGTAGATAACTGAAATTGTGAAAAAGGAAGCCACTGATAAGGAAGGACTACTGTAGAATCTTTTTGTGAAGTTGCTTGAGTTTGCATTATTCAAAAAATAGTAAAGGCAGAGTATCTGTAACCAAAATATGTTTTAAAAGTTCTTTCTACCCTAAAGTCACCGTGAGTTCCCTGGGGAAGGGAACATAGACATGGTGGTCATGGAGCTGCTGAAGTTCAAGAAGCCACCAGTATCTTGGTTTAAAGCCTCCTGTAAGACACTGAAGGACTTGCTGGCTGTGGTGCTGGCCTTCAGCTGTGTCACTCTGCTGCTGATCCTGTTCCTGTTGACCCTGAACAAGGTCAACAGCTGTGCTGCCCTCTTGGCTGTCTGGGGAACATGGTGGCTGGGGCAATGGAGAGACTGTCTTCTGAGGAGGAGATTGATGGGGTATCGCAGTTTATCACCAAGGAACACTGGGAGGCAGCAGGACCTTCAGAAGACACCTAAATAACCCTTATATATACATACAATAATATTTCCTATTTCTCTAGTAAAAAAAATCAATACAATGCTACTTAAATGTTAGATGTTCTCTGGGCATCTTTCATGGACTGGTGTGTCTGATCTAAAGGAAACTGATTTATAGAGATTAAGAAGGCTTCTGGAAAGGCATTTAAGTATGACTTCTACTGGAATTTGGACATATATGGGCATGCTTTGCAAACAGTCTGGCAGAAGCCTATTTGCGAAGGAAGCTGAACATCAAGCTAGCTTCCCAGGAAAGAATGTATCCTTAAGAAAAACAGGAATTGCCCTGCTGAATTTGAATAGGTAGATAAGAAACCTTTAGCTATTGGAAAGAATAGGAACTCTGAGAAAAATGGAGTTGCTGTTACTTGAAAATGTCATCAGCCTCTAGATTATGTCTTGGTTCTAGGTTGAGGTACAAACATAGTTTTGGTATCCTGAAGGGTCAGATCTGTTTCCAATAACAAATTGTTATGCCTGGTGGGGACTGTAGAGCAACAGCAGAGAAAGACAGTTCCTCCTGGTCCTGGCAGGAATATGACGGCCATTGTCAGGCACCACAGTATGAATATCCTAGAAGCAGACTTCCTGAGCATGTGGGAGATTCTCTCTGTAAATTCCAAGAAATGCTTACAGAAGCAGAAGTGATCTACACAAAAAGAGGTAACTTGAGCCAAGGTAATCTATAGTATGATATTTCCTAAAATGAGAAGCAGATTTTCTCCTCATCTACAACATCCTCAGGCCCATTAGTGCCCTAATAAGACACTGATTTTAAAATATTATTCAACTTACTTTATTAGAAGAAAATATAGGAAACGAGTTTCTTGACATTAGTCTGGGCAATCGTTTTTAAAATATGATCTCAGAAACACAGGCAATGAAAGTAAAAAATGACAAGATTGCATTAAACTAAACAGCTTCTGTATTGGAAAGGAAACAATCAGCAGAGTGATGGGACAATCTATGAAATGAGAGAAAACACTTGCAAATCATATAACCCGTAAGGGGTTAATTTCCAAAACATATAAGGAACTCAACTCAATAGCAAGAAAAGAAATAATCTGATTTTAAAATGGGCAAAGTACTTGAATAGACATTTCTCAAAATACGACATACAAATGCCATTTTTATTCATTTGTATACAGAAAAATGTGTTCAATTTCACTAATCATCAGGGAAATGCAAACCAAACCACAATGAGATGTCACGTCCACCTGTTAGAATGGCTACTATCAAAAAGAGAAAAGATAACAAGAATTGGCCAGTTTGTGAAGAAATGGGAAATGCTGCTCTTTGTGACAACATGGATGAATCTGGAGAACATTATGCTAAGTTAAATAAGCCAGACACAGAAAGACAAATACTATATGATCTCACTACATGTGGAATCTAAAGAGTCAAACTTTTAGAAACAGAGAGTAGAGTGGTGGTACCAGGGGCTGAGGGTTGGGTGGGGCAATGAAGTGTTAGTCAAAGGGCATAAACTTTCAGTTATTAGATGAATAAATTCTGGAGACATAATGTACAGCATGGAGGCTAGAGTTAATAATAATATATTGTGTGTTTGAAATTTGCTGAGAGTAGATCTTAAGTATTCTTCACACACACACACACTCAAAATAGTAACAATGTGAGGTAAGAGACATGTAATTAGCTTGATTATGGTAATCATTTCATAATGCATATGTATCTCAAATCATCACATTGAACACCTTAAATATATACAATTTTTATTTGTCAATCATACCCCAATAAAGCTGAAAAATTAATAATTAAAATATTATTAATATCCTCAAAAGGATGCTAATTTGTCTTACAATTTCATTCTGACTCCCCTTGAAATCCTCAAAACAGAATCCAATAGATGTGAATACCCTGTTCCCTAATTTAAACTATTCTATAGCTACAGAGTCTCCTTTAGCAAACATAAATAGGATGCAGGGAACTTAGCAATTGCCAGTGGTTTGAAGGGCATAAAAACTTAAAGGCATAGTCATAGACCTCTCACGGATGGCCAACTATAAATATAAGTAGTTATTAATATTTGTTACTATTAAATTTACTGTGTACATGTATTGCTTCAAGCATTATGTGTGTTAATTCACTCTATCGTTGCCACTATTATTTGAGATATGTTATAACCCACATGGTGTAGATGAGAAAACTGAGGCACAAATGACATTAGCCCATCCCTAGAAAATGCAGGACGTGGAATTAGTATCCAGATGGTCTAGTTCCAAGGATCACACCCTTAACCTGTACTTCCTGGCTAAATTTCAAACCTTTCTGTAAAGATTATGTCAACTTCCCTACTCTTTCCCTGGAAAGACTCTTCAACTTACATTATTAACCAGCATCTTCTTTAGAAAAGGTAATTGGAGGATATTGAAAGACTCCAAGATTCTTGACAAGGCAGAGAAGAGTATTGTTCCTGATGGGAATGGTCTCTCCATATTTCATATGACACCTTGAAAAAATAGTTTTAATGAAGGACTATGCAAGGGGGTAAGTTTGTTTTTTTTAATCCCTTCCTAGTCATTTAACTTTAGGTTTTTAGGGAAAGAAACTACATTTAGTCTTTCTTTCACAGAAAAAATAATTTTCTTGTATTATTGATACAGAAGTAATTCCTATATTATCAATAGTTTGCGAAGTACTCTGAGCCAAATAGTTTCATGGTTGGGAAGATCTCCCCTCCCTCAAGTCTCTAAACTTTGAGAAACGAGACAGGAATTGCGTCGTTTTCTTGTTAGACTCCATAAAGGTTACTTTGGTAAGTAACTTATAAGTTACAGGCACATATTACTGTTGAGGGAAAAGTAATTTGTTGTAATCATTTTTAATTATAGTTATTTTTAATTATCTTTGCTGTATGTATAAACATTAAAAATACAAACAGAGCTGCAATAGCACAGATGGTTGGTGCTTGTTACCCAGGCTGTCAAGCATCATTTGGACACCACTGCCTCCTTTTCTCTAATTGTGAGGAAAAGCAGTAAAGTTGCTTCTTGGAAACGATTTTCATGTTTGAGAAAACTGGCTGTTACTAAAGATGGGAGAACCAATTTATGGAAAATTTTGTCGTCCTTTCTCTCTCCCTCAGCTATGCCCTTGAACTCCTCTCCATTTGAGGCCCTCTTCACTCTTGATTTTCTGGTTTACCCAGTAGTCAAAATAGACATGCACAAGTTTGGTTTAGCTCTAACTCATCAACTAATCAGCAACCTAGCATGATTAAAAAAAAAAAAATCCCCTTTTGAAACTTGAATATGTACATTAAAATAACAATATGAAGTGTGCAGATGGCACAAATGTTCCAAATATCTGGTTTTATGCACATCCACACACAAAAACCAAAGTAAAGCTAAATGATATTCCAAGATTTTAACACTAGTAGCTCTCTGGTGTCAACATATGGTTAAAGAAATTAGATCCAATTTTGTTCAGCTATTAACATGAGAACGGTTATATCTGCCACCTGGTGGCCAGCTCTAAAGTGGGTCAAACACCAGTTTGAATGCCCCTTAAATAGAAGATGAATTTACTCTGTGAGCTTAGAGCCAAAAGTCAAAGGCTACATCATAATCCAAATGTTAAATTTCTCAGATCAATGCAAAGAAAAAACTTCTCCTGGCTTAGCATGACATTGGTCAATACATTATATTTCCATTTATTTTTCTAACTATTGTTCAATACTTAATGTTGTCTAGGCAGGCACGCTGGACTGCAGCCATGGCAAAGAAAAAAAAATTCTTGATAATCAGCTTTGCATAGAAAAGTATATTCTCTCCAAACATGGTATTATAACCAGAAGAACAATTAAGGTTCCTAAGCAAGGAATTCTACCCATGGGTAGAATGGGTAGAAAATGGACATAAAATATTAAAAGGAGTATGGTCCAGTGGCAGGGCAGTCCATACCAGTTTTGGTGTTAATGAATGAGATAATAGCTGTCTACACTGACCCACCAGCTTTACTACCAATTGTTCTGATGATCTGCAAAGACAGAAAGGACCTGAAAAATAAGGTAAAGAAAAATAAGCATAACATTTATTTCCTAACTTTTTGTGTTTCTATACATCTTAAGTCATTTATGTACTCATCTATAGAAAGATACCAAAACACAGTATACAAATATTTAGGTAATCTCTTCTCACATCGAGATACATGAGATAAGTTAATGAGACAGAAAATATTTACTCAAAAGTTGAGGAAGAAAACTATAAATTTGAAAAAAAAGTTACATTCTTTTAGCCTCAAAACAGTTGTTAATGATGGGTATTGAGACAATTAAAAACAAAAATTTAATTTATCACTGAGCGTGCCAGATGTATAGTCCCAGAGTACATGTCTGTTTTCTATCACAGAAACAAGTTACTGAGACTACTGTACCATTTCATGCCAATTTTATATTTAATGATGAAATTGCCCTTATTAAAGCCATAGTACTTTGCTGAGAATAGGGATGAGTTATAGAGCACTCTCCTGTTAACTTTGGGAATGTGACAAATAGTACAGTCAAGATTAAACCCCAGTTACTTTGAATACATCCCATAATGAATAAGTTAGAAGTGAACAATATCATATCCATTACCTAAGTTAGTATCTATCACATGAGTCAGAATCTTGAAGTCTGTACTATAAAACTTATTTTAATTGTATGGACAAGTAATTCAATTACATGTCCAGTGTCTAGCCTTGTAAAGATAGTGGTCCCAACAACATATTCTTTAGAAAACAAAGGGCCTGACAAACAGTCTATGGGCTTCTCAACTACAGTCCTTTACAAAACAACCTACACATAATGCATAATTTTAAAATAATAATAATATTTAAGAGCATCAAGTTAGGAAAAAAAGAAGTAGAAGACAAAACTGAGTGGGAAGCAGGAATCCAGAGAACTGAAGCCCGTTTTGCATTAAAGACAAATGGAAGCCAGTGACAGCCAGCTTCCAAACAAAGACTAGAGACGTCCCTTCACATGGGTATGGTCCCAGACCACTGGTACTGCAAATAGCATGGTGGGAAATAAGAGGGTGAATTTTCCCCACAGAAAGCTACAAGGAAACCTTCTTGTCCTGACTTTGGAGCCAACTGGAGGAAAAGAAAAATCTGCTAAAAAGGCACCACCACACACCAACCCTCATAAGAGATTCTAATACCAACTCACATTTTCTTTTCTGATTCCAAAAGTCCCTTAAGCTCCATATTTATTAGTCTTCTTTTAGGATTGTTACCGCTTCCAGTACCTAGTAGAAGTAATGCAGATCTTCATGGGAGAAACTCACCTTTCACTCAGACCCCAAAACTTCTCAAAACATAAAGTTGCAGAGATCATAGCTCACATTCAAAAAGAAGAAAATATACAAGACAACACAGCATCTTGAGTGAGATCCTGCTGAAATACAAACACCATATTCATACACACAAAAACTTGCAAATGATCAGATACACAACAATAAATAAGTTTACTACATACAAAAATTACTAAATAAATTCGGATAACATTCTTTTTCTCTCTTGTTTACTCACTTATCCTATTGCTCTCCTGAGCTCTCGGAATCACTAGATCAGTACTTGTGCTTCTGGCTCTCCTTATCCTTGAAGTCCATTGAGATACTATTTTCTGATCTACTTTCCTCAGCTAGTCCCTCTTAACACATAACCTCAATCATTTCCCTGATCCAGGAAAACCTGAACTCCAGGTAAGAGATGATTCCTCCATTTTCCTTATGACAGCAAGCCTCTCGTTACAAAATCACCCCACACCATCTCTGCCCTCCCTTTCAGGCAAGAAGGTCAGATGGCTTTATCATTAAATAGTAGCCCTGACTTCTTCAGATCCACTCACTGAAGACACTGCCTTCACATCTTTGCTTAGACCTTACTAAATTCTAATCCAGGATCCACCATTTATTAGCTTGTCTGGTTAGTCTCTTGACTTTACCTATTATCTATTTGCTGACTACTCTCAAACTTGTATCTCCTGCCTAGAATTCTCTCCTAAAAGGTATAGTCACATATTTAAAAATCTACTTAATATTTCCAGATGGATGTCCAATAAACATTTTAAATTGTACATGTCCAAACTTTAACAGATATTCCTTCTAAAACTGCTCCTCCTCAAATCTCCTCAGTACACTTGATGGTACTTCCATCCTTCAGTGGCTGAGCCAAAAGCCTTCCACTGAAAAGTCATGCCTGACTTTTCTTTCTCTCATACTTCACACCCAATTTTCAGGAATTCAATGGACTATAGCTTCAAATTATATACAGAATATGATGAGTTTTTTTCTCTCAGTATCCACTGTGTAGACTGATTATGAAGTTGTTTGCCTCATCTTACTTTTAGTAGTTCATTTATCCAGTAGGAAGTTCTGCTTTGAATCCCAGCTTGAGGGGAATTTGAACTTAAAGATTTTATCTAATTTTACCAATCTTCTGCAATAAGAATAGCTACTGCACATATATTGAGTTTCTGGCTGGAATTCCAATCAGTTAGAAACACTGCAGCCCCTCACCTGATTATGATGTAAATTATGCTTACCTGTCATGAGCAGCTCCCTTGGGTTCCAATGACTGTGGCACTTTAGGCACTAGATAATGGACCGCTGGCTTAAACGTCAAATGTCAGCCCTACAGTCAAGTCAAGACATTGTCTCCGTACTGCTTGGTCTCTGATTTCTACTCAACCTCACCTCACTTTCAACCATTTGCATATTCGGCTAAGGCACTTTCACAATTCAAACCTAAATCTTAAACATTGAGGCCCAGAGGTAGGAAGGTATTCCTGGACTCGGGCAGTGGCTCAACAATTGCCGTAGAGATATGACCTTTCTCTCTTTATCCTCCAATATACAGATGTAGGCCTTCATCTTTATTCCTGTGGTCTTGAGGCTGTCAGGCACTGCTTCTCCTCCAGACATCATGGCTACATTTCAGGCATGAAGAAAAAAGAGGAACACAAGGAGCAGTACCTTTATCAGCAAAGTGAAAACTCTCCCAGAAATTCTCATCTTACGTCTAATTAGGATTGTGCCATATATCTTATCCCAACTGGAAAAAAGTTTGGGAAGGAAGTATTTTTAGCTGTTATATTGGCTTTCTGAACATAATAGAGATTCTCTAAAGGAAAAAGGAGCAATGTATAATGTGTAGACAGTTTCTGCTATATCTAGCAAAGAACACTGGGCCTGTTTCATAATCTAAAAGAAAAGGTCATGCAAGTTGAGTGAATACGAAGCAATAGGTTAAAAATAAGTTCCCCTTTTCCTACAAGTCTCTCTTACCTTTAAAATTACAAAGATAATTGTTCATTGGATCATTCTTCCTTAAGGTCAACTCAACGTTGAACTATTTTGTTCACTTTTTATATAAGCACTTGGTCGGCTTCCAGTATGAACGCCTGGAAAATTAGGGAGTTCTGCTCCAATATTTTTTTCCAATTCTTTTACTACTTTTCTGTCTTAGTTGGCTCCGTTTCATGGTTCAAAAGTTAAATTGTAGAAAAGGCCTAAATTTATTGGTCTAAAAATAGTTTTAAACTTATGAATGTGGCTGGTTATAATATAAGGAATACTAGTTAGATATGCTACTCCTAAGAAAACAGTTCGCTTCTGTGAAGGATTCCTTCTACTTGTTGACTGCCAGAAAGCCTGCAACCACACTTGAGGTCTGCTCTGATGAAGTTTATAGGACTTCAGCAATACATTTCTTTTGGTCAGAAGTTCTTTCTTGACTCTATTTTTCTCAGGTACATACAGTTTATGCTCTCTTACCATATTATGTATACATCTTCATAAGCTGTCTCCTTCTAAAATGGTGGAATGAAAATAAACCATAATATTCCTGTATAAGTAAAGTATTACATAGGCCAAATGTTTTCTTCACATAGTGCATTGTGTTATGAATCCTGAAAGCACACGAGAGAATTAGAACCCATGTTACTATTTGCAAGAATCTTAAGTATATATTCATATCCTTCCTTATGAGGAACAGTGAAGTTTAACTTGCAAATATGTAACCATTAGTGAATTTTAAGTGTAAATTAAGAGTAAACATCTACTAGAAGGTGACAAATGGGAAATAAGTAAAAAGAGGATTTGGAAAAGGTGAATATGCAGTTACTCTTGGAGGAAGAAATGAGATATGGTTGAAAGAAGAGGGAGCCCTATAGAAAGAAAGAATGAAAGAGTTGAAAATCACAGACACGGAGCAGCCATGTCATATGGAGAGCCAGAAGATTACATGACTATGTTAAAGGTCCATAAAGATGTATCAGGCTGATAAGAGCAGAATTTAAAAGGAGAAAGTAGAGAGCCCTTATGTTTGACTCAGCAAGAAAGCAGGAACCACATCATTCTGGAACAGGAAAGAGATGTGATGAAACAGTGTTTCAGGAAGATTAATTTTATAAGCACTATGAAGGATGGATTGTCATGAAACTGAATTGAAGGAGAACAGCTAGATGTTTGTTGAAGTAATCCATGTATGAAGTTATGAGGGCCAGGACAAAAATGGTAACTGCTGAAATGGAAACAAGTAAGAAAAGTGAAGAGTCATTATATGAAGCATCAGCAGTCTCCAACTTTAAAGGGAATCCAACTGAGAACTGGAGGTTAAACTCTCTTTTTGGCAGCATTAACCATGCTTATAATAGCGCATATGTCATTATCTATTTCTACAGATAGAGGGGTTTACAAATAATCCACATATAAGTGATATTATATAGTATTTGTCTTTCTCTATCTGACTTATTTCACTTAGAATAATGCCCTCCAAGTCCATCCATGTGAATGCAAATGACAAAATTTTGTTCCTTTCTTTTTGGCTGAGTGGTATTCCATTGTATATAGGTATACCACATCTTCTTTATCCACTCACCTGTTGATGGACACTTAGGTTGCTTCCATATCTTGGCAATTGTAAATAAGGCTGTTATGAATATAGGGTGCTTGTATCTTTTAGAATTAGTGTTTTTGTTTTTTTCAGATATATACCCAGGAGTGGAATTGCTAGGTCATGTGGTAGTTATATTTTTAGTTTTTTGGGAAACCTCCACACTGTTTTCCAAAATGGCTGCACCAATTTACATTCCCACCAACAGTGTATGAGTGTTCCCTTTTCTCTACATCCTCACCAAAATTTGTTATTTGTGTTCTTTTTGATGATAATAATTCTGACAGGTGTGAGATAATATCTCATTTCAGTTTTGATTTTCATTTTTTGAATGATTATACTACCTAAGGTAATCTACAGATTCAATGCAATCTGTATGAAAATACCAATGGCATTTAAAATAATTTAAAACTTTGTATGAAAACCCAAAAGACCCCAAATAGCCAAAACAATCTTGAGAAAGAACAGAGCTGGAAGAATCATGCTCCCTGACTTCAGAGAATACTACAAAACTACAGTAATCAAAAAGACATGGTACTGGCACAGAAACAGACACAATAGATCAACGGAACAAGATAGAGAGTCCAGAAATAAACCCATACACTTATGGTCAATTAATCTATGACAAAGGAGGCAAGAATATAAAATGGAGAAAAGATAGTCTCTTCAATAAGCTGTCCTGGGAAAACTGGACAGCTACATGTAAAATAATGATATTAGAACATTCTCTAACACCATACACAAAAATAAACTCAAAATAGATTAAAGACCTAAATGTAAGATGGAATAGTATAAAACTCCTAGAGGAAAACATAGGCAGAACACTCTTTGACTTAAATCTCAGTAATATTTTTTTTTTATCTGTCTCCTAAAGTAAAGGAAATAAAAGCAAAAATAAGCAAATGGGACCTAATTAAACTTAAAATCTTTTGCACAACAAAGGAAATCATTGATAAAATAAAAAAGACAATCTACTGAATGAGAGAATATTTGCAAATGATATGACTGATAAGGGATTAATATTCAATACATAAAAACAGCTCATACAACTCAACATCAAAAAAAAAAAATGCAACTGAAAAATGGACAGAAGAACTGAATAGACCTTTTTTCAAAGAGGAACTGCAGGTGACCAACAGGCATAAGTATTAGTTTTGTATTTTTTATTTATTTTTTATTTAAAAATTTTTTTGGCTGTGCTGCATGGCTTGCAGTATCTTAGTTCCCCAACCAGGGATCAAAACTGTCACCCCTGCAATGGAAGCACAGAGTTGTAACCACTAGACCGCCCAGGAATTCCTAGTATTAGGTTTTTATAACACTTTAGATTAAAGTTGTTTAATTTTTTATTTTAACATTCATGCAATTTTATAAAAAAAAATCCTTCTTGTTTATCTTCCTGGTAGCCTGAAATCTTGCTTATTTCATGGGGGAGAAATTAGGCTGCCGACTTTGAATTAGTATCACAATTTAAAATATGTACGTATGTATTTTTATATGTATTCATGCATATGTAAATACATACACAAATACATTTGATGGGTTGAGGAAGTTATCTTTCACTCCTAGTTTGCTGAATTTTAATTATATTTTGAATTTTTCAAATGTTTTTCTTATTTATTGATGGATGATCATTTTTTTCTCCTTTATTCTGATAATGTGATAAATTACATTTATTTTTCCAGTATGAAACCAACTTTGCATTCCTGGTAAGAACTCTTATTGTCATGTTGTATTAGCTTTTTACTTATATTGTTGGCTTTGATTTGCCAATACAGTTGATTCTCATTATTTGTGGTATTTTTGTTCTATAAAGTCACCACAAACATTGAGTCAGTAAATATGGAACCATTGCATTTAGGGAAGGACAAAAGTTAGGCTTCTGCAAGCCTCTGGTCCCAATATTTCCTCAACTAATCAATACTTAACCTTGTTTTCTATGTTTTTCTATTCAAAGACACCTTATTCAATATATATTGTTGATTAATTTACATAGAATTCATGGCTAAAGTACTATAACTTATGCTTGAACAAAGCTTATCTAACATTTGATTTTTCTCCTGAGGGCATATCACAGCTTCCTTTCACTTAAGAACATAGACAGCAATTCAGCACTACACTTGTGGGCTATTTTAAACAGCAAAATCACCAACAAAAAGCACACGAATGTGAAAAACATAGCATTAAATGAACTGTGAAAAGGACAGTTTTTTAAGTATGAAAGCTAAAACAAGAAGGCAGAATGCCACCTTATTTGACATCATCTGGGAACATGCTCTTCTGGTGACTCAATTTTTGGCTGCTCTGTGCATATGCATGTCTGCAAATAACCTAGAAAGCACTTCACATATTGATCTGAAGTTACAAATAAGTTTTAGCCAGTAGGCAAATTCACAAATATGGAACCTGTAAATAATGAGAGTAGACTGTATTTTGGTAAGGATATTTTTACCTATGCTTATGAGTGATATTGGTATAAACTATTTTTTTCTTGCAATACTTTAGACAGAGTTTAGTATGAGGTTATGCTGGTTACCTAAATAATCTTATTTTTATTCCCTTTTCTTCTTTATTCTGAAAATACTTATTTCTTCCTCATTGATAGAAGTCATTATTGAAATGATTAGACCTGGAGTTCTATTTGTTAAAGAGTTTCTTAATATGGTTTCAATTTTTTAAGTAGACACAGCACTAATTATATTTTTAAATTTTTATTTCTTCTGTGTTTAGCTAATTGTGTTTTTAACTTACCTATTTTTTCTAACTTATCAAAAGTGTTGGCATATACTTTTTCATAGTATTCATTTATTTTTCCTGTGAAATCTATAGGATCTATAGTAATGTCTTTCTCAATTCTTTTATTATTAATTTGTTTTCAGTCTCTTCTTGATCAGTTAGTTGTACCAGCTGCTTATCAGTTTTATTACTCTTTTCAAAGAACCAATTTTTGAATGTGTTGACTACTGTTTCTTCAATTTCTAATTTATTTTCATCATTTTTTCTCTTTAATGACTTTAATTTTTACTTATTTTGTAATTTCTTTCTTTTTTTGGGGGGGGGGGGTGGTGCTACACTGCGCAGCATGTGGAATCTTAATTTCCCAGCCAGGGATCCAACCCATGCCCCCTGCAGTGGAAGCATGGACCCCTAACCACTGGACAACCAGGGAATTCTCTTTTGTAACTTCTTAAGGTTAAAAACTGGAATCATTGACTTTGCTAGTAGAAACATTTGTACTTTTTTTTTTTTTTTTTTTGCGGTACACGGGCCTCTCACTGTTGTGGCCTCTCCCGTTGCAGAGCACAGGCTCCGGACGTGCAGGCTCAGCGGCCATGTCTCACGGGCCTAGCCACTCCACGGCCTGTGGGATCTTCCCGGACCGGAGCACAAACCCATGTCCCCTGCCTCGGCAGGCGGACTCCCAACCACTGTGCCACCAGGGAAGCCCTGAAACATTTGTACTTTTAACTTTGCCTCTCACTGCTGTTTTAGTTGCATCCCACACATTTTAATACCTATGACTTTATTTTCATTCAGTTTAAAATATTTTCTAATTTTTCTTTTGATTTCTTTTGTAACCTATTCCTTACTTGAAATGTTTGAAAAATATCTATGTATTAGTTTGCTATTGATTTCTAAATTAATACAATTGTGTTTAGAAAAAGTTCTCTGCATTATTTCAGTTCTTTGAAATTTATTTAGACTTGTTTTATAGCATTTCTGAGCTCGTTGAGTACATGTCCACTCATGTACTCAACATTTTAATATATTTTTGAGATCTTCTATACATTCTTTAAATTCATGTCTAAATAGACTATTGATGTACCCTTTTGGTTAGTTTTTGCATGATATATTTTTCCCATTCTTTACTTATAAACTTTCAATGTCTTTATATTGATGGTTTACCTTTTTTAAACAGCAGATATTGTGGTCCGTTTTTTTTTTAAGTCTTACAAATATTGTCTCTATTTAGATAACTGAGTTTATTTGAATTAGGTTTATTTCTACTTAACCTATTGACTGATATATGTAGTTTTAAATCTCTTGAATAATTTTCTTTAGCATTTCTTTTAGTTTGGGCCTTAGGGCAACTAATTATATCTGTACCAATTTTATTTGCATGAGAACATTTTTCACCTTTCTTTTTTGAAGATAAAAACCCCAAAGTGGATTTTTGTTGGCAGTTATTTTACCAGAATGTTAAAGCTGTACTTTCACTAAAATTATCTTTTTCTTGAAAAATCTGGTCTCCATCATATTGCTGCTTCTCTAAAAATATTATGCATCTCTTTCTCTGTTTTTCATTGATCTTTTTATCTCTGGGGTTAGTAGTCAGTTTGCTATTCTGTGCCTATGCGTATGTTTCTTTGCATTCATCATACTTGATATCTTTTATCAGTTTGAAAACTTTTTAGTCAATTTCTGTTGAAATATTGTTTCTTGCCCCCATTTTGCTATGTCTTTCCCAATAGAACTGAAATCCCATGGTATATTCAATAATGTTATCATGTCCTATTTGTCATTTATCTTCTTTTTAGTATTTTCCAATTTTTTTCACCTATGATTTTCCAGGATATATTAATTGATTCATCTTTCAATTCAATAACCATTGTTTTGCTGTGTCAAATCTGTTGCTAAATCTGTTTACTAAATTTTTAAGTTTATTTTATTTTTACAAACAAAAAAGATACATTTTGCATTACCTTTGTCTGATTAGCAGAAATTTGGTCCTGTCTAAAACCTTTCAACATGGACCAAACATGCTCATGGACATTTTGAGTAGGGCTAAATTTCAAGGACCTTTTTTTTTTTTTTTTTGCGGTACACGGGCCTCTCACTGTTGTGGCCTCTCCTGTTGCGGAGCACAGGCTCCAGACACGCAGGCTCAGCAGCCATGGCTCACGGGCTTAGCCACTCCACTGTGAGATCTTCCTGGACCGGGGCACGAACCCGTGTCCCCTGCATCGGCAGGTGGACTCTCAACCACTGCGCCACCAGGGAAGCCCTCAAGGACCTTTTTGTGGACGAAGTGTCTTCTGGACATTTTGGACAAGACCAAAAATGTCCTGCAAGGCCTGTGTCTTCTTTGTATAGATTTAAGATTCTGATGAGATTCTCTTTATTTTAATTTATTGTATTAAACATATTAATTAGAGTGATTTTAAAAACCAATATCTGATTTATCTGTTTCTTTTCTTTTTTTTTTAAATTGAAGTGTAGTTGCTGTACAGTGTTGTGTTAGTTTCACATGTACAGCAAAATGATTCAGTTGTAGGTACATATGTATTTATTTCTTTTCAGATTCTTTTCCCTTATAGCTTATTACAAAACATTGAGTATAGTTCCCTGTGCTATATAATAGGTCCTTATTGTTTATCTATTTTATATATAGTAATGTATATCTGTTAATCCCAAACTCCTAATTTATCTCTCCCCAACCCCTTTCCCCTTTGGTAACCATAAGTTTGTCTTCTATGTCTGTCTTCTTTGTCTTTCTTTTTCTGACTTACTTCACTTAGTATATAATCTCTAGGTCCATCCATGTTGCTGCAAATGGTATTATTTCATTCTTTTTTGAATTGTTTAGTTTTTCTTTTGCTTTTATTTTATCCTGTTTCTTGCCAAGCCTAGTCATCTTTTTTGAATGGTAATCATTTTATATAAAAATGATAAGGCTACATATGTTGTGGTATTCCCCAACAAATAATTTGTTTCTTTTGGACATTATTTAACAAATTAACAGAGCATACTGAAACAATTGAGGCTGGTGTGTCTCAAATTTGTTCTTATTTTTAGGCATGTTCTTTCTACTTTCTCAACTAGAAGGGTTTACTAGGGCTACAACACCTTGGAAAATCCCAGTCTCCAATTTTTGTCTCCAAGCACTGTGAGACTATTGAGTTTTTCCATTTAGCTTGCCACTTTCCATGCTCAGCATTCTTGCTCATGCATTTTGACTTACCTGTTTATCTGAGAAGCCAGCAAGTGCCATATGAAACAATTGCATATAGAATGCAGGCAACATTTCAATGTGTTTTCTTTCTGTGATCTTGGTGTCTCAAATCCTATGTACCTTGATGATCCTAAATTTCAGTTTTTTTCCCCCCAGATCAGTGAGACTACTACAAATTCTAGGTCACTAATTTCTCCTAGACCTCTGTGTTTCATATTGTGAATCAGCAAATATCCAGAAAGGATAAAACAGGACAAAAGTATGCCTGATTTTAATGATTTTCATTCTCGTTAGAATGCTGGCCACTCAAACTCTAAATGCCCTAAATTTTCTCTATTGCTTTTCTTTAAAATCCAAGTTCTCTATATATCCTGGATATTAATTCCTTGTCAAATAAATGATTTCCAGATTTTTCTCCCATTCAGTGGGTTGCCTTTTCACCCAGTCAGTATTTTCTTTTGATGCATAAAAATTTTAAATTTCCATGAAGGCCAATATACATATTTTTCCTTTTTTGACTATGCTTTTGGTATCATACACAAAAAATCATTGCCAAGTTCAATGTCATGAAGATTTTGCCCTATGTTTTCTTAAAACTGCTTTACAGTTTTAGGTCTTACATTTAGACCTTTGTTCCATTTTACATTTATTTGTATATTTAATGTTAGGTAAGCATCTAATTTCATCCTTTGTATGTGGATAGCCAGTTTTCCCAGTATCATTTATTGAAAAGACTGTACTTTCCTCATTGAATGGTCTGGGCAAAAATAACTTGACCATATATATGGAGGTTTATTTCTGGAATCTCTTTTTTATTTCATTAGTCTTTGTCTGTCATTATGTCATTACCACACTGTTTTAATTATTGTGGCTTTGTGTTAAGTTTTGAAATCAGGAAATGTGAGTCCTGAAATACATTATATGTCTCTTTTGAAGATTGTTTTAGATATTTTAGGTCCCTTGAAATTTACCTCCTTTTTCCTAAATATTTCATTGTTTTTGATGTTATTATGAATGGGACCGTTTTCTTTATTTCTTTTTCAGACAACTCATTTTTATTATGTAGAAATGCAATTGACTTTGTATGTTGAGTTTGTATCCTGCAAATTTATTGAATTCATCTATTAGTTCTAACAGCTTTTTGGTGGAGTCTTTAGGATTTTCTATATATAAGATGAAGACACCTTCAAGCAAAAACAACTTTACTTCTTCCTTTCTGATTTTAATACCTTTTATTTATTTTACTTGCCTGACTGCTCTGGTTAGGACTTCTAGTACTATTTTGCATAGGAGTAGTGACATTAGTGTGCACCCTTCTGTTTTCCTTGATTTTAGAGGAAAGCTTTTAAATTTTCACCATTCTGTATGACATTAGCTGTAGGCTTGTCATAAATGGCCTTTATTATGTTGAGGTATGTTTCTTCTATACTGAATTTATTGATAGTTTTATTATGAAAAATGTTGAATTTGTCAAATAATTTTTCTGCATCCATTGAGATAATCAGATGATTTTTATCTTTTATTCTGTTGATGTGGTGTATCACATGTACTGCTTTCTATATGTTGAACTATCCCAGCATTCCAGGGATGAAACCTACTTTGTCGTGATGTATGATCTTTTTAATGTAATGTTGAGTTTGATTTGCTACTATTTTCTTGAGAATCGTTGCATCTATATTCATTAGGGATATTGGCCTATAGTTTCCTTTTATTGTAGTGTCCTTTTGTAGCTTTGGTATGAAGATTATGCTAGCCTCATAAAATGAGTTTGGAAGTGTTCCCTACTCTTCAAAGTTTTGGAAGGGTTTGAGAAGAATTAGTATTAATTCTTTTTTAAATGTTTTATAGGATTCACCAGTGAAACCATCTGGCTTTTGGATTTTCTGTTTTGGGAGGTTTCTGATTACTGATTCAATCTCTTACTCATTAGTCTATTCAGATTTTCTGTTTCTTCATGATTCAGTCTTAGTAGATTATATGTTTCTAGAAATTTATTTATTTATTCTAGGTTATCTAATGTGTTGCTGTATATTTGTTCATAGTAGTCTTGTGTGATCCTTTTTATTCCTGTGGCATCAGTTGTAACATTGCTGTAGCCTGAAGACGGGTACAGTTGCAGGCTGGGCTTTGTGATCCTGTGCACCACTGGCACTGCTCCACTGTTGGGCAAAGTCACTGGCTGGTCTCTTTGGTGAGGAAGGTCCTTTGTTTCCTGCAGTTGGTGGTGTTAAGAGGCTGTGCTCCTTAGCTGGGAAGGGCCACTATCCAGGTTCCCTCATGGAATGGGACCTCAGGCTATGCTAAATATTTGGATGGGGTCACTGGCTGGGATCCCTGCCAGTGGATCCCACCGGTGGGAAGCTGCATTCAGTAATCAGGTAAGGTCATGGTCTGGGCTCTGTTGTGGGATGGGACAGTAGGCTGGTCTCTGTGGCAGGTGGGGCTGTAGGCTGGGCTCTGACTTGGAGGTACTAGAGGCTGGGTTCCCAGGGTCATTCTTAGGGCTCCTTGATTTGGCAGGACCAGAGGTTATACCTAAAAGATGTATAGGAGTGCCCCTTGGCTTCCTGCCCATGTGCAACTATAGTATGGGCTCAGTGGCTGCCTGGATTCTCAGATCAGGCTTCCTGGTTGGACAGCACTGAAGGCTATACTGGGCATTTCGGTGGGGCTGCAAATTTGTTTCCATGCCTGAGCAGGGCCATAGAACAGTCTCCAAGGCTGGTAAACACTTTGGCTGAGGACTTCAAGTCAGGCAGAACTGCCCACTGAGTTCCCTGGCCAGACAAGACCACCAGCAGATGGGCAGAACTGCTGGCTGGCATTTTCACTGGGGTGCAGATGTGAAGAAGCATGCAATCTGTCAAGATCTGAGCACTGGTTGCTATAAGGCCTGCCCCATTTCTTTGTTTCTATTTGATCCTCAGTGGTCAAGCCCAGCAGATTTTCCCAATGATCTTCATGAGCAGAGACCCAAGAGGGCCTCCTGGAAAACCTCCTGCAATATTGGGGAAGCTGGATATCCTCCTTGGGTTTCTTTTATTCCCCATTGGAGAAACCACAGGCCCCAGGGGGTCCTCTTGGTGTCAGGCACTGTGTCAGACTGGTGGGGCAATGCACTCAAAATGTGGCATCTCCTCTTACCCTTCTATGAGTATCTGTAGTCCAGGGAGGTATTTCAACCTCACCCCAGATTCTGGAATTTTCACAACGATGTCTTGTCTATGGATAGTTGCTAGTTAGTCTTTTGAGAGGGACTAAAGTCAGGAGTAACCTATGTCACCATCTTGATGACATCACTCTGAAATTGGCATGAAGTTTAACACATTATCTTAGATTTTATGAAAGATGCCAAATCACTCTATACTTTTTATTGTTACTTCTCAATTGTGTCAGAATTCAGGCAGAAAAAAAAAATATGTTATCCATTCTTTATTAGTTGCATCCCCAAACTTCAACCAAAGGAAATCAATTTATCTGCACCTCAACATCCTCAAGCATAAACTAAAATTTATTACCAAGTGTCAGATACTATGTCGTGTTTTCTACATATTTTGACTAATGTAATCCTTTATAGCTTCACTATGAGGAAACTAAAGTATGAAGAATTTAAATAACTCACCAGAAGTCTCATGGATAGTAAGTAGAAAAGCCAGCATTTGGATCCAGGCTGCCTGGTTCTAGATCCTGAATTCTTAACCAAGATAGCACTATTTCACATGCTTACCATAAAGATTAAATAAATTAATTCATGCAAAACACTTAACACAGTACCCAGTGCATGAGATGTTTAGTATATGATGTGATATTTATTTTTGTTATCAGTACTTTTGCAAGCTAAGTTTCTCAGAAGATCCCCATGTATAAAGAAAAGAGAAAATACTTTGGAGCAAGAGAAATCTAAATCCAAATTGCAACTTTGCAATTAATTACAGAATAATGTTCAACAAATTACTTAAGCTTTCTGTATCTCAGTTTTCTTTGCTATAAAATGAGTATTAATAAATTTCATAAGATTTTTATAAATTATCCATTTAGCAAAGTTTACAAACTTCTATTATGTGTACAATTCCAGACACTGAGAATATAGCATGAATTAATTCTAGAATATAGAATGAAACAGACAAAAATCTGTTTCTCAGCATTCAAGTGATGATAATGTATGACACACTATAAGCACTCAGATTTGTGTTTTAAAAATTAAAATTTTAAATCTTCCCTTTCAATTTAATGAGTCTTAAAACTCCTATTCAGTTGAAATTTGGGAGAAAAATGTCAATCTACATAAATGATGTAATCTTTTTTGATCTGATTTTTAATTCTGTAACTTTTAGCTTTCAGAAAAGGAAATAGTACTGTATATAATCATTACCAGATAATTTTACTTACTGATTTCTTTATTATCCACCTTATTTCCCCAAGTATTTATAGTTCCTGTTCTGTATTTAGTCATATTTGTAAACCTACTGAATAATCACTTAAATTGCTTTCTCAATTAACTATCCAACAGAAATCTCCGTTGAGCTATGATTTGATCTAAGAACTTCTGTGATGGCTGTAATGGTCTTGAATATGTATTTTACCAAGTACTTTCCTTGAAGTTTGCTCTAGCTATCTGGCAAGCTCTCATAGGTGCTTGGATAATTCTTATTCAAGCTGATAAATATGCTTTGAGTAGTGTCCCTTTAAATTGAAAATACACCTGCCTTATTAGCACTGTAACTGCAAACTTCTTAGTTAAGCTGTAAATTCCAGCAATGATATAGTTTATGGGTGCTCAAATGTTGTAAACCTTTTCCTTCCACTGTGTTTCAGATTTTGCTCTTAAGACTCCAGTGGTAATACACGTTTTTAAAAATCATGAAGTTATTTAGTCTTAAAAATGATCTTAGGAGGCCCTCTAATATCACCCACACTTTGTTCCTTTAAATTGAGAAGATCCTTGCAGGATCACTTGGGGAAAAATGGGATCCAAGACAAGATTTTAGTCCAGTGTCATTTCCTCTATACAATCTCTATGCTCTGTTCTCTAGGGAGGTCTACCTCTTCCTCTCTTCTCATTTTTCTCATTTCTATTCTCACTTTTTTGCTCTTTCTTTGTTCTTTCTATGTAATTTTAGTTCTATTTTCTGGCTTTAAAGTTCTTTTCCCTTCTCCTTCGGGGTTTCTCTCATCATCAATCACATTTATTCACAGTTCTGTGTTTGTTGTGTGACAAATAAGTTGCAAGATTTTCAAGAAGCAAATTGGTTCCATGTATGTGAATTACCAAAGTAGCATAAAACAGCTTTATAGAAAGGTAAAATCCAAAGCAAAAAGACTGGATACTTATAATAATAGGTAGAAAACAGTAGATCATGAGTGAATTAAGGTGTCGAAACCATCTCATAGACAAAGAAATAAAAATTAGAGAAACTTAGCTGTTAGCTATCAAAGTGTCAGGTGCTTTACAAATATTCTTTAAATATTTTTGTAGCATCCTCCAGTTGTTCTGATTGAGGAAAATTAATCTCAGATAATTCTGTAATATATTACCTAACATTATGCAACTACTTGTCAGAGCTGGGAATCAAATTTTGGTCAGTCTTTCTCCAAAAATCCATGTTCTTTTTAGCTCATCATCCTTTCCATGGTGGCCCCTAATTATTTCCATAGAGGGAACTATGGTGAGGTGGGTTATTTGGCTAATTATAATGCCTAAAACATTTTCAATGAAAGTGAAGAGAGTAAAATCAAGTCAGTCAAGTCAAGTTGATCATTATTTTCTTTTGATTTTGGTACATTAGCTTGCTACCTAATTGGCTAGTGGTTGGAACTGATTGACAGGTGTGATAAAACTCATTAAATCAACTCTTGTGAAAAAGGAAATGATTGCTATCTAAACATGGTATTAAACTCAAGGATTCTCATATATGTTACAATTTACTCAATGTCCAGGGATGGAAGTCAACTTTGCATATGAAAGAGTCCACAGAAAAGCATAGCATGTGTCCCATGACAGCAATTTCCAATTATTAAGCTCTGGCATACTCTATGTGAGTACTTATTCTAAGATGTACAACAAATAATGCATTGATAATGAGAATCCTGATGATTGCATATAATTTTTCAAAAGTAACAAATTAGACAAGATTAAAGATTTTGCCTGTAACCAAGTCACTTGCTTTCATTTGCAATAGTGAATGTTGAGCAACAATTATGTGTTCCTTGTGTTTCTGCAAATGTTATGAGCAAAGACACTGACTGCCCTTTCCTCTTGACTATGTTTCAGGTGTAATTGTATAGTGAACAACCATGGAAGACTACAACAACATCTGCCTCTGGGGCAATAATCAGGCATATTTGCTGTCTACTATTGGGTGAGCCTAAATGTTCATTTGTTTTTTTCCATAAAATGACTCTAGTAGCACTCAGTTGTCTTTAACTTCATTCGTAACAATTTTGTTAGATTGTATGTGACAGCTGTCATATCAGCGTACATTTAAAAAAAGACATAAAAATTGATGAATTTTTGTGTAGCCATGTGTGTATATGGTGGGATTGGAAGGAAGTCCTCTATCATGACCTCCTTCTGGAAAACCAAACAATTCCAAAAAGTACTGCTCCCAATTAGACCAACTGAAAGCAGCACTCGACAAAAAGCATCCAGAATTAGTCACCGGAAAACACATAACCTTCCATTAGGATAACACAAGACCACACGTTTCTTTAGTGACCAGGCAAAAACTGTTACAGCGTGGCTGAGGAGTTCTGATTCATCCATTGTATTCACCAGACATTGCACCTTTGGATTTCTATTGTTTAAGTTCTTTACAAAATTCTCTTCATGGAAAAAATTTCAATTCCCTGGAAAACTGTAAAAGGCACCTGGAACAGTTCTTTGCTCAAAAAGATAAAAAGTTTTGGAAAGAAAGAATTATGAAGTAGCCTGAAAAATGACAGAAACTGGTGGAACAAAAGGGTGAATACGTTGTTCAATAAAGTTTTTGGTGAAAATGAAAAATGTGTCCTTTATTTTTACATAAAAACCAAAGGCACTTTTTGGCCAACCCAATATAAAAGCTTCAGGTGCTCTAAAAACAGGCTCCTCTCTTTAACCTTATTTATGAGTGCATTTATTACCTGGCTCTATTCATGCTGCCCTGTAGGAATTAGGGTTCAGGGAATCAGTATGAAAATGTGGTAGTCTGGCTATTGCTATTATTATGAGTAGGAAGTTGTCCTCTGACTCTGACCCAGGATATTTGTGTCTTTTACTAACATCCATGAAACTGGGCAGGCTAACGTGTCAGCTTGCAAGTAGGGTAAACTCTTGCCACCTCAGAGTTTTGGACAGTGAACAGAAAACTTGCTCCTAAATATACTTCTAGAAAATAATAGCAGGCAGTTGCCAGAGGAAGCAGATTGGAGAAAGGATAAGCTTAAAATCTTTTCATATGGTTGCTTAGGTTTAGATCTCTGTGACCCTGGACTTGTTATTTCAACTTACCTGGCCTAAAGGTTATCATAGAAGTGATTGATTATTTAACATGCTGTTATTTGTATTTCAAATTTCTTTTTGTTTACTATTTTAGAACCAAATTTGGAGGGGGAGGTCTAAATTTCTTTTTAAAAAAGTGTTCTTTAATATGTTTCATTTTATCAAATTTTTAATAGTACTAATCTAGCAAAGACTGTATAGCTCATGTCTAGTAGAAAAGGTAATAAAAATTCAGATATGTTGTCAAAATCAGTTGTGAGTCAATAATATAGTTAAAAAAAAAAAACAAATTAAACTCCTTGTTTGAAAATATTATCTTTATTTTATATTTCTTAATTTAGTTCAATTTCCATGTATTTGTATTCACTATTATTTTCTCAGCTGTTTTTAAAAACTCATTGATTTATTTATAAGAAATGTGTCATTACATGTTCAATTTTCAATAGAAATATCCTGGGAAATCAGATATATGATAGAATATATTTGGCCTTTAAAATACTTGCCATAAAAATTAAAATTTGCATTATTTATTTTTAAATTTATTTTAATTTTATTTATTTTTGGCTGTGTTGGGTCTTTTTTGCTGTGTGCGGGCTTTCTCTAACTGTGGCAAGCGGGAGCTACTCTTTGTTTTAGTGCATGGACTTCTCATTGCGGTGGCTTCTCTTGTTGTGGAGCACGGGCTCTAGGTGTGCAGGCTCAGTAGTTGTGGCTCGCAGACTCTAGAGTGCAGGCTCAGCAATTGTGGCGCATGGGCTTAGTTGCTCTGTGGCATGTGGGATCTTCCAGGACCAGGGTTTGAACCCATATCCCCTGCATTGGCAGGTGGATTCTTAATCACTATGCTACCAGGAAAGCCCTAAAATTTGTGTTATTTAAAATTAACATTAACATGAAACAGAATCTAATAGTCTGATCAACCTGAATGTCAAATTGTGTAGCAACAAATGTGTTTTCTCTGTTTAGATCATTAACATGTGATGTTGATTTTTGGTAGGCAGTCTTTATGTACTCTGCAAATAAATTTAAGTTAGTTGTCTAGAGAAAATTTGACCCTTTCTCAGAGAAAAAGCTTGTTACATTAGAACATTTCAGATTTAAGTAGTCAATACCAAGAACAGCAGGTTGTTTCAACCCCAAATTCTCTTTCTTTGTGCTGACAGTTGAAATCTTGATGTACTTACTTGGAACATTAATCATCTCCTTAACCCTACTCTCTGCAGCATTTTTCTGTAGAATGTTCTATGTTGCAAACTTTATAACATTAAACATTAGTGAGTGTGTGAGGAACCTTAGAAAGTGTGAATATCACTTTCATAGATTTCTTCACAGTCTTTCTTTGGTGCCTGCTACTAAACCCACTTAATCAGCACCCTGATAAATGGTGCATCCACTTAATTGGAATAATTGCCAAGGAGAAGAATCAATGTAGTTAATTTCAATGACTCCAAACAATGGATAAATTGCACACAGAGTCCATTTAAATAGCCCCCCTGATGTTGTCGATAGGCCTAAAACAGGTGTGAATCGGTATTTGCCAGCACAAACTTCCCACTGTGTAACCTTTTTTTTGGCATCATGCTGCTTTCCTGTTCTACTACAGCTGCTAAATTAGGTTATCTTACTTTGGATGAAAAAGTTAAAGTCCTTGAAGCTCTGATTCCTCAGTAACATCATCACATGAGCAATACACCAAAAATAAAAGCAAGAAGTCAGTATTCTGAGAAAGAGTAATTGAGTAATTAGATCCTGAAAGAGAGGCATGACATACAGTCAACATCCTTTTTTTTAAAGCTCAAAACACTACATATCAGAATAATTCTCAAGCTTCTAATAAGAACAGAACACCAGGGCACTTACATCTCAATATATACATCTCCTGCAAATTTTTTTTGAAGCTTAGAAGAGTTTTTCAGAAGAGGAGCTACATGGCAAAATATCTCTAATTTCTAGTTTGTAGGTTGTATATATGTGTATGACCTTCTGATAGTGAAGAGGAGTTATTAACACATTTATTTCTTTCAGAATCTGTGCTAATTAAGCATATTCTACTATATTTCTTCCAGTATTCTTTTTGAAAACTAAATCCATATGTAAAATGTCTCTGTCTTCCTACTTGTTTGTTTATCTTGTGAAAATGTTTGCTGAAATCTGTTCATGAAAGAAGTTGAGACTGGAGAGCCAAGATTAGGAGGGAGGAGAATTGGGATTCATTTCCCCTGGAGTTGCTGATGTACTTTCTCACTGTAAACTTTGGCATCCTTCAAAGTGATGGACTTCGTGAAACTCTAGAAAGGAAAGGTAGGTGGCATGCTAAACATCATTTCACCCAAAGTTCTTATTTTAGGGATGAGAAATTTAAATCCTAGATAGACTTCAGTTTGTTTCAAGTTCTCTCAACTGGTTAGTGGTAGAGTCAGACTTCTTGGGTCCTTTTCCAAGAACCTTTGTGTTCTACTCTACCTCCGTATGACAGTAGCTATTTGCTCAAACATTGAGTAGATAATGGACATTGAAGAGTGGAAACTCTATGTATTTATTGACCTACTGTAGGGTTTTACAAGCTTCTGCATTCTAAGCATTTATTCATACAGTCATTTTCTCACCCATTTATGCATTCCCTCAGCAAAATGTATGAGTACTTGCTGTCTTTCAGGCACAGTGATGGGCCTCAAAGATTCTGAAGCCAAATCCAGCCTCTGTACCCCAAAACCAAATTAAATCTCGGAGACAGAGTTTTGGGTGAAGTAGAAAAGAATAGCTTTATTGCTTTGCCAGGCAAAGGGAGCCACAGAGGGCTAATGCCCTCACAACTGTGTGTCTCAACCTGGAAAGAGTAGTGAGAAGTTTTATAGTAATGCTTCAAAGAGGGCATGATCTGCTCATGGACATTCTTCTGATTGGTTGGTGGTGAGGTAAGTGGGAGTCGGCATCATCAACCTTCTGGTTCCAACCAGTCTGGGGTCTATGTGCTTGTGGACAGCATACGCATTCATTTCTCCCACCTGGTGGGAGTTTTAATATCTGTAAGAACAGCTCAAAAGTATTGTTTTGTATATCTCTTGATGGGCAGGACCTTGCCCCAAGGCCTCACTATTGTTTCTTTTGACTGTTCCTCCCTTGTCTCTGCATCTCCTCCCTTCCATAATTAGCAACAGTTTGAACCTGCTTGTTGGAACGCAAGGAAGGTCATGGAGGCTGAATGAAGCCTATTTCCTGTAATCAAGAAGTGGGGACACAGAAAGGCTTTTGTGCCCAGGAGCCCCACAGGGTCCTGCTCGGTATCAAGTCTACAAATTACAATGTCCAGGCCTTCAGGGATTTTACACCCAGGGGATTGCTCCTAGTATGTGAGGGATGATAAATTTAATTACTACTCTGTTACTTAATAGGCTTTGCATAACATCTCATTTAATCTTCACCACAGTCTTAGGAAAAATATATTATTGACATCATTATGTAGGGGGGAAAAATGTGATTCAAACCTGTGAAGCCAATAAGTGGCAAAGGCAAGTTTCAGATCTGTCTGACCTCATAGTCCAAATTTTTTTCTCTAGCCCATGCCAACTCCCACTGGAGTTGATAGAAAGGGGCCTGAAATTTAATCAGTATCTATCTACCTCATAGCTTTGTTAATTATAGGAAAATTTGATTGTGGAAAATGCATGTATTCCTCCTATGAAAAGCTAACCTGTTCATTCAGGAGTGGGATGACCTCCCCTAACAGTACAGCCATGGTTGAGCTCAGGACACAGAGCTGAAAGAAAAGGACCTGAGACATTTCCTTCCACTGTAATCAGTAAACTAAACTCACGTATGCACTCCTCTCAAAACTTCCAGTTTTTAAGAAGATAAAAAGACACCCTTGAATATAGAGGTTTAATGTCACATTTGTTTAGCATTTCCTTTGTATGTCATGGCCAGTTCTTGAAGGGGTGGAAACTGAAATAAACCACACAACATCACTAGTATTGCCAAAGAAAAATGTATACAGGTGAATAACAAAGGCAATGCTGCAAAAGAAAGGGACTAATCAAAGGGCAACATACAGACCTGAGCAGAAAAAGAGGGCCCCATTACATGTACGAGACCCAGTTACATATATATGACCATCAGTCAACTGGGGCAGCAAATCTCAAAGTCTCAAAGTCACTGCATCTTACCTAGAATGTGGAGCAGGATGGAGGTCTATGGGGTAAGACCTGAGAATCAGAGCCCATGTAGCACTTCTGATCAACACTTTGAATGTAAATATGCAAACAATATTGTAGGTTTTAATCTTACAATCTACTGAACTGAACAAATATTTAATGAGTATTAGATTACACTTGCCATGCCCAGCTCTAAATTTATATCCATGGAACACATTCCAAGAAATTACACTTTAATTTATCTGTTTCAAACATTGACAAAAAGGGACACTGTATTGCCCTACAACTTTTTTTTTTTTTTTTTTTTTTTTTTTTTTTTTTTTTTTTGCGGTACACGGGCCTCTCACTGTTGTGGTCTCTCCCGTTGCGGAGCACAGGCTCCGGACGCGCAGGCTCAGCGACCATGGCTCACTGGCCCAGCCTTTCCGCGGCATGTGGGATCTTCCCGGACCGGGGCACGAACCCATGTCCCCTGCCTCAGCAGGCGGACTCTCAACCACTGCGCCACCAGGGAAGCCCTGCCCTACAACATTTTAATTGTAATTATTTATTTGTATACTTTTGTTTCACAAAAATGTATCTATAGCCTTTAAAAACTGAAACATCAAAATGTATTAGGATTAAAGGGAATTTTTTTGAAAAATATGTAATGTAATAGCATCATTTTTGAACAGATGGCAAATCTTAACTTTTATTTTTGCAACTGCACATATTGTTAACACTTGACCTGGTATGTTCCCTTTGGATAATGATTGTAATATGACAAAGAGAAGAAAAAACAACTAAAACTGTTATCCTGTTAGCAACTAAGATTAATTTGATATAGCAAAGCGTTGCTAAATAACCTGGCAAAACATGAAGTATTTTGTATATCTATTTTAGGAACATAAACTAGTCATTACAAAGGATAGTGACAAGCAGGTATGTTGCAAATTTCAGATTAATTAAAATGCTGTTTAACAAGCCCTATTAGAATGCAAACGTTTTTCATGATTGCTGTCACAAGCTGGGTTTCAGTTTTATTTGCTGGGTTTCCTATCCATTTAAGCCTTTCTATTCCCCCATACCCAGCCTCCATTCCTTTGCATTGAAGTGAACCCAAGCACAGCAACATTAGCCTAATGCATGAGAACAATGAGGTGAGGAAAAAGAGACTAAAGAGGTAAGTCTAATTACTCTAGTTTCATAGAATAAGCTTTTAAGGCTAAGTTCACACTAGGGCAATTACCCACCTAATTGCTCTAGTTTGAAGCTGGTTTGAAAAGATGTTTTCAGCAATGTGAGGAGAAAACATGCAAATTCAGTGGATTGGGTTGATCCCTATTGCCCTTTTTAGTAAAGAAAAACCCCTTGAAGTATTGAGATGACGTTCCTTGAGCATACTTCAATGTACCAGAAAGCCTTTCTGGATAGACAGCAAGGCAGTGTGGAATTACATCTAAATCCATGCACTAACGTTACTCTATAGCAACTGACCAGTGAATAGAAAAAAGAATGCCTCTAAAAGTACATAGCCTCCATTTCTCGAGATGAATCTGGCAACATAAAAGGTAATGGATTTTTATTTTTTTGAAAACCCTTTTTAATTTTGTTTAAGAGTACTCTCAAAAGTTATGCTCTAATATAGTGGGTTAGTTTTATAACCTAAGCCCGTTAAACTGCAAGGTCTATGTACCTGAGTTAGAACTGATTGATAAAAATATCAAGTGGGATGCAGTTCTCAAATAATATCTGATGCAAAGTGTGTTTGGAAGGAAGAGAGGAAGGGAGGGAGGAAAGGAAAGGAAGGAGGAAGAGTGAGAGAGGGAAGGAAGGAGGGAGGGAGGGATAAAAATTGGAGGTTAGGTTGAAGCTAAAACTACATATAAATTGGTGGTGGAGGTGAGTCCTGACCAATGTAAAGTCCATGCCTTTGACAGAGCACATGCTGCTATGGGTTGGTATCTCTTTCAGGAACTACTTGGATATAAAGACAAAGATATATAAAGAGAATTATTCAAAGCAAGGGTAGATTTAGGGCTGAAGAAATTGAGCCATGTAAGCCAACCTCCTCATTGTAATATGAAGAAATCTAAATTTTAGAGAACTGTCAGTGTCACATGAAGAATTAATAATACAGCCTGTTCTCAAATCCAGGTCTCCTGACTGCCAGTCTGTCTAGTAACAGTTTACAGATGGGAAAAACAAATGGAAATCTGTCCAGGTTAGTATACTGAGTTAGAAAAAAAGCAGAAATGCCTTTTAACTGCAGTCTACCTTTAGGGAAACCAGAAGGTGAGTAAAAACTCTATATAAAATATGGTACTTAGTCCAATAAGTCAATAGGTAAGAAATGCTGAAGGAGAGCTACAGAAAGGATATTATGGAGAATAAAAAAAAAAATCAGGAGGTCTTTAACAGAGGAATGGGGGTTTATGTCCTGATTTAATGCTGTTTTTTTTTGTTTGTTTGTTTGTTTTTCCCACATTCTCAAGATTACCTAAGTATGCTAGGTGCTTTTAAAGAAGCAAAGGCAGGATGCTTAAAACATATACTTGATTCCACTGTATCATGTAGCTTTTCAGTTTTCTTCTGATGTCTGCCTCTGTGATAAGGGGGAACAAAAGAAAGTGAAATTAAGGAAGCAGACAGACACAATAAGGAAAGGGATGTTTGGCTCTTTAACTTATAAGGCCGTATCTTTATAAAGAGCAACTAGAAAGATGCTTTTTTCAAACTTAAGAGTAAAGAGAAAAATTTTCTCTGTCTCAAAATAGTTAAGAAATCATAAGAAATACAACAAATTGAACCTCTATGTTGAAAACTTTTGTTCTAATTGTATTATTTTAAAATTTGTGATTATGCTTAGCTCTTTCAAAGATTCAAGGAAAAGGAAAAGAACTAATGTATTCTTTTTGATTCCCTTGATGATTATTAAGGAAAAGCTGTCCTTTTTAAACCAAGGATGGCAAATATCTGGTACAAATATTCCTATTTCCTATTGTTTCATCCAACATAGATATTACTAATCACGATATTAGAGATAGTCGATTGTTTTTTTGTTGTTGTTGTTAGCTCGTCAACCCTGCTTTAGACCAGTTGTCAGCAAACTATTTTTCTAAAGAGTCAGATAGTAGATATTTCGGCTTTGTAGGCCATCAGATCTTTGTTGCAGCTATCAAGTCTAAGGCTGCCACTGCTGTAGCTCCAAAGCAGCTGTAGACAACATGTGAAAAAGTAAGTACCACCTTATTTCAATAAAACTCATTTACATTTGGTAGTGCTATTTTTAGTTTTTTAAGGAACTGTTTTTCATAGTGGTTGTATCAATTTACATTCCCATCAACAGTGCAGGAGGGTACCCTTTTCACCACACCCTTGCCAGCATTTATTCTTTCTAGATTTTTTGATAATGGCCATTCTGACCTAGGTGAGGTGATATCTCATTGTAGTTTTGATTTGCATTCCCACTACTGGGCATATACCCTGAGAAAACCATAATTCAAAAAGAGTCATGTACCACAATGTTCATTGCAGCACTACTTACAATAGCCAGGACATGGAACCAACCTAAACGACCATCGACAGATGAATGGATAAAGAAGATGTGGCACATATATACAATGGAATATTATTCAGCCATAAAAAGAAACAAAACTGAGTTATTTGTAGTGAGGTGGATGGACCTAGAGTCTGTCATACAGAGTGAAGTAAGTCAGAAAGAGAAAAGCAAAAACCGTATGCTAACGCATATATATGGAATCTAAAAAAAAAAAAAATTGGTACTGATGAAGCTAGTTGCAGGGCAGGAATAAAGAGGCAGACAGAGAATGGACTTGAGGACAAGGAGTGGGAAGGGGAAGCTGGAGCGAAGTGAGAGTAGCATCGACATACATACACTACCGAATGTAAAATAGTTGGCTGGTGGGAAGAAGCAGCATAGCACAGGGAGATCAGCTCGGTGCTTTGCAATGACCTAGAAGTTGGGATAGGGAGGATGGGAGGGAGGCTGAAGACGGAGGGGATATGGGGACATGTATATGCATATGGCTGATTAGCGTTGTTGTGCAACAGAAACTAACACAGTATTGTGAAGCAATTATACTCCAATAAAGATCTATTAAAAATAAACAAAACCAAACTTATCTACAAAAACAGATTTGGCCCACAGACTTTAGTTTGCCAAACCCTAATTCAGAGGTATTCAGTAGTATATTCGACCCTTGAACAACATGGATTTGAACTGCGCAGGTCTACTTCTATGTGGATATTTTTCAATAAATATACTGAAAAAGTTTCTGGAGATTTGCTACAATTTGACAAAGCTCACAGACAAACTGAGTAGGCTAGAAATACTGAAAAACAGAAAAAGTTAGATATGTCATGAATACATAAAATACATGTAGATACTAGTCTATTTTATCATTTACTACCATAAAATACATACAAATCTATTATAAAAAGTTAAAATTTATCCAAATGTATGCACCCAAACACAGATCATACATGATGCCATCAGTTAAACTAGGCTACCACAAAACAATCATATTTCTACTTCTTCATTATCAGCACATGAATCATGATACCTGTAAATAAATTCCTTTTTCATATTATCTTTTTATTTTTGATGTCTAGTGTTAGTAACACATATAACATGTACAGTGTTTTGTATCATAGAAGACAATATTGATGCAGGTACTAACAGAATTCAGTTGTAAACAAATTATGTAAACTTGGAGTATTGATAAGCACAGTACAGTAAAGTAAATGTATTTTCTTTTATGATTTTCTTAATATCATTTACTTTTTACTCTCTACCTTACTTTGTTTTGAGAATATAGTATATAACACACATAATATATAAAATATGAGTTACTTGACTGTTCATGGTACTGATAAGACTTCTGGTCAACAGTAGACTATTAGTAGTTAAGTTTGGAGGGGAATCAAAAGTTATACCTGCATTTTCAACTGTGCAGGGGGTTGGTGCCCCTAACCCCTGCATTGTTCAAGAGTCAACTGTATTACTATCCATTTGATGGCAGCAATATGTTCATTTTGGTTAGAAATGAGAATCTTATTTTTTTTCATTTTGGAAGGCAGAAAAGAAGGGACAGGGAAAGGAGGTGAAAGAAAATGATTTATATTGTAGATACAAGAATGAATATAATATTTCTTACATATTTGAAGTATATCATTACTTTAAAAATGTTTTACATAAACCTTGTCTTCACAGAGTTCACATATTAAAAGTGTAGTTAAGACAATGGTGCAATAATTGTGAAATTATATTCATAATATATGAAATTATGTTCAATAATCCACAAGTATTCTAAGGGTGCAAATTTATACTGGAGAACTGAAAAGTAGTCTAGGCTCACTTAGCAAGAGCCTAGGCTTTTATTTCCATGGTATAAGTACGCACATCATGTCTATTTTAAGTTAACAACTTGACATTACTGAAGGTGGAGTTAAGAAGAGATGTACCAGACCATTGCATAGTATATCCAGCAAACTTCAAGAGCACAGATAATAATAAAATGTAGAAAATTATGTAGGAAGTGTTGAATTTTCAAGTTTTATAATTACCTTTGTTTTAATATAATTTATTTAATTATGATCTTATATAATTTAATTTTTTATTATGACTGAGTTTAACAACCAGCTCACAAAATTTCTGAAAACTTAACAATAGGCTCTTGCTAGCTGGTAGTTGGCTCCTATATGTATATACACACAAACAGACACATCCAACATTGTGCTAATGTAATAACATGGTCGTATTTACTGCTTCAATTTGTCGAAAAGTTATATAAATATCATCTTTTATTGGCATTTCAATATGTTTGATAACTAGGTTTGCAATGACTTGGGCAGATTAATTAATAAGAAAAGTTTTATTCAGATTCATGTGGACAAGCTAGAGGGTACTATTTTTACTACATACCACTATTTTGGTCATCCACACATTATTCTCAAATATTGCTTTTTCCCCTTGCAATCTACTTAAACCTTAGGCACAAAAGAATTACCCCCCTCCCTGGGAAAGGTAAGTTACCCTACAGAGAGAGGTCTTCCCTCTGAAGTTTCAAATTGTGCCCAGCTGAACTAAATATTCTGTGAACAATTAAGCATACAGTTATGATAAAAGAGCAATAGTCATTAAGGTCATTGCACTTGAGGCTTCCATTTGAACTTCTTTTGGGTTCAAGGCAGACAAAAATCTTTTGTTTTTACACACTTTCTTCCTCAGCCCAGAGGTAATGTAAGAGAGGATGAGAAAGAAAACCCCTTCTCCCTAGATTTTTGAAAACTTTAAAATCTAATGATAGAAAAGGACTGTAGTTTGAAACATGAAAGATCAAAGTAGCCTACTAGAGAGACATCGAATATATAACTTCTTATGGGAATCTCCCAGGCATGAGACTATTCTGAGATTTCAATCTTATAGTTAAATAGTAATATATCAAAAATTTGGTGAAAATAGTTGCTTTATAAAATGTTCAGGAGTCAGTCATTTAACTCTCACAAAATGTCAGTAGCTTTATTCACAAGCCTTAAACTTAGGAAACTTGAGATATGAGTATTTAAGAAAACATCCTTCAAAAATAAACTTCCTTTAAGGTTAATTTGGAATGAAACATTGAGTCATTTTCACAAAGCAATCATTTGCCTATTTCTAAACCTTGATAGAAATATACAGAAACAAATTGGTGGTCAGATGCATGCATCTGCCACCAAAGAGCTACTTTTTGTAAAGCCCCAGGGGGTATATAAGACATTTGCCAGAGGTTCTGCGAAGTTGAATCACGGCCTCAAGTTTCCTGGACCCTACACACCAAACACCAATAAGCCACTGTGATCACCACCGTATCGGCTGTATCTACTGCTCTGGCCAATATCTTGGCCTCACCTCTAATTTCAACCAAGCCTGGACACTCCTGTGCAGGTTTTAACTCAACTTTCACAGACATTGTTTTACATCAACTGTTGGCATCTTAGCTTTCTGCATCCCACTCCCTTTACCTACACATGAACAGCTTAGAAGTATAAGAGAACTAATGAGATTACTTTCAACCAGTGGTGAACTCATATAGACAAATAATTATCTCTTCGTCCCATCTTTTGGGATGACGATTTTGAAAGGCATTCTGCACTCTTCTTAGCATGGTCTCAAGGCTTCAGTTGCCCACACTTGTCACTTCGATGAAACTTCACTTGCCTTTCTCTCTTATGATATTTACCCCTGCTCTTTGGAGTTACCATCCAAATACAGGTTTCCCCCAATATTTGAAAGTAGGGCATTCCTACAATACTTGTAAGCCAAAATGGCATAGAGTGAACAATTACCTTAGGATACGTCTTGCTAAGGGGTGCACAAAATAAATTGAGATAAAGCTCAAATAAATTGAGACACAGCTCAAAGCTATGGCAGCTTCATACTGAGTGCATTTCCTGGAAAGGAGCCTGGAGGCATCACTTCCACTGCTAGGGGTGTGCACTGCCGCCACAGCTCCGTACAAAACAAACGCTGCATGCTACTTTTGCTTATCACCTTTCTTCATAAAAGCAAAAATCCTCTTCAGTTAGTGAAAACAGGTACTAATGCGGGTCTTTCATAAAAGAGATGTGGTATAAAGTGAACTTTTGAAAATGGGGGGGTTATCTGTACACCTGGAAATAAATCAGACTGAGCTTTTGGGGGAACTGAAGCTGATACAGTCAAATCATCATCACACAGGTGTTACACCATGTTTCTCTCTAAGAAAATTCATTTTGTTCTATACTCTCTCCCCGCCAGGGGCCATAAAAAAACACTCCATATATTATTACTATGCTTCATTTCTCTTTCTTCACTAACTGTGTAGCCTTTAACTACTACGGTGCAGTCCTGAACCCATCTCCCCATTCCTTCATGGATGCATGCAGCCATCTCAACTTGCCCTATTAAGCATACACTTCACCCTTCAGAGCTTTTGTGACCACTCCCCCCATCCAAGTTTTCCAAGTCTGTGTCCCTGACCCTAGAAACCTTTGTGAAGGCGGAATCTAGATAAAGTGGTAGAACAATGAGAGAGAAAACTGAACCATTGGTACTGACGTAAGTACATTTTCACAGTTACTTTCTGAGGGCAATGCCCCTTTCATTATGTCAAACACAAAGGAACAATCCTAGTGGTAACAATAATCTTGTAAAATGTACTCAGTCATTTACTCTGGAGACTGAAATCACTCCAGAGGCAGAACTGAGACATAATATAACTGTAGAAAACTACCAAATATTTTTAGTGGTAAGCCATTTGATCTTCTATAGAAAGCACTGACAGAATTAATTTTTTAGTGACCTGTAAGTATGTTCTCTCTTACTGATGCTTTCTTACACATATGCATTCCTTCTTTTGGAGGAAATATTGTACATATCCCTGCAATCTACTGAAACATAGCAATTCTTTACAATTATTTCCCTTTCCCATGTTTAAGGCATTGAGTCAACTCAGCATACTTTGCACCACACTCAAAACCCAAGAAAGTAGACAGGAATATACATCTTCAATATTTTAACCTATCTCTTTGTGCAGAGAGATTGGGTTTCAATAGGAATTCCTAGAAGGATCCTTATTAAATACTTATGTACAAACATGCAGATATGTGTGGGGTCTAAACTCTAATTTTTATACAAACCCATTGTTTGTTACTTAAAACTTATGAGGAAACAATGAAATTGTTTTATTCTATAAGGAAGAAATCTAAAATATTGACAGTTACACACAGCATATTCATTACTGGAGGTTACACGCTATTTGCTGCAGACTTAATGGGTAGAAATTTCACATGTCTACTCACATGCATACATGTATTTTACCTTCATATTTATTTTCCAATAAGCAATCAGAGAAGAAAAATGGAAAACCAAAATTAAAATGTTTATCCTCTTCTCTTATGATAGTTAAAATATTTACATAAAGGTAGTAAAATAAATACAGTTCATTGCTTCAGTAAGGAATCAAAAGAAATGATGATAAAAATTTTGTTAATATAGATAAGATAAATATATTCTAAAAAATATTTCTATTTATTTTCTGTTTATATTTTGATATTTGTGTGTGCTTTTCTTGGTATCCAACTCCGTATTTTCTTATACTGGATTGTGGTGAACATGTATTGCTAAAGAAGGCATCATTTTTTTGTTGTTTTTTTTTTTCACTTGGGCCCAAGACAGATGTCAATTTTCCCTAAAAAGGAGCAACCCAAAATGTATTCCACCATCTTGGCATATGTAGAAAATATTAACAACAAAAGGAGGGATGAGAAAAAAATCAGAGTAAGCCAGGGCATGTAAGAGTAAAAACAATACCTGTTGGTAAGTAAATGTCTAAGAGTATTAGAGGTAGTAACTTTCAAAGAGTTAATAAGGACTCATGAAATATGAATGTTGAGGAGTAGACAGATAATAAAAAATTTACCTAATCTGAACAATTATCTTATATAACAAAAGAGGATTAGTAGAGATGGGAAGGGGTATGTAGGGAAGAGAAAAAGAGAGAGAGAGAGAGAGAGAGAGAGACTCAGACTGAACAAAACAGGAGAATTAATTTTGAAATCCATAAGCAATTCCTATTGGCTCTGTTTTCATATCTCATCACTCTAGTCCCACCAGTTTCTCTTTCCAGAAGTATTGCAGTAGCCTCCTAACTGGTCTTACTGATTTATCACTGGTCTCCTGTGGTCTTTTATATTCATTATAGCCAAAGGAATTTACTGAAAACAGATACATTAAAGTAAAAAATCACTAGCTAATATGATAGGTTACACTTGTTTGTGATAAGTAATACACAAAATAACAAAAGTGTCATAAAAATTTCTTTCTCATTATTGTCACAGTTCAAATTTGTTTTATATATATATATATATATATATGAGTTCTTCTCCACATGGTCACTTTAAGGACCCAAGTTCTTCATCCCATTTACTACATTTCAGACACAGGGCTACTGCAAAATGCAAGGGTGGCTAAATATTTGTAAGCGTTCTTATTCCATGGTCTCTCAGATCTTCTGGGATAATACTTCTTGTTCTACATATTCATTCCTACAGTTTCTGCATGCTTGGCACCTACAACATTTTTTGCGAGACTACCTTGGGCTCCTGAAGCTGCTTTGTCCAGAAGCACTGTTATCCAGAATTGCCTGGCAGTTTAAGTCTGCCCAGGGCTGCCCATAGCCCAGTGACTAACTACTACAGAAGTTGGAAAGCCCAGGTCTCTTACCTCAAAATGGTACAAACTCTGCAAAGTAATTTACACTGCAGAAAGGATTTCACCTGAAATTGCATTAATGTTTAACTTTTCTGCTTTTCCCTCCCCCTTATCACTTTCTTAATAAATCACTTGCATATGAATCCACAGCTTAGAGGAACTCAACTTCAGACTCTCCTCTTTGTTTAGTCTGCTCCCAACACACTAGCGTCCATGCTTTTTCTTGAACCTGCCAACATGTCTCAATGTCAGGGACTTGCAGATGTTTTTCTTTCTGCCTGGAATGCTATTTTCCCACATGTAGACATGTGGGAAAATAGCTCCTTTACTTCCTTCAGGTCTTTGCTCAAATATCACTTAATCAGGGAAGTCTTCCATGACCACCCTGAATCCTTATCCCCTGCCAGTACATACACTTTGTCCTCTTCCCATACTATTCTCCATAGCATTCATCTTCTTCTGATATACTATATATTTGTTTATGCTTGCTAATTGGTTATATTTTGCACTAGGATATACGTCCCACTTATAGTACCAACTTTCTCTGTCTCCATTCTCCAGCTGCATCCTACCACCCAGTACAGTGCCAAGGTCCACAGTAGGCATGCAGCACATATTTTTGAGTGAAGTGTACAAATGAATGAAAGACTATGGAAAACTTAACTACAAGGTAAATGATATTTAATTTTCATTCTATAAGTAAGTTTCTTGTTGCCTTTCTAATGTCTAAAATTAAAGAAATCCTATAAGAACGATTACTGATAAATATCTGAACCAGTTGTACCTCCACAGTCGATTGCAGAAATAATTGTCATCTTCATTGTAAGCAGCATGTGTTGTAGGATATTGCCAAGCTTAGATGGGATCTTTATAGAATATGCTGTAAGACGGTTTATGGAATCAAAACGTCTGATAATATTAATGAACAATCTAGGCATACTCTGCCTGAATGCTGCCAATAAGTTAAACAGATTTATTGAAAACCAAATATATGGTGTAGAGTTCTTCTCACAGAGTTTTGTGCAGTTAGAGAATAAAAAGCTATGTGACATAAATAATCTTCAAATGAAATTCTTATGTAACAAATGAAGGACACTAAAACTTTCCTAATAGTTTTATAGGAATGAGCAAGCTTGGAAGGGAATGAGCTGTAAAGGTAATGCTGAGGTGGTAAATGCATTAATAAATTAAAAGAGAAAGAGAATCAAAGCATGAAATCAAGAGTGAATTTTAAAGGTAACTTGATCAGAACATCAGGAAAGGCAGTCGGAGACAGAAGGCTGCTAGAGAGAGGTCTGAAGCCAGACTGCAGCTCTGGGTACATATTACCTTTCCCTCTGTTTTTTTGTCCCAAAGAGACAGACATCCTCTGTTACCGGTTTGGCTGGCTCTTAGGATCAGAAATTTGCAGTAAAGTTGACTCAAGTCCTTTCTGGATGACATATAGTGAGATGGAGTCAGGCTGTCTGCCCATTATTATCCACAATGTTAGCACCTAAGTTTTAATCTGAACAAGGGGCTATGACTGAAAGTATATCACTATATTGGCATATCCTATTGACTTTCTGATAATGTTCTAAAGCCAGTTGAGAAAGAAAGAGAAAATGCCGCTGGGTACAAATTGTGGCATCAATTCTCTGCCAGACTGATCAATTTTATTTATATATTACCTCCAGCTACATACTTAAAATCTATAGTTTTACTTTCTCTTCAGTGCACAGCCCACAGCTTAAATAATTGCAGATTCAAAAGAATTTTAAAAGGTTTGAACAGGCTTTAAATTAAAAATGTGTGAACATTGTTGTTTTAACCACTCTTAATTATTTACTAATTTAACTCAGTAGATTCACCTTTTCTCTTTCTCCCTCTCTCTTGTTCTTCCTTTCTCTGTCTCTCTCTAATTCCCCCAAGGAAAAATGTTCCTCAAAGCTCCCATGTTCATCCTTCAAATGATTTGGAACTATCTTAATCCATAAAAGAAATATAACATATATATATAGATCCATTAAACTAGGTCATCAAAAAATATCAGAAATTCTGATTTACAAATCCTCTGTACTCAGTCCTAACTACCCCTGCCTTACAATGATAAGATTTTAAAATCCGTTCATTAGACATCAATGTTATATAAAGCAAATTAAAAATACATCTACTCAAAAAGTCTTCTAGCAGAATACATAATACTGAAGCCTTTTATGCATGAAATCTTTGTAACAAAACTGTAAATTCAGATAATAACCCCAAACACAATGCCACTTGCAGGAAATTCATTAAAAATATTGGAGAAATTCAACAAAAATAAATACAAAGACTATTTTAATTTATCTCAGAATTTTGCTCTACATTTTGGATATTAAGAAAAATTATTCAGTATTTCACTAGAATACTTTAAAGAGTGAACAGTTTCAAATTGCTTCAAATGCTGAGTTTTGGTAGCTTCTATGACATAATTTAAATGTATCGTTTTTAGAATTATACTGAACTATTTTTACTGAATATTTATCATTTGATAGGCAATATGCTAAGTGATTAACATACATTAATTTAATTTGCCTTCATATACACCCAGTAAGTTAGGAGTAATTATCTCCATTTTACAGATATAGAAACATAGACTTAAAGAGGTAAAATAGATTTATAGTTCATGTGGGAAATTGAGCTAACATGGAAGACTCTCCTCTCCAGTAAACAGAAATATTGGATTAAATGGAACCAAAGCTATTTAAATAAGCAACCAACCACAAAATAATGTTACACCCAAAATTTCTAGAAACTAAAACAGAACTCAAAATCTTAATAACACAGTAGCTCAAAGCTGAAGTCAAATGACTCAGTGGAGTTTCAAAGCCAGATATAGACCTTAAAGGTTTATTCTAAATCTCTAATGGGGAAGAAATCCATGCCATAAGCTGTAGGAGGTTAAATTTGATTTATTTACCTTTAGTGGCTAGTTATGAAAAACTACCATATCGATAAAACAAGAACTAGGAAAATTAAAAACAAAAATTACTTTCAACTTCCTGTGGTCATAAAAACGTAAAGAGAAATGAGAAAAAACAAAAGAGAACCCTCAACTTTTGTCCACATCTTGCTGTGGAATCCAAATTCACAACGATACATACTGCCTAGACAGAAACAAAAAGAAGTGTGAAACCTCCCAGGAAAGATGCTTCTTAACCAGAGCATATAGATTTTCCATTAAAAATGACAAAAAACTTCACAGGATACACTCACAAAAATAAACTACATAAGGAAATGAAACATCATGAGACAAAGGAAAATGATAAAGGAATCATAATATTTCACACCAAGAAATAATGGGACAATTAAAATGGCTTTTAAAATAGTGTGGTTGTTATGTACTGAATGTTTGTGTCCCATAAAACGTCATGTGTTGAATCCTTAACTCTCACTGTGATGATATTTGGAAGTGGGACTTTTGGGAGGTAATTGTGTTTAGATGAGGTCATGACGATGGGACCCCATAAAGGTATTAGTGTCCTTGTAAGGAGAGGAAGAAAGACCAGAGTGCTCTCTCTCTCTCTCTCTCCCCCTCTTTGCCATGTGAGAATACAGTGACAAGGTGATTATTTACTAGCCAAGAAGTAGACTCTCCTGAGAAACTGCATTAGTGGGCACCTTGACCTTGGACCTTGCAACTTCCAAAACTGTAAGAAATAAATGAATCTAAAAAGGAATTTGAGAAAATAACCCCACTTATAAGAACATCAAAAATAAATAAATAAAACATTTAGAAATTAACAAAGGAGTAAAAGGTTTGTGCAATGAAACTGGCAAGCTATTGCTGTAAGAAATTAAAGAGTTCATAAATAAATGGAAAGACATACCATGTTCATAAGATTGGAAGACAATATTATTAAGATGTCAATATTACCCAAAGGGACTACAGATTCAATGCAATCACTATCAAAGTCCCAAGGATATTTTTGCATAAATAGAAAAATTCATTATAAAATTTATATTGATCTCAAGGGACTTCAAATAGCCAAAATAATCTTGAAAAAGAACACAGTTGAAGGATTCACACTTCCTGATTTCAAAATTACTACAAAGCTACAACAATCAAAATAGTGTGGTACTGGCATAATGACAGACATACAGACTAATGGAATAGTATAGAGAGCCCAGAAATATACCCTTGCATATACGGTCGAATTACTTTTGGCAATGATGTCAATAAAGAAAGGAAATTTTTTCAACAAATGGTGTTGGAAAATCTGGATATCCATATGCAAAAGAATGAAGTTGGCCCTTTACCTAATAACATATACAAAAATTAACTAAATATGGATTAAAAACCTAACTATAAGAACTAAAACTATAAAAATCCTAGAAGAAAGCATAGAGAAAAATCTTCATAACATCGGATTTGGCAATAATGCCTTGGCTATGACACCAAAGGTGCAGGCAATAATAGAAATAATTAGACAAACAGAACTTCATGAAAATGAAAACTTTTGTTTATCAAAGGAGACTATCAATAAAGTGAAAAGGCTACATATAGAAGGGGAGTAAATATTTGCAAATAGTATCTGGTAACGGATTAATATCCAGAATATTTAGATAACTCTTAAAACTCATCAACAAGGGCTTCCCTGGTGGCACAGTTGTTGAGAGTCCGCTTACCAATGCAGGGGACACGGGTTCGTGCCCGAGTCTGGGAAGATCCAACATGCCACGGAGCGGCTGGGCCCATGAGCCATGGCCACTGAGCCTGTGCGTCCGGAGCCTGTGCTCCGCAATGGGAGAGGCCACAACAGTGAGAGACCCGCGTACCGCAAAAAAAAAAAAAAAAAAGAAAAGAAAAAAGCTCATCAACAAAAAACAAGCAACCTGATTCAAACTGGGTAAAAGACTTGAATAGATATTTCTCCAAAGAATATGTACAAATGGCCAGTAAGTACACAAGAAGATGCTCAAAATCACTAATAATTAAGGAAACACAAAGCAAAACCACAATGTGATATCATCTTACACTTGTTACAATGGCTACTATCAAAGAAAAGAAACAAGTGTTGAGGAGGATATAAAGAAATTAGAATCTTTGTGGACTGTTAATGGGAACATAAAATGGTACAACTGCTATGGGAAACAGTATGGCGATACCTCAAAATATCAAAAATAGAATTACCATATGATTCAGTAATTCTACTTCTGGCTATATGCCACAAATAATTGAAAAAATGGTCTCATAGAAATATGTGTACACACGTATTTATAGCACAGTGTTCATTACTCACAAAGCTAAGACATGGAAACAACCCATGTCCATTGATGAATAAATGAATTAGCAGAATGTGGTATATACATGCAGTGGAATATTATTCAGCATTATAAAAGGAAAAAAATTCTAACATATACTACAACATGGAAGAACCTTCAGGACATTTTGCTAAGTGAAATAAACCAGTCACAGAAAGACAAATACTGTATGACTCCACTTATATGAGGTAACTAGAATAGTCAAAATCATGACAACAGAAAGTAGGATGGTAGTTGCCAGGGACTAGCGGGAGGGGGCAATAGGAAATTAATGTTTATTTGATGTGTGTAGAGTTTCAGTTCTGCAAGATAAAAAGTGTTCTGGAGATGGATGGTGGTGATTCTTGCCCAACAATATGAACATACTTAATACCACAGAACTGTACACATAAAAATGATTAACATGGTAAATATTATGTTATATTTATTTTGCACAATATAAATGAATAATATTAGTAGACATGAAAAGAAGCAACAAAATGTTACCCATTACTAGTACTCATTTTGTGACACCCAATAGAAGACTTAGAAATGACAGATGATGAAATTAACAGACAAGTTTTTTTAAATAGTGATTATAAACACATTTAATAATTTCAAGAAGACTTAAAAATAGGAGAAATTAAAGACAAAAAATTAAAGTTAAGTTGTGATGAAAAACACAGAATCTGAAGTGAACAATTAACTGGATGGGCTTAAGAACAGATTACACACTCCAGAAATAAAGACAGGTAAAGTTAAAGACTTCTGAAGCACAGAGAGTAAAACAACTGAAAAGAAAATTAGGTTCTCTGTGACCTGTGATCAATTTTAAGCAATTACAACTACATGTAATATGTGTCCTAGAAAAAAAGGCAGAAGACAATATTATATTTGAAGGTATATTGGCAAACATTTTTGAAAACTCATATAAGAAACTCAGCAAACCCCACACAGGATAAACAGAAATAATATCATACCAAAATAAATCATATTTAAATTGCTGACAACCAATGTTTAAGAGAAAAATTATAAAAGCTGTCAAAGGAAAAAATAATATATATGTATACATACATATGTAATGGCAGCCATCTTTTCATCAGAAATTATGCAAATCAGAAGATAAGTTAGACCAAAAGAGCAAAAGGAAAATTCTGACAATCTAAAATTATATATACTGCTAAAATATCCTTAGAAAATGAAGGCAGAAACATTTTTTAGACAAGTAAAGGCTGAGAGAACTAGTCACCCACAGACTTGTGTTATAATAGAATTTCTTTAGTGGAAGGAAAATAACACTAGTGAATAGTTGAATTTATGTAAAGAAATGAAACATACTGGAAATGGTAATAATAATTAAAATAGTTTATTTTAATTCATTTAAATTATTTACAATAAATTAACTGTTTAAAACAAAAAATAATGATATATTACAGGATTTATGGTAAATGAAACTATAAAAGGTATTACAGTGACAGCATATATAATGAGATGGGAAAACTGAAGTATACTGTAAAGTAATATATAAAATTGTATAATATTACTTGAAGGTAGATTCTCACAAGTTAACAGTACATATTATAATCTGAAGAGCATCCATGAATAAAACAAACAAAACAACAGAGATATAGAAAATTAACCAATAGAGGAGATAAAATGAAATACTTAAAAATACTAACACTCTGAAGTAAATAATGAAAAGAGTGAAAAAAATTTACCAAAACAGAGGAGATGAATAGATAAGAAATAGCAAGATGATATACTTCAATAAAACATACTGATAATTACATTAAATAAAATATCTAAAAATGGAAATCAAGACATAGTTAGAATGAATAAAAAGCAAGACCCAATGAAACGCTGTCTATAAGAAACTTAGTTTGAATATTAAGGACATAGGTTAAAAGTAAAGAATGGAAAATATTCTATTATGGATTGGTTCAAGGTGGTGGAGTAGAAGGACACGCTCTCACTCCCTCTTTCGAGAACACTGGAATCACAACTGCTGAACAATCATCAACAGGAAGACATTGGAACTCACCAGAAAACATACCTCACATCCAAAGACAAGGGAGAAGCCACAATAAGATGTTAGGAGGGGTGCAATCACAATAAAATCAAATCCCATAACTGCTGGATGGGTGACTCACAAACTGGAGAACACTTATACTACAGAAGTCCACCCACTGGAGTGAAGGTTCTGAGCCCCACGTCAGGCTTCTGAACCTGGGCGTCCGGCAACGGGAGGAGGAATTCCTAGAGAATCAGACTTTGAAGCCTAGTGGGATTTGATTGCAGGATTTCAACAGAACTGGAGGAAACAGAGACTCCACTCTTGGAGAGCACACACAAAGCACTGTGTGCATCAGCACCCAGGGGAAAAAGCAGTGACCCCATAGGAGACTGAACCAGACCTACCTCCTAGTGCTGGAGGGTCACCTGCAGAAGTGGGGGTGGGGGGGTGGAAGGGGCTGTGCCTCACCATGAGGACAAGGACACGGGCAGTAGAAGTTCTGGGAAATACTCCTTGGTGTGAGCTCTCCAAGAGTCAGCCATTAGCCCCACCAAAGAGCCTGGGTAGACTCCAGTGTTGGGTCACCTCAGGCCAAACAACAAACAGGGAGGGAACCCAGACCCAACCATCAGCAGACAAACAGATTAAAATTTTACTAAAATTTTACCCACCAGAGCAACAGCCAGCTCTACCCACCACCAGTCCCTCCCATCAGGAAACTTCCACAAGCCTCTTAGATAGCCTCATCCACCAGAGGACAGACAGCAGAAGAAAGAAGAACTACAATCCTGCAGCCTGTGGAACAAAAACCACATTCACAGAAAGATAGACAAGATGAAAAGGCAGAGGGCTATGTACCAGATGAAGGAACAAGATAAAACTCCAGAAAAACAACTAAATGAAGTGGAAATAGGCAACCTTCCAGAAAAAGAATTCAGAATAATGATAGTGAAGTTGATCCAGGACCTTGGAAAAAGAATGGAGGCAAAGATCGAGAAGATGCAAGAAATGTTTAACAAAGACCTAGAAGAATTAAAGAACAAACAAACGGAGATGAACAATACAATAACTGAAATGAAAACTACACTAGAAGGAACCAATAGCAGAATAACTGAGGCAGAAGAACGGATAAGTGACCTGGAAGACAGAATGGTGGACTTCACTGTCATGGAACAGAAGAGAGAAAAAAGAATGAGAAGAAATGAAGACAGCCCAAGAGACCTCTGGGACAACATTAAATGCAACAACATTCACTTTATAGGGATCCCAGAAGGAGAAGAGAGAGAGAAAGGACCTGAGAAAATATTTGAAGAGATTATGGTCGAAAACTTCCCTAACATGAGAAAGGAAATAGCCACCCAAGTCCAGTAAGCGCAAAGATTCCCATACAGGATAAACCCAAGGAGAAACACACTGAAACACATAGTAATCAAACTGACAAAAATTAAAGACAAAGAAAAATTATTGAAAGCAGCAAGGGAAAAATGACAAATAACGTACAAGGGAACTCCCATAAGGTTAACAGCTGATTTCTCAGCAGAAACTCTACAAGCCAGAAGGGCGTGGCATTATATACTTAAAGTGATGAAAGGGAAGAACCAACAACCAAGATTACTCTACTCGGCAAGGATCTCATTTAGATTCAATGGAGAAATCAAAAGCTTTACAGACAAGCAAAAACTAAGAGAATTCAGCACCACCAAAGCAGCACTACAACAAATGCTAAAGGAACTTCTCTAAGTGTGAAACACAAGAGAAGAAAAAGACCTACAAAACTAACCCAAAACAATTAAGAAAATGGTCATAGGAACATACATTTGCTGGACTAGCTATACTCATATCAGATTAAATAGACTTTAAAATAAAGAATGTTACAAGACACAAGGAAGGACACTACATAATGATCAAGGGATCAATCCAAGAAGATATAAAAATTATAATTATATATGCACCCAACATAGGAGCACCACAATACATAAGGCAACTGCTAACAGCTATAAAAGAGGAAATTGACAGTAACACAATAATAGTGGGGGACTTTAACAACTCACTTACACCAATGGACAGATCGTCCAAACAGAAAAGTAATATGGAAACACAAGCTTTAAATGACACAATAGACCAGAGAGATTTAATTGATATTCACAGGACATTCATCCAAAAACAGCAGATTACACTTTCTTCTCAAGTGTCCATGGAACATTCTCCAGGATAGGTCACACCTTGGGTCACAAATCAATCCTCAGTAAATTTAAGAAAATTGGAATCATATCAAGCATCTTTTCTGATCACAACGCTATGAGGTTAGAAATCAATTACAGGGAAAAACCCACAAACACATGGAGGTTAAATAATACGTTACACACTAACCAAGATATCACTGAGGAAATCAAAAAATACCTAGAGACAAATGACAATGAAAACACGAGGAAATCAAAAAATACCTAGAGACAAATGACAATGAAAACACGACAATCCAAAACCTATAGGATGCAGCAAAAGTAGTTGTAAGAGGGAAGTTTATAGCTGTAAAAGCCTACCTCAAGAAACAAGGATAATCTCAAATAAACAATCTAAACTTACACTTAAAGGAACTAGAGAAAGAAGAACAAACAAAACCCAAAGTTAGCTGAAGGAAAGAAATCATAAAGATCACAGCAGAAATAAATGAAATAGAAATGAAGAAAACAATAGCAAAGATCAATAAAACTAAAAGCTGGTTCTTTGAGAAGATAAACAAAATTGATAAACCATTAGTTAGACTCATCAAGAAAAAGAGGGAGAGGACTCAAATCAATAAAATTAGAAATGAAAAGGGAAAGGTTACAACAGACACCGCAGAAATACAAAGCATCCTAAGAGACTACTACAAGCAACTCTTTGCCAATAAAATGGACAACCTAGAAGAAATGTACAAATTCTTAGAAAGGTATAACCTTCCGAGACAACCAGGAAGAAATAGAAAATATGAACAGACCAATCACAAGTAATGAATTTGAAACAGTGATTAAAAATCTTCCAAGAAACAAAAGCCCAGGACCAGATGGCTTCACAGGTGAATTCTATCAAATGTTTAGAGAAGAGCTAAAACCCATCCTTCTCAAACTATTCCAAAAAATTGCAGAGGAAGGAAAACTCCCAAACTTATTCTATGAGGGCACCATCACCCTGATACCAAAACCAGACAAAGATACTACAAAAAAAAGAAAATTATAGACCAATATCACTGATGAATATAGATGCAAAAATCCTCAATGAAATACTAGCAAAAAAAAAAAAAAATATATATATATATATATATATATATATATATATATATATATATATATACACACTAGCAAACAGAATCCAACAACACATTAAAAGGATCATACGCCATGATAAAGTGGGATTTATCCCAGGGATGCAAGGATTCTCCAATGTACGCAAATCAATCAATGTGATACACCATATTAACTAATTAAAGAATGAAAACCATATGATCATCTAAATAGATGCAAAAAAGCTTTTGACAATTTTCAACACCCATTTGTGATAAAAGCTCTCCTGAAAGTGGGCATAGAGGGAACCAACTTTAACATAATAAATGCCATATATGACACACCCACAGCAAACATCATTCTCAATGGTGAAAAACTAAAAGCATTTCCTCTATGATCAGGAACAAGACAAGGATGTCCACTCTTACCACAATTATTCAACATAGTTTTGGAAGTCCTAGCCACAGCAATCAGAGAAGAAAAAGAAATAAAAGGAATACAAATTAGAAAAGAAGAAGTAAAACTTTCACGGTGTGCAGATGACATGATACTATACATAGAGAATCCTAAAGATGCCACCAGAAAATTCCTAGAGCTAATCAATGAATTTGGTAAAGTTGCAGGATACGAAATTAATGCCCAGAAATCTCTTGCATTTGTATACACTAATGATGAAAAATCTGAAAGAGAAATTAAGGAAACACTCCCATTTACCATTGCAACAAAAAAAGAATAAAATACCTAGGAATAAACCTACCTAAGGAGACAAAAGACCTGTATGCAGAAAACTATAAGACACCGATGAAAGAAATTAAAGATGATACCAACAGATGGAGAGATATACCATGCTCTTGGATTGGAAGAATCAATATTGTGAAAATGACTATACTACCCAAAGCAATATACAGATTCAATGCAATCCCTATCAAATTACCAATGGCATTTTTTACAGAACTAGAACAAAAAATCTTAAAATTTATATGGAGACAGAAAAGACCCCAAATAGCCAAAACAGTCTTGAGGCAATAAAACGGAGCTGGAGGAATCAGACTCCTGACTTCAGACTATACTACAAAGCTACAGTAATCAAGACAATATAGTAGTGGCACAAAAACAGAAATTTAGATCAATGGAACAAGATAGAAAGCCCAGAGATAAACCCACACACCTGTGGTCAACTAATCTATGACAAAGGAGGCAAGGATATACAATGGAGAAAAGACAGTCTCTTCAATAAGTGCTGGGAAAACTGGACAGTTACATGTAAAAGAATGAAATTAGAACACTTCCTAACACCATACACAAAAATAAACTCAAAATGGTTTAGAGACATAAAAGTAAGACCGGACACTATAAAAGTCTTAGAGGAAAACATAGGAAGAACACTCTTTGACATAAATCACAGCCAGATCTTCTTTGATCCACCTCCTAGAATAATGGAAATAACAATAAACAGATGGGACCTAATGAAACTTCAAAGCTTTTGCACAGCAAAGGAAACCATAAACAAGATGGAAAGACAACCCTCAGAATGGGAGAAAATATATGCAAACAAATCAACGGACAAAGGATTAATCTCCAAAATATATAAATAGCTCATTCAGCTCAATATTAAAAAAACAAACAACCCAATCCAAAAATGGGCAGAAGACCTAAATAGACATTTCTCCCAAGAAGACATACAGGTTGCCAAGAAGCACATGAAAAGCTGCTCAACATTACTAATTATTAGAGAAATACAAATTAAAACTACAATGAGGTATCACCTCACACCAGTTAGAATGGGCATCATCAGAAAATCTACAAACAACAAATTCTGGAGAGGGTGTGGAGAAAATGGAACCCTCTTGCACTGTTGGTGGGAATGTAAATTGATACAGCCACTATGGAGAACAGTATGGAGGTTCCTTAAAAAACTAAAATTAGAATTACCATAGGACCCAGCCATCCCACTACTGGGCATATACCTAGAGAAAACCATAATTCAAAAAGACACATGCACCCCAATGTTCATTGCAGCACTATTTACAATAGCCAGGTCATGGAAGCAACCTAAATGCCCATCGACAGACAAATGGATAAAGAAGATGTAGTACATATAGAGAATGGAATGTCACTCAGCCATAAAAAAGGAACAAAATTGGGTCATTTGTTGTGACGTGGATGCATCTAGAGACTGTCATACACAGTGAAGTAAGTCAGAAAAACAAATATCGTATATTAACGCATATATGTGGAAGCTAGAATATGGTACAGATGAACTTGTTTTCAGGGCAGAAATTGAGATACAGAAATAGAGAAAAAAATGTATGGACACCAAGGGGGGAAAGTGGCGGGGGTGGTGGTGGTGGTGTGATGAATTGAGAGATTGGGATTGACATGTGTTCACTGATGTGTGTTAAATGGATGACTAATAAGAACCTGCTGTATAAAAAAATAAAATAAAATTGGAAAAATAGTTCTATTATGAAAATCTTGCTTTTAAGGAATGAAAAATGACTACATTAATATCAAAATGTACCTCAAGGAAAAGGATATTCGCTCTATGTGTATCATTGAAAAGAACAATGGCTATCAGAGCCTCTGCTCACAAATGTTAGAAACATAAGACTTGGAGAATTGTCTACCAATAATATTCAGCCATGAATTCTACATCATCTTAACTTCTGAAAAATTTCCCAAGACAGACAAAGGATGGACCAAAGCTGCTTAATAAGTATATTTGTTTTATTTAACTAAGGGTACTTCAAATAGACTACTAGCAGCAGGATACGGCCAACCTATACTATAGTCATCCCTCCTATGCAGGGGGAATTGGTTCCAGGAATACCTCCCACTGTAGGTACCAAAATCTCGGGATGCTCAAGTCCCTTCTATAAGATGGCACTGTATAGTCATCCCTCTCTATCCATGGGATTCTGCATCCAGGGATTCAACAAACTGCAGCTATGATCATAGCTCCTAAGGTCCTGGACCCAACCCAAATCCCATAAAACTTCTGTGTCTACCTAAGGAAGGAACATGGCTTTCTGCTTATGTTTCTTTGTTGACCTTTCTACTTGGTTTAAGGCATCCAGGAATAGCAGGATGCAGTAGCAGTTGCACAGACTCTTCCTTGTCCTGAAAGGAGGAAGACTGGGAAAATTCTATCATCTATAACAACACTTGCCAGTAAGTTAAGACTCATTTCAATGACTTCCATGACTGAGGATGTATCATCAATCACTTCAACTAAAATCAGAGACAAATGCTATACCATCTTTTCTAATTCTGTGACTCCCATTGCAGGGGAAACGCCCCCAAAGATATTTATAAATAACGAGTCTGTTTTCCCTCTGAGAAGTCTTCCCCCACCTTAACCCCATCCTATGTAAACAAAACTGACCACATTTTGGAAAGATTTCCAGTTATTTGAGAGCTGCATGATCTATTGGTGGTGCTTCCTTAAACAGCTGAAGCTACTTTATAACCATTTTTAAGGTGCCATCCCTATGTTTTTAGGAGGCAAGCAAGTTCATGCCTGGATTCTATACAAGAGCTATAATCTCAGAGGCACAAGAGAGTATTGTTAAGCCTCCCCCGAGTGGGCCTTATTGAGGGGCACAGACTAACAGTGCCTCTAATATGGTCTCCTGGTTGGCTGGCAAGTCTTGAAATTCTCAGTTCAGTTCAAATAATTGAATCTTGTCATAGTTGTCAAAGAATAAACTGGGAGGAATCAGTCTAATCTGTCCTATTTGTCTACACCACCAGCCAGGTGGCTTTCATCTACCTCAAAAAAAAATACTGAGAGCATAGGCAAGGAAAACATCCAGAACATCCCATTTGTATTTTCTAAGGAAGACGTAGGAGCTCGGGCCATTCCTGTAGTTTCCAATAGACTCCTTAGTAAGTTTAAGGGGAATGGTGGTCTGATTCTAGTTGGACCTTTCTCTTGATGATAGCAAACCCAGGAATGAGTTCATGTAAGCTTGTAGCAGTTTCACAGTGTTGCACAAGGTTCTTTTCCTTCATGAGGATGTCTGCAGGATGGCTCTCAATAACTAAGATCAGTAATGCAGTTTCCCCTCCCTAAGCAACTGGTGGTTGTTCAACCTCCACAAAATTATTGTGTTCTGTTACAATATTTTTAATGTCATCATTTTTCTAATCATCTCCTACTTACACCCAGAATTTCATCCAAAAAGATCTGATGCAAGGGGGAGAAGAGCATTTTTATAAAACTTATAGAGATCCATTATGTCCCCCACTTTGGCCACAAAAGCCACTGTAGAAGAAGTCAGTGAGCAGTGTTCATAACCACATGGTCCTTGTAATCTAGGACCACATGAAACCAATGAGAGAACTAAGTCGGTTAAAGCAGAATTAAGTTTGAATCATCTATACTCCCTATTGGAATGCCATGAGGCACACGTACTAACCAGGCTGGCCTGGAATTGTTGTTAGGAGCAAAAAAAGTTGCATCATTTCCAGGATAGATCAGAATGGAATTCCTAATTCTAAATCTAAGTACATAAAACCTTCTACCCCTTTGGTCTTGATCTTTATTTGTCAAGCAGCTAAGAGGAAATAATCCCTTTTTGGAAACATCCACATTCAGTGACCCTATTGCACTACTAAGGTATGAGACCAGGAAGAGGTGATGGAGGTAGAGTTTTTCCATAACATTCTTAATCAGATGTAAAAAAAAAAAAAAAAGTGCATGACAAAAAAACAAATATTTGTGATGCAAATAATTTTGAGATGGAATACAAATTTGTTGAGTTAATACATAAATTTTTGTGTTTAAAAAAAAAGGTGTTTTCCTTTCATTCCTATATTCCTAGTTTTACTGAGTATATATTTCCTTATTTCCTATTTTTAACTATGAATGAGTAGACACTTTTGTTAAATGCTTTTTTTTACAGCTTTTAAAATACTCAGATTTTCTCTTTTATTTTATTAATATGATGAACCAAATTTATTGATTTCTTGGACTTTAAAGCAAACTTGCATTACCAGAATATATATTATATATTTTAAAATATATCATTGACTTAAAGTTGCTAAATTTTAAATAATTTTCACATCTCTGCCTATGAGGGATTCTATATGTTTCTTTACTAGTAAAGTTTTTGTCTAAATTTGATATGAGGATAATATTGGCCTCATAAAAGTAGTTGAAAATCATTTCCTTCTCTTCTATTTTTCTGGAAGTGCTTGCATTGAATTAGTAATAATTCTTCCTTAAATGTTTGTAGGAATTCACCAATTAATCCATCTAGAATTTTCTTTGTAAGAAGATTTTTAACTTTAATTTCAATTCCTTTAACTGGAAAAAAAGTTTTTCAAGTTACTAAGTTTTTTCTTCGATCAATTTTTGTAATTTGCGTCTTTAAGGGAAACTTAACCATTGAATTTATTGGCACAAATTTGCTCGTAATATCTCCATGTTTTGATTTTACTATTAGTAGAGTCTGTAGTGGTGGCCACTCTTTCTCCTGATATTGGTAATTTGTATTTTCTCTCTTTTGCTCTTGAACAGTCTATGTAGAGGCTTATGAATATTACTGATTTTTTTTCAAAGAATCTACCTTTAGATTCACTGATTTTCCTCTATTTAAAAATTTTTTTGTCATTGAGTTCTGCTCTTATCTTTATTATTTTCTTTCTTCTACCTAATTTGCACTTAAATTTCTCTTCCTTTTCTAAGTTCTTCAGAAGGAATTTCAATAATTGATTTTAATTTTTTTTTTCATTTAAAGCCATGCCTTGCCCATTTGGTATTCTTTAACTATGTCCCCAAAATTCTTATATGTTGTATTTACATTATTACTCAGTTCACGTATTGTTAAATCCTCATATTTTTTTTCTTTTTTGATCATTAGATTATTTAGAAGTATGTTGTTTAAATTCCATATTTTGGGGGGTTTATGGTTATATTATTGTTATTGATTTCTAATTTAGTTCCAGTGTTTCTGGTAGTTACCTTTATATTAGATCCCAATTTCATGGTTCCTTTGTGCAAGTTATTCATCTGATAAGACCTTCAATTGTTACCTTGAATGAAAATCAGGATGGAGATTTTTAAAGAAAATACTGTCTAGAAAATAAATGCCAAAAATCAAAATATGAAAAGTTTCTAATCTGAAAATACTAATAGAAAATTATTCATTTGCTTTTCCCATTATGAACTTCAGGCCACCAATCAAAATACAGAAAATAATAAGTCATTTTGAGCTTTGATATCAGTCTTGAAGATATTATAAATTTATTATGGGAAGTTGTCTAGAAATTAATAGAAAGGGTGGGAAGGTTCAAAATAGACTTAAAAGTTAGAAAATATCTCTTCCTCTTGTTTTATATTCCATGTCACTGCTTATAAATCAAATACTGTTGTAGTGTCATTTGAAACACACACAGTGGTAATTAGGAATGATACAGACACTCTATGTAAATATTATTTCTAGTTAAGTTGCATTTAATTAGCATTAGTAACACACACACACCCCACAGCAGATCATAGAAAAACTTCTTTGCTAATTGTGTTTTCCAACTTCTGCAACCAGGTGAAATTGGCTTGGAGTCAAAATCTTAAAAAATATATATATATAGCTGGATGATTTGTGTTTTGTTTGTTTGATTTCCACTGTCTATACACCTTTACTGATTCCACAGGATATGCTTATGTAGTTTAAATCACATTAAGTTTTTTAAAGAACCATTATATATTACAATTTGAATATTACCTGCATGAGCCAAAAAACAATTTCAATTTCTGCCATTGTCAAGTTGTGGTTATTTTTACATTTCTCTTTTCTAAGTAAAGAATGATGAATTTGACTTCTTTCAAAAGTTTTGATGATTTAAGAAATTTCCATACTTGAGAAAGTATTACAAACAAAAATTCTAATGTTATTTCCCATTTAATTATAAAAATAGACGATACACTGGATTTTGTTTTATATTTTATAAAAATAAGTGTTTTTTTAAGATTATGTTGCTATCAATGACTTTTTCTCTTTTAACATGAAACAGATAAGACTTTATTCATCAATAGTCATGTTTAGGTCAATGGTCCTCAACTGGGAATTATTTTGCCCTCCAGGAGACATTTGGCAATATCTGGAGATATTTTGATCATAACAACTGGGAAAGTGCTACTGGCCTCTAATGGTTAGAGGCCAGGGATGCTTCTAAACATCCTGTAATGGGACAACCCCCTACAACAATTAGTGGCCCAATAAGCCAGTACTGCTGAGGCTGAGAAACACTTTGTTAGGTGAATTCTGGTTATTATTATTTCCAAGATAATATAATATAATATGATGATTCAAAAATTATTTGTGTAAAATGTTCCTCCTGTTACATATGGATTAACAGAATTATAGAAAACCTAAACTATTTTCCCAGTTTTAATCAGAAGTGATTAAAGAATTGACAAAATTAAATCTATGACATTAAAATTATTATATATTATGTAAGAAACTGACATTTTTCTTCATCAAAAGAATACAAAAACATAGAATTTACAATGACAACTTCATAATCTGGTTTAGCTAACTTATGAACACAATTCTCAATAGGAATTTTCTTAATATTACAAAAAAGAGGTGTTCTTTCATACACTCAGAATTTTTTATAACTGATTCATGAAGCCGTTGCTTCTTTTTTTTCTTACAGCAAAAATCATTCAGTTTTGGAAGGTTGAGGTATTTCATTAACCTATCTTCTAAAATAAAACTCAAAAAATAGGAAACTTGCTGTATAAAGGATAGAAAGTAATGTCAAAAAGGTAAATGGTTCATTACAGGAAAGGTACTTCCACTCATAACAGATACTACACAATCACTAGTAGTTTCTAAATTTATCTTATTTGTTTATTTTGGAGCTCTCTCACCTCCATTTTCCTTTATTTCTCTAAAGGAGAAATATTTATTTCTCTTTATTTCCTTTATTTCTGTATTTTCACATACTTTTTCAAAACCTGTAAGTTTTATATTCTGAATCCATCAATAAGGCTCTTTGTAACTGTCAAAATTAACAAATTTTGATTTTTATTTCCTGAACCAAATATGAAAATATTTAGTGAGTAATAGTGGGTGGACTATCATATCTAATGATTCAGAAATTTGAAGACACAATTTTGTTAAATATACAAATTTTAAGTAGCATTTACATTTAGAGTTTTATTTTTCTTTAACTTGGTGACCTATTTGGGATAAGACAGTTGACTTGGTTAACGGCTTTCCCTCTAGAGTTTTTAAAAATTATATCAGTTTTCTCCTAAACTTGAGGGTATAGCGTGAAAGATTCTGAAGACGGTGACATTTCAATAATTACATAGTATAGGACATCCCTTAACTTTATTTAATTATAGGCTTTCAGATTCAGTCAATAGTAAGCCATATGACTACAATAAAAACATCAAATTTATTATCAATGAAGACTAAACAATAATAGTTTGATATAAATTTTTGAAGAGCATTAATTCAGAATATTTTATGTGAAAATATATTTTATTCAAATATAATAGCAGGAATTAAGCCAAGAGTTGTACTACTTACGTTGATTTTGCCACAGAATGGTATGTAGTGAGCATAAATTTTGCTTCAAAAATGTTTAAAAATTATTTAATTTAGTGTCTGAAATGTTTTCCCAGATAAGTCATATCCAACAATAGTTTATATATTTTGTTTTTATAGAAATCAGAGTATTTTACCCTTTCACAGAAATTAAATTTAATTTCAAATTATTATGGTTTGAGGGAGATCAACCCCATGTGCATATATTCTATTTGATACAATAAATACAAATAATCAGTATATATAACTCCCTTCCATACTGTCCAGTTTGAACAAGCTAATCTAAAGTCCACTAAAAAAAAATCTGTGAAAAAATGATTGTTTCATGTGTACTTCAAAGTGAAAGTAATGGCCTATTTGGAGAAATCTGCATGAACAAATACGGTCCTTTCTGCGTTGAAAGTCCCTAATAACTATAAAAAATATGGGCACTAGAGTATAAGCAGTTTAAACCTTTCATAGTTAATCCATGTAGCAGGGAAGGTTCATGCTTTGAGAGGGCCCATCTGGCCTCTTTGCAAATGGGAAGGTTTGTACATATGGACCATAACATATGCATAGCTAGCTGAACCAACCCCTGCAACTAAACAGTAATTAGCATGGGGCAGGTTTTTTATGGCTGCTAACACACTAGCAAGTCCTTCCTGACCTACATCCAAATGGACATATGATTACATAAAATGGGTAGTTTCTTTCTCAAGCATTTATTTTTGTGCAAAAATGTAGGATTTGTTTAACTGCCGCCAACTAAAGAACTGAGACCCATATGTTACCCCATAAACTTACCGGTTAGCAATTTGTTATAAGCAAGATGCAAATATTATGGTAAGCATTCAGAACGTTTATTCAATGAACCTTATGTTGTAAATGGAAACAACAGTATGTCAGAAAATTTTGTAATCATGATTTCACCATTGGTCTCATTTTATGTGTAATTCAATGTTCAAAGTCTACAATTTTCAATTAGAGACATCAAGGTCAGCAGAGTTCCAAATATAAATAAAGTAATACATGATTCAGTTTGAGAGGGGGGAAGAAATCGTGAAAATCTTTGAGAGCTTGAAGAGATTGTACAATGTTTAATTTTAAGTAGGTCACAGTAGACTTATATGTGTGTCAAGCAGAATATACTCGAATATTTCGTAAAATTTGGCTTGCATCTGAATGGAATTTGATAAGACACTAAAGTATAGGGGAGCTTTAGACTTCAGACAGGCCAGAGAATTGTAGAAATTAACATGAAATTAAGGATTTAATACATTTATGTTTATATAAATGTAGTTAATTTAGGTAGTTAACAATATAATAGGTGTAGTTTTAGTCTAGCTTTATTCTAGGTGTAAATATATGGAGAAATTCATTTTTTTTAAATTTTAAGAGCTTTAAATTTTGCCAACCCAAACCACGGATTTATAATGAATAATCAGAAATTGTGTAATCCAATAGGAATTTAAAAAAGAAATCTATTACAAATTTGAGGGGCTAAATCTAGTTTTACTAATTGCTCCCATTCCTTATCAATAGTCAAAAAGAATGCTTTTCTCTCAATTTTGACATCTGAAAAATGGAAAGAAACTATAGTAGACTTTTGACTATATCTTTGGTATATGCACAACACATTTTAAAAGTTATTATAGACATTAATGTAAATAATGTTAATATAGATCAGTTTTTATCAGGAATTCTTAGACGGTAACAGGGAAATATTGACCAATATTTTCATCTTTATCTTAGAATTTAAGTACATAAGATAAGATTCTTTCACTTGCAAGTGTTAGAAAACCTAATTTTCAGTTACCTAAACGTGAAATTTTTAGCTCACATTACTTCAGGAATAGTTCTGACTTCAAGCATGGCTTAATCCAGAATCTCAAAAATGCCATAAGGCATTTTGTTTCTTTGTTTGTTTTCACCTGAATCCTTTTAGCTCTGTCTTCTTTATGTTGGCTTTATTATTGAGCTGGCTCCCTAAACGGAGGTGAGAGGGCTGCTGGAAGCTCCAGAGTTCACATCTCCACACTTTAAAATCCAGAGGAAGAGCTTCTCTTACTCATCAGCACCAATAAACATCACCTTTCACCTTATAAACTTTTGTTGTCTTTGCATAAGCGGGATGACATTTTTTGTCTGGTGTTCATTTTTGTATTTTGTGATTCTAGAATAGTGCCTGGCACACATAAATCACTCGATTAATAATTTTTCAATGAGTAAGTAAATAAATAAATCCTCCCCAAACTACATGACTAAGAATAAAGATAGATGGTTCCCCAAAAGAAAATTTTGGTTCTATTATTAGAACAAGAAGAGGTCAGCAGACGCTAGATGTCCAATCTAGCCTTTCCAACATGGAGATGTCAAAATCTGCTTGTGCCTTGGTTATATTTGAAAGAAACTCTATGCTTCTAAAACTTAATTTATTGTTGCTATAGTGGTCCCTGGTAATGTTTCTTGAAGAGGATTCAATTTTTTAAAACAATAATTAAATACTAAGTGTTAAAATATATTAAAAAGCAGGAATATTTTATGCTAAGGCACTAAAATCTGAAGATTACTTTATTTCATTCTTCTAGAAGGATTAAATTTCCATATGCCAGAGATTACTAATTTCATAGTAATGTATCAATATATTCCAATCAAAATGTGGTTGGAATCTTTAACTCTTATATTACTATTTAAGCAATCTTTGTGTTACTTCCTAACAGCATTCTGTGAAACTCATTCATAAAAATATTTCTGTTCTATAGATGGTCAGATCAAGGTAACTTGGTTTACATGGAGCTCCAGAGTTAAACCCAAGAATACAGTTTATGAATCAGTCCCTATTACTAATACAAAAAGTCTTCTTGCTCTATCAAATAAGTGAGTACTTTGCACAAACACCTGATGCTTAAATTAGCCCTGTAGGCAGCTACAATGAAATCTGAGTAGAGATATAATGACACTTTTAAAATGGATAAACAAGGCCTTGGACATGATCAAGCAAATTTTATTTTTTCTTAAGCTTGTCTTGGGTAATGATTACAGACACTAAAAATTTGTAAACATATCCATTTCCCACCTAGAATAAATTTTCCTATACACCCTTGTAATTTCAAGAAAAAAATATATTTGCATAAGCATTCATGTAATGTTTTTATATTTAATAAGAAAGTTATGAAAAGCCCTTAGAATAACTATGGATACATTGAAATGCTTAATAATTGTCAACTATGTAATTTTATTATTACTCTGTGACAAATGTTCTTTCTAGAGAGAATATAACTGGTTTAAACTAACAGAGAAAATTCTCAATACAAATCTACTGGCCCCAAATGCTCAATACATTTCGCCAAAAAGAGTTTTTGACCTCCCACATGAAGGAATAGATATCAGTCAATAAACATTTTTGGATGTCCATCAACATGACTGCCCAAAAATCTGGAAAGTCAGCACTATAATGGTATTTCTAACATTCAATTTCACATGATAACAAAAACATCACTCCTGTAATATTGCTTTATTATAATTACCATCACTATCGCCCTTACACAGTTTGTAGAAACCTATACCATAGGTTCATAGGTATTGTCATGGTCATATACTCATAAACTCAGTTTAGGGATATTATACTAAGATATTATAAAGATATTAAGAAATTAGCAGACTAGTAATGAAGAAGATGATGTTGATAAAATGGAAGAAAGGAAGAAAGGGAATGAAAGAAGGAAGGCAGGAAGAAGAAAGAAATGGAGAGGGGGAGGAAGAGAGGAAGGAGAAAAAAATACTACTATACTATACAATGTGTGGCCGAGAATAAGGATAGGGATTCCCCTTTCAAAAATCTTGTGGTTTAAAAAGTGTCATCTTTTTATAACTAAAGAATGCCTCAGCAGTGTCAGTTTTTATGTATAAAAGAATAGCATTTAAAGTTTTTGTATTATTAACACTAGTTATTGAAATTACCTCTGACTATGGCTGTCTATCTCAACTTTTGCTGAGCTCAAGGCTGGTTTTGAATTGAACCATTGCTTCCCAGGTGTGCTTTCTTTCAACGGTGTCTCTTTTCCTCTTTGTCCTAAGTGCTAACCATAAGATGCTAGCAAACCACTCAACAGAAATATATTGAAACTCATAAATGTGATCTGGATTAAAGAACATTATACAGTTAAAAATCAAAGGTGAAGTAGTATAAAATGGGTGAAAGGCACAAACTTTCAGTTATAAAATAGATGTCATGGGGATGTAACATACAGCAAATGATTATAATTAATAATACTGTATTTTATATTTGAAAGTAGATCTTAAAATTTCTCATCACCAGAAAAAATATTTTCATAACCATGCGTGGTGATAGATGTTAAGTAGACTAATGTTGATGATCACTTTACAAGATATGCAAATATTGAATCTTTATATTATACACCTGAAACTAATATGTCAATTATATCTCAATTTAAAAAATTAATTATTATATCATAAAGTAACTTCTCTCCAAAGCCAAAACAGTACAAAACCAAATAAGCAAGGATTCAAAGTGTTCAGACAAATTTCATTCTTTCTTAAGCACAAATTATTCCTTTGCAGGGAAAATATTTGTGATGCGATTCATGAAAGTACCATAAAAAAGGGCATTGGAGTTTGGCAGAAATTAGTTTTTCAGGTTGTACTGTACTCAGAAAATTTTTTTTTGTTGTTCACCCAAGGTTACAGAAATCTACAGCACCCTTCATTACCTCATAGGAATGTTCTTCCACAATGTAAGAGAGAATGTTTGTATTTAAAATAATCCATATAAGAAAGAATAGCTTCCATTTTCAGTTTCCATTTACTTGGTTTTGTGCAGTAGTAACTATGAACATACATAGACATAAGAAGAGGGAGAAAATTGAATGTTAGCAATGCAGTTATGTAGAGGTAGACAGTCTAGCAATAAAATGCTAAAAATTGCAATCAGAAAAGCAAGGAACTTGTACAAACTTGTACAGTTAGCATTATGCCTAATGATTCCAGAAAGTGAGCTAGTATGGAATGCAGAAACATGAGCTATATTTTAAAATATAAAAACAAGGCAACAAAAGGAAGATGTTACCTGGCCTAAGACCAGCATAAGGTCAGGAACTCTTAGTTACTCCTGATTAAAGAGTACCTATAAATTGATTGCATTTGAGGCAAGTATTTGTCCCTATGGTACATACTTATAATCGGCGCATCATTTATATCAGAACATGGGTTTCATTTTTCATTTTCTTACCTCTCACTCCCTCCTTGACCCACTTTAATTATAATATTTTTCTCTCCTACTCATCACTTTCCTCTAACCATTACCGCCTCTCCACCAAAACTATGCTCAATAGGTCAAAATAATATACTATGACTAAATCTGATCAATAATTTTAAATCCATATTTTATTTGGAGTCCAGAATCATTTAAGTTCTGTTTACTAACTTTTTCAGAGGCAAACTCCTCTGGTTATCCTACTCTCTGTTACTCCTTCTCAATCTCCTTTGCAATTTCTTTTACTTCTACCTGACCATGAAATATTGGAATTACTCAGGGATTTTTCTAGGCCTACTTCTTATTTCATCTGGCTCACCCTTCCTAGACAATTTTATTCACTCCCAGGTTTCAATTATTCTCTTTATAGAACAACTCTGAAATTTATATCTCTACATAAGACCTCTCTTTTAAGCCTTAAACTTACATATCCAACAGCTTACTAAACTTTAAAATGGTGAATAACAAATTCAGTCGAAACTTAATTCATCATATCACCCACATTTTTGCCCCAGTATATTACTTCTCCTATATTTTTCCTGTATCAGTAAAGAAAATGACTCCCCACTTGTATAACCCATATAAAAAGACATCAGCTGCAAAATCCTGTTTGTCGCCTATAGCAGACACTGTCAACTCTCTGCTCAGATCCCCTCAAATTACTTTTGTGATGGTTTCTTTGTGTCCTCTCCCAGGATCCCTGTGCTTTTGCATCAACAACCCATACCTTCAACTCTTCATTAGAGAACTTTCCTTGGGGTACTAAAACAATTTTGCCCGATGTACAGAAATTCAGAATTACCTAGGAGTAACCCCGGGCTGTAGCCAATGACTGATGATACAGAAATATATTTTGACTAGGTTTGGTTGGCCTGTTTTATGCTTCCTAATCCCCCAGGTGCCTCTGTTGATTTAGTACACTCATAAATATGTGTACAACGCCTTCCTTCCTGGCTAGACTCTGAGTTCATGAGAACAGAAGATGAGTGTTTTCTTCCTTCATTTTTTCATCCCTGTAGGCTCAGCAATTGACATAATGCCCAACACATAATAGGTGCTTTATAAATACTTGTTGAATGAATGAGTTAAAAATTCCTTTAACTATTGAAAGATTTCCTGAGATATACCACAGTTGGGCAGGCACAAGGAAGATGGATAATCACATTCCTTAGTTGGTAAGATCAGGTAATTCTGCACAGGTGGGGGCATGTACACATGTAAACAAATATCTGTATCCATAAGATATGCTGCATACTATTTTATGTACATATAAATGGAAGAGTTCTAGACAGATTGTTTATAAAATACCAAATGGCACCAAGTATTGTCTTGTGTAATTTTAAAAAGATAATACTAAATTTGAAGCACTTAAAAGTGTGTGATTACATATGCCACTTCTTCCCATGTGTCTTTACACTCTTTCTGGAACTAAAAACAACAACAACAAAACCTCAATTCAGATCACACTTTTTTGTTTTTTCTTATAGTTCCCTACAATGTTTCAGAGTCCATGAACACAGGTGCTGTCTCATGGAATCCTTGTGGGGTTGGGTACTCTCCACACTCAAATGCTTATTGGTGGGGCTAGAAACAGTCTCTCATTTCTTCCTCAGCAGAACATTTCCCTCTCCCCATCACTCAGTCCCTGGCCCCATCCCATACCCTTTACAGCCACAGTAGGTCTGGTCCCTCTATTTTCTCCTTGATGCCTACACCCCCAGCCCAAATTCCTTACAAGCACTCAATTTTTTTTTAAACTGGTTAGGCTACTTATTTATTTATTTGTTTATTTAGTCAATTCATATATTTAATTTCTTCTTTTTTTTTTTGGAAGCTCAACAAATATTTATAAATAAATGGATGTGAATAAAGGCAATAAGCTGCACACACACTTTAGATGGAATAAGTCAAGTGTCCTGGTGATTCTCAAGGGTTCCAGGGCCCTTGTCTGACCTGCACTGTCGCAGGATGCCCTCCCTTCGGGACTGCATACCCCAGGCCCTCTTGTTGACTGACTGCCCACATTCCAGCAGTAAATGGGAGGACAGAAAGAGAGAGGGTGAGACACCAACCCTGGGCCCATGGACAGCTCCTCACTGAGATCAGATGACACTTCTACTTACTCCCTACTTCCAGACCCAGGGGTGGGAACTGCTTCCCCATTGCTAGTCAGACATTTTATTTCTATTTAATTTTCCTTCCTTTCTTGTCTGATACCTGCTCTTTCTGCCCAGATATGATTCCTTCTTCACATACTGGAACCAAAAAGCCAAAATTCAGATGAAAGGAGTCTCCTGTTTTTGCTGCATGTTGCCAAATAGTTCATGCTCCTATACCTGGTGCCTCCATTTGGTCCTGGTTTTTATTTTCCTGATGTTTCTTTATTATTGGAAGAAAAGAAAGCGGTATCACAGTAGGAAAAGATGGGGGCTGGGAAAGCAGAAAAACAAAATGATTCATTTCATGCTGTTAGCATGTCACTATAAGGCTTCTGATTTTCTCATCTTTGGCACATCCTCACCCCCCATATGCAACTCATCAACAGGCCTTGGGGGTTTTTTTTGTTGTTTTTTTTTAATTTAATTTTTTTAAACATCTTTATTGGGGTATAATTGCTTTAGAATAGTGTGTTAGTTTCTGCTTTATAACAAAGTGAATCGGCTATACATATACATATGTTCCCATATCTCTTCCCTCTTGCGTCTCCCTCCCTCCCACCCTCCCTATCCCACCCCTCCAGGCGGTCACAAAGCACCGAACTGATATCCCTGTGCTATGCGGCTGCTTCCCACTAGCTATCTATTTTACGTTTTGTAGTGTATATATGTCCATGCCTCTCTCTCGCTTTGTCACAGCTCACCCTTCCCCCTCCCCATATCCTCAAGTCCGTTCTCCATTAGGTCTGTGTCTTTATTCCTGTCTTACCCCTAGGTTCTTCATGACAGTTTTTTTTTCTTAAATTCCATATATATGTGTTAGCATACGGCATTTGTATTTCTCTTTCTGACTTACTTCACTCTGTATGACAGACCCTAGGACTATCCACCTCATTACAAATAGCTCAATTTCGTTTCTTTTTATGGCTGAGTAATATTCCATTGTATATATGTGACACATCTTCTTTATCCATTCATCCGATGATGGACACTTAGGTTGTTTCCATCTCCGGGCTATTGTAAATAGAGCTGCAATGAACATTTTGGTACATGACTCTTTTTGAATTATGGTTTTCTCAGGGTATATACCCAGTAGTGGGATTGCTGGGTCATATGGTAGTTCTATTTGTAGTTTTTTAAGGAACCTCCATACTGTTCTCCATAGTGGCTGTACCAATTCACATTCCCACCAGTAGTGCAAGAGTGTTCCCTTTTCTCCACACCCTCTCCAGCATTTATTGTTTCTAGATTTTTTGATGATGGCCATTCTGACTGGTGTGAGATGATATCTCATTGTAGTTTTGATTTGCATTTCCCTAATGATTAATGATGTTGAGCATTCTTTCATGTGTTTGTTGGCAGTCTGTATATCTTCTTTGGAAAAATGTCTATTTAGGTCTTCTGCCCATTTTTGGATTGGGTTGTTTGTTTTTTTGTTATTGAGCTGCATGAGCTGCTTGTAAATTTTGGACATTAATCCTTTGTCAGTTGCTTCACTTGCAAATATTTTCTCCCATTCTGAGGGTTGGCTTTTGGTCTTATTTATGGTTTCCTTTGCTGTGCAAAAGCTTTGAAGTTTCATTAGGTCCCATTTGTTTATTTTTGTTTTTATTTCCATTTCGCTAGGAGGTGGGTCAAAAAGGATCTTGCTGTGATTTATGTCATAGAGTGTTTTTCCTGTTTTCCTCTAAGAGTTTGATAGTTTCTGGCCTTACATTTAGGTCTTTAATCCATTTTGAGCTTATTTTTGTGTATGGTGTTAGGGAGTGTTCTAACTTCATTCTTTTACATGTGGCTGTCCCAGTTTTCCCAGCACCACTTATTGAAGAGGCCTTTTCTCCATTGTATGTTCTTGCCTCCTTTATCAAAGTAAGGTGACCATATGTGTGTGGGTTTATCTCTGAGCTTTCTATCCTGTTCCATTGATCTATATTTCTCTTTTTGTGCCAGTACCATACTGTCTTGATGACTGTAGCTTTGTAGTATAGTCTGAAGTCCAGGAGCCTGATTCCTCCAGCTCTCTTTTTCTTTCTCAAAATTGCTTTGGCTATTTGGGGTCTTTTGTGTTTCCATACAAATTGTGAAATTTTTTGTTCTAATTCTGTGAAAAATGCCAGTGGTAGTTTGATAGGGATTGCATTGAATCTGTAGATTGCTTTGGGTAGTAGAGTCATTTTCACAATGTTGATTCTTCCAATCCAAGAACATGGTATATCTCTCCATCTATTTGTATCATCTTTAATTTCTTTCATCAGTATCTTATAATTTTCTGCATACAGGTCTTTTGTCTCCTTAGGTAGGTTTATTCCTAGATATTTTATTCTTTTTGTTGCAATGGTAAATGGGAGTGTTTTCTTGATTTCACTTTCAGATTTTTCATCATTAGTGTATAGGAATGCAAGAGATTTCTGTGCATTAATTTTGTATCCTGCAACTTTACCAAATCCATTGATTAGCACTAGTAGTTTTCTGGTAGCATCTTTAGGATTCTCCATGTATAGTATCATGTCATCTGCAAACAGTGACAGCTTTACTTCTTCTTTTCCGATTTGGATTCCTTTTATTTCCTTTTCTTCTCTGATTGCTGTGGCTAAAACTTCCAATACTATACTGAATAAGAGTGGTGAGAGTGGGCAACCTTGTCTTGTTCCTGATCTTAGTGGAAATGCTTTCAGCTTTTCACCATTGAGGATGATGTTGGCTGTGGGTTTGTCGTATATGGCCTTTATTATGTTGAGGAAATTTCCCTCTATGCCTACTTTCTGCAGGGTTTTTATCATAAATGGGTATTGAACTTTGTCAAAAGCTTTCTCTCCATCTATTGAGATGATCATATGGTTTTTCTCCTTCAATTTGTTAATATGGTTTATCACATTGATTGATTTGCATATATTGAAGAATCCTTGCATTCCTAGAATAAACCCCACTTGATCATGGTGTATGATCCTTTTAATGTGCTGTTGGATTCTGTTTGCTAGTATTTTGTTGAGGATTTTTGCATCTATGTTCATCAGTGGTATTGGCCTGTAGTTTTCTTTCTTTGTGACATCCTTGTCTGGTTTTGGTATCAAGGTGATGGTGGCCTCATAGAATGAATTTGGGAGTGTTCCTCCCTCTGCTATGTTTTGGAAGAGTTTGAGAAGGATAGGTGTTAGCTCTTCTCTAAATGTTTGATAGAATTTGCCTGTGAAGCCATCTGGTCCTGGGCTTTTATTTGTTGGAAGATTTTTAATCACAGTTTCAATTTCAGTGCTTGTGATTGGTCTGTTCATATTTTCTATTTCTTCCTGATTCAGTCTTCGTAGGTTGTGCATTTCTAAGAATTTGTCCATTTCTTCCAGGTTGTCCATTTTTTTGGCATAGAGTTGCTTGTAGTAATCTCTCATGATCTTTTGTGTTTCTGCCATGTCAGCTGTTATTTCTCCTTTTTCATTTCTAATTCTATTGATTTGAGTCTTCTCCCTTTTTTTCTTGATGAGTCTGGCTAATGGTTTATCTATTTTGTTTATCTTCTCAAAGAACCAGCTTTTAGTTTTATTGATCTTTGCTATTGTTTCCTTCATTTCTTTTTCATTTATTTCTGATCTGATTTTTATGATTTCTTTCCTTCTGCTAACTCTGGGGTTTTTTTGTTCTTTCTCTAATTGCTGTAGGTGCAAGGTTAGGTTGTTTATTCGAGATGTTTCCTGTTTCTTAAGGTGGGCTTGTATTGCTATAAACTTCCCACTTAGAACTGCTTTTGCTGCATCCCATAGGTTTTGTGTTGTCGTGTCTCCATTGTCATTTGTTTCTAAGTATTTTTTAATTTCCTCTTTGATTTCTTCAGTGATCACTTCGTTATTAAGTAGTGTATTGTTTAGCCTCCATGTGTTTGTATTTTTTACATATCTTTTCCTGTAATTGATATCTAGTCTCATGGCGTTGTGGTCCCAAAAGATACTTGATACAATTTCAATTTTCTTAAATTTACCACGGCTTGATTTGTGACCCAAGATATGATCTATCCTCGAGAATGTTCCATGAGCACTTGAGAAAAATGTGTATTCTGTTGTTTTTGGATGGAGTGTCCTATAAATATCAATTAAGTCCATCTTGTTTAATGTATCATTTAAAGCTTATGTTTCCTTATTTATTTTCATTTTGGATGATCTGTCCATTGGTGAAAGTGGGGTGTTAAAGTCCCCTACTGTGATTGTGTTACTGTCGATTTCCCCTTTTATGGCTGTTAGTATTTGCCTTATGTAATGAGGTGCTCCTATGTTGGGTGCATAAATATTTACAATTGTTATATCTTCTTCTTGGATCGATCCCTTGATCATTATGTAGTGTCCTTCTTTGTCTCTTCTAATAGTCTTTATTTTAAAGTCTATTTTGTCTGATATGAGAATTGCTACTCCAGCTTTCTTTTGGTTTCCATTTGCATGAAATATCTTTTTCCATCCCCTTACTTTCAGTCTGTATGTCTCTCTAGGTCTGAAGTGGGTCTCTTGTAGACAGCATATATATGGGTCTTGTTTTTGTATCCATTCAGCCAATCTGTGTCTTTTGGTAGGAGCATTTAGTCCATTTACATTTAAGGTAATTATCGATATGTATGTCCCTATTCCCATTTTCTTAATTGTTTTGGGTTCATTATTATAGGTTTTTTCCTTCTCTTGTGTTTCTTGCCTAGAGAAGTTCCTTTAACATTTGTTGTAAAGCTGGTTTGGTGGTGCTGAACTCTTTTAGCTTTTGATTGTCTGTAAAGGTTTTAATTTCTCCATCAAATCTGAATGAGATCCTTGCTGGGTAGAGTAATCTTGGTTGCAGGTTTTTCTCCTTCATCACTTTCAGTATGTCCTGCCACTCCCTTCTGGCTTGCAGAGTTTCTGCTGAAAGATCAGCTGTTAACCTTATGGGGATTCTCTTGTGTGTTATTTGTTGTTTTTCCCTTGCTGCTTTTAATATGCTTTCTTTGTATTTAATTTTTGACAGTTTGATTAATATGTGTCTTGGCGTATTTCTCCTTGGATTTATCCTGTATGGGACTCTCTGTGCTTCCTGGACTAACTATTTCCTTTCCCATATTAGGGCAGTTTTCAACTATAATCTCTTCAAATATTTTCTCAGTTCCTTTCTTTTTCTCTTCTTCTTCTGGAATGCCTATAATTCGAATGTTGTTGCATTTAATGTTGTCCCAGAGGTCTCTGAGGCTGTCCTCAGTTCTTTTCATTCTTTTTTCTTTATTCTGCTCTGTGGTAGTTATTTCCACTATTTTATCTTCCAGGTCACTTATCCGTTCTTCTGCCTCAGTTATTCTGCTATTGATCCCATCTAGAGTATTTTTCTTTTCATTTATTGTGTTGTTCATCGTTGTTTGTTTCATCTTTAGTTCTTCTAGGTCCTTGTTAAATGTTTCTTGCATTTCGTCTATTCTATTTCCAAGATTTTGGATCATCTTTACTATCATTATTCTGAATTCTTTTTCAGGTAGACTGCCTATTTCCTCTTCATTTGTTAGGTCTGGTGGGTTTTTATCTTGCTCCTTCATCTGCTGTGTGTTTTTCTGTCTTCTCATTTTGCTTATCTTACTGTGTTTGGGGTCTCCTTTTTGCAGGCTGCAGGTTCGTAGTTCCTGTTGTTTTTGATGTCTGTCCCCAGCGGCTAAGGTTGGTTCAGTGGGTTGTGTAGGCTTCCTGGTGGAGGGGACTAGTGCCTGTGTTCTGGTGGATGAGGCTGGATCTTGTCTTTCTGGTGGGCAGGTCCACGTCTGGTGGTGTGTTTTGGGGTGTCTGTGGACTTATTATGATTTTAGGCAGCCTCTCTGCTAATGGGTGGGGTTGTGTTCCTGTTTTGCTAGTTGTTTGGCATAGGTTGTCCAGCACTGTAGCTTGCTGGTCATTGAGTGAAGCTGGGTGCTGGTGTTGAGATGGAGATCTCTGGCAGACTTTTGCCGTTTGATATTATGTGGATCTGGGAGGTCTCTTTTGGACCAGTGTCCTGAAGTTGGCTCTCCCACCTCAGAGGCACAGCACTGACTCCTGGCTGCAGCACCAAGAGCCTTTCATCCTTTCGGCTCAAAAGGGAGAAAAAGTAGAGAGAAAGAATTAGTAGAAGTAGGAAGAAAGAAAGGAGGGAAGGAAGGAAGGAAAGAAGGAAGAAAGAAAGAAGAAAAGAAAGAAAGAAGGAAAGAAAGAAAGAAAGGAGGGAGGGAGGGAGGGAGGGATGGTGGGAGGAAGGAAGGAAGGAAGGAAGGAGGGAAGGAAGGAAAGAAAGAAAGAAGATAAAGTAAAATAAAACAAAGTAAAATATAATAAAGTTATTAAATTAAAAAATAATTAAGAAAAAAAAAACGGATGGATAGAACCTTAGGACAAATGGTAGAAGCAAAGCTATACAGACAAAATCTCACACAGAAGCATACATATACACACTCACAAAAAGAGGAAAAGGGGAAAAAATCATAAACCTTGCTCTCCAAGTCCATCTCCTCAATTTGGGATGATTCGTTGTCTATTCATGTATTCCACAGATGCAGAGTATATCAAGTTGGTTGTGGAGCTTTAATCCGCTGTTTCTGAGGCTGCTGGGAGAGATTTTCCTTTCTCTTCTTTGTTCTCACAGCTCTCAGGGGCTCAGCTTTGGATTTGACCCCACCTCAGCATGTAGGTCTCTGGCGGGCGTCTGTTTTTTGCTCAGACAGGACGGGGTTAAAGGAGCCGCTGATTCAGGGGCTCTGGCTCACTCAGGCCGGGGCAAGGGAGGGGCGCGGAGTGCGGGGCGATCCTGCGGCGGCAGAGGCCGGCGTGATGTTGCACCAGCCTGAGGCCCACCGTGCATTCTCCCAGGGAAGTTGTCCCTGGAACCCGGGAACCTGGCAGTGGCGGGCTGCACAGGCTCCCCCGAAGGGGGGTGTGGATAGTGACCTGTGGTCGCACACAGGCTTCTTGTTGACGGCAGCAGCAGCCTTAGCGTCTCCCGCCTGTCTCTGGGGTCCGCGCTTTTAGCGGCGGCTCGCGCCCGTCTCTGGGGTCCACGCTTTTAGCCACGGCTCGCGCCCGTCTCTGGAGCTCCTTTAAGCAGCTCTCTTAATCCCCTCTCCTCGCGCACCAGGAAACAAAGAGGGAAGAAAAAGTCTCTTGCCTCTTTGGCAGCTCCAGAGTTTTTTCCGGACTCCCTCCCGGCTAGCCGTGGCACACTAATCCCCTGCAGGCTGTGTTCACGCCACCAACCCCAGTCCTCTCCCGGCACTCCGACCGAAGCCCGAGCCTCAACTTCCTGCCCCGCCCGCCCCGGCGGGTGAGCAGACAAGTCTCTCGAGCTGGTGAGTGCCAGTCGGCCCTGATCCTCTGTGCGGGAATCTCTCCGCTTTGGCCGCTGCACCCCTGTTGCTGTGCTCTCCTCCGCAGCTTCGAAGCTCCCCCTTCCACCACCTGCAGTCTCCGCCCGCAAAGGGGCTTCTAGTGTGTGGAAACCTTTCCTTCTTCATGGCTCCCTCCCACTGGTGCAGGTCCCGTCCCTATCCTTTTGTCTCTGTTTATTCTTTTTTCTTTTGCCCTACCCAGGTACGTGGGGAGTTTCTTGCCTTTTGGGAGGTCTGAGGTCTTCTGCCAGCGTTCAGTAGGTGTTCTGTAGGAGTTGCTCCACGTGTAGGTGTATTTCTGGTGTATCTGTGGGGAGGAAGGTGATCTCCGTGTCTTACTATTCCGCCATCTTCCCCGGCCTTGGGTTTTTTATTTAACTTTAAAAAATAAGTATACAATTTTTAAAGGTTACTTTCCGTTTACAGTTATTATAAAATATTGGCTATGTTCCCCGTGTTGTACAATACATCCTTGAGCCTGTTTTACACTCAGCAATTTATACCTCCCACTCCCCCACCCCTTTGTTGCTCCTCCCCCTTCCCTCTCCCCACTGGTAACCACTAGTTTGTTCTCTATATCTTTGAGTCTGCTTCCTTTTTGTTAGATTCTCTAGTTTGTTGTACTTTTTAGATTCCACATGTAAGTGATATAATACAGTATTTGTCTTTCTCTGTCTGACTTATTTCAATTAGTGTAATACCCTCCAAGTCTATACACGTGGCTGCAAATGATAGTATTCCATTGTGTGTGTGTGTGTGTGTATATATATATATATATGTTTATACCACATCTTCTTTATCCACCCACCTGTTGATGGACACTTAGGTTGCTTCCATCTCTTGGCAATTGTAAATAATGCTGCTATGAACATTGGGGTGCATGTATCTCTTCGAATAAGTGGGGTTTTTTTTCAAATACATACCCAGGAGTGGAATTGCTGGGTCATATGGCAGTTTTATCAATATTTTTAATTTTTTTAGGGTCTCCATACTGTTTCCACAGTGGCTACACCAATTTGCATTCTCAACAATGTACAAGGGTTCCCTTTTCTGCATATCCTTGCCACCATTTGTTATTTGTGTTCTTTTTGATGATAACCATTTTGACAGGTGTCAGATGATATCTCATTGTGGTTTTGACTTGCATTTCCCTGATGATTAGCAAAGTTGAGCATCTTTTCATGTGCCAGTTGGCCACCTGCATTTCCTCTTTGGAAAAATGTCTATTCAGTTCTTCTGCCCATTCTTTAGTCAAGTTGTTGTTGTTGTTGTTTTTTGATGTTGAGTTGTATGAGCTGTTTATATATGTTGGATATTAACTTCTTATCAGTAATATCATTTGCAAATATTTTCTCCCATTCAGTGAGTTGTCTCTTCATTTTGTTGATGATTTCCTTTGCTGTACAAAAGCTTTTAAGTTTAATTAACTTAATTTGTTTATTTTTGCTTTTGTTTCCTTTACTCTAGGAGAGAGAAACACAAAAATATTGCTGAAATTTATGTCAAAGAGCATTCTACCTATGTTTTCCTCTAAGATTTTTATAGTATCTGGTCTTACATTTAGGTCTTTAATCCATTTTGAGTTTATTTTTGTATATGGTGTTAGAGAATGTTCTAATTTTATTATTTTACTTGTAGCTGTCTGGTTTTCCTAACATCGCTTGTTGTAGAGGCCTTCTTGATTTTACCTCTGCAGTATCTCTCAAGTGCATCTCTTTCCATTTCAACCATCTTCACCATAATTCAATGTTTCCATATTACCTCCTGTCAACTTGTACCCACTCTTGCCCATCCAGTGTATGCCCCGCATTGTAGACGGAATGACCAAAAAGGACCTTTAAGGCTCATGCTAAACCCTGTAGGAAATAATAATAACAATCATCCTCACCATTGCTAAAATTTGTTGGGTACTTTTTATGTGCCAGACATTTTTTTTTCAGTTTTTGGTAAAGTGAGCCCTTAAATATAAGAAATCATCCTTTTTTTTTTTGCCATGCCCTAGGAGGTAAGTCAGTCTTATGACTTGTTCATACTACTTTCTGTATCTTTGTGGGAGAAACACATGCACACACACACACACACACACACACACACACACACACACACATCAATGTATCCTAGGTGTTATACTTGGTTTAAGATGAACCATGATGTGGGACTATATTTTCTTGGCTCCTGAAATAAATGGTTTTCTGAGTTGAATTATAAAGTCTGTTTGTTAAAATTTTGTTATAACTTGGAAAAACCCTGCACTGTCTCTCCTATGTTTATTATCTATTTTTTTTTTTTCATTTTTCTAAGTGCCCAGAACACAACACTCCACCTCCTATCATGAATCTCAGGTTGGCTTGCATTTTTTTTTTGAGGTAAATTTTTTTTTCTTTTTACCTTTTTGCACCCCCACACTCATTTTTAATTTAGCTAAACACACACCTTTCTACCTCTTATACACATTTCAAAAAGTATAATGTTAGGTTATAAAAGAAAACTATCATCCATCAACTATATTAGATGTCATTCACAGTTTTATATTTGTAATAATAAAATCTACAAGGAAGTAATACTTTTTCTATAATCCTTCTTTCTAACACATTTAACATCTTAGAAACTTTCCTGAAAATATACCCATTGTTTTTAAGATTGCTTCTTTGATTTCATACCAAACTTATGTTTATCACATGATTGCTCACCCAATTATACAACAAAATTAAAAGCATCATCAAATAGTTCAATAGGAATATAGGAGAATGTAGTTTGGTTCATCAAATGATGCAGAAAATAATGTGACAACAAAAAAATCTGATTGCAAGTAAGATATTAGTTGTACTAGAATCTGTAACCCCATACTTTAAGAAAACAGAGATATGAAGAGAATAGAAGTGTATAGGCACAGTAAGATCACTAATTTAAAAGAAAATACCACAGCAACATAATATAAAATATTTATGCCTAAATATTCAATGTGACATATTCTAAGTTATGTGAGGGAAAGGCCACACATTGTTCAAACTGGTATTGATAATCACCTTGCATAACCCAGTGCTCATATTATTTCCCACATTATGTTAAGTAAATATTTATCAGATAATGAATAGGAACCATTCTAAGTTCATCTTCCCTAAGCAAAAAAGAAAACAATAATACGATGTCTTTGTATGTGTAATATGTATATATGTATATAAAATTTCTCCAAACTTTCTCTTTCTGAACTACCTTTGTCTAATGAATTCTTTCACTAATTCTTTTTAATATCAATTACTTAAACTATATGGTCTTAATATAATTTTTAAAAATCTCTATATACCTAGCCAAATCCTTCAAAGTCTCCTAAATTATTTTCTTACATTGCCAGAGATATTTAGAGATGCTGTTTCTCAGTTAACTTGAAGCATATGCTTTGTGAAAATAGGCTCAGTCATCTTTACTTTTTCTCTTCTATTCCTGGAGCCAAGCAGGCCAGTCAAAAGGCAAGTGAACAGAGTATCCCTCATCTAATTAGGTCTCTTTAAGGCGAGACAAAATGTGAGGAAGGAAGAACACCAAGGACTCCAAGTAGCTGGGCTGGCCCAGTCCAACAGTGATAGGCCTTCAAGAAGCACAGCAAACAAACTGACATTATGTCCACAGGTTATCATTATCCTCTTTTTTTTTTTTTTTTTTTTAAGCCTGATGGATTCCTCCCCACCACAGTGATGCTTCCGGGCATCTCTCACTGCTGGGGAGTAATTGACCGTTGGTTATCATTAAAGATGGTAGGTAGAAAAGAAGTGGGGAGCGTGGGCAAGGTGTGGGGGAGGGTGGAGGGAGACGAAAGACAGGGTCAGAGGTAGCCACCAGCTCCAGCTCCTCCTAGCGTCTATTCTCCCTCCTGAACTCCACTGACCTTTCACTTTGGAGCCAGCTGGGGCCGAAAGAGATTTAATTGAATGGATTCCTCAGATGTGTTTGGAGTACGGGTGATGAAGAAGGGAGGAGGAGGGAAGGAAGGCTGGATACGGTGGTGAAAAGAGAGAAGAGGGGGAGGGAACTTTCCATGACCTTCAAAGGCTAATTGCCTGGCTCTTCCCAGGCCCTTACTGGAGGCTGACTTGCACGGGGGTCCTGTTGTCTGGTGTAGCCAAAGCTCTCCAGCCGCTCCCTGAACCCCAGCTTCAGAAATGCAGCACCGGCAGCCGCTCCCCGGTGACCTCCGGTCCAATCAATAGCAGGCCGGCCAAAGTGGCTGCAGCTCCCCTCTGCCTCTCTTGGGCAGAGCTGCATAACAGGCTCTGTGCATCCCAGTTTTCCCAACCTTTCTCATTAGTCTGAACCCAGGAGAAAAAAAGAGGGGTACAGGATTGACCAGAAGCACTGATATGTGTGCATGTGTGTGTGTTTTTCAGACTTCTTCAGTGTTAGTTTAATGGAAGAAAATCGAAGCCATTGAGAGAAATCAAACCTCTCCTCTGGCACTCTCTCTATCTTGTTTCCATTGTTTCTTTCTGAAATTATAAATCACAGGGAGTAACAAGATTAAGAGTTTATCCACGAACACTGCATCTCCCTATATCTCCCGGCTCTCTAAACCCTGTCTTTATGGGGCTTTTGTGTGTGTGTGTGCATGTGAGTTTTTTTTTTTTTTTAACATAAGTAAAAAGGAGTCAGTGAATGTCAGCTGAGTTAAATGGGTGACAAGGGAGATGGAAAGAAGAAAATTCATCCCTTCTTGTCTTTGAGAGCAATTTAATTAGGCCCAAGCCCCCTGTGAGTGGGTAGGAAAAAGGCTGGGGGTGGCTTGTCTAGGCTTCCTCTAAAGGCAAAAGCGGCCTTGGATGCTGCGTAAGTGCCTGTGCACACACACAAAGGATTTTTAAAGGATCATGTAAGAAGATCAACCGATAAGCAGCTAATTTTGTGTACTTAGGGAGCAAATGAGTGAGCATACTCCCCCTGGAATAACTAGGGTAATAGTATAAAAAAAAGGAAGGAGGAAAGATCTTAAGTATTTTACTATTAATGCTGATCACTAAAATTAAAGATTTATACTGCTTGACAGGGTGTCGAGCTCTAGCTCTTGGGAAACCTGTGTGTGTGTGTGTGTGTGTGTGTGTGTGTGTGTGTGTATATGTAGGGATGTGGATGGTGTACATGCATGTGTGTATCAGTAATTCTATGTGTGTGTGAAGTATGAGTTAATTTAGTCATATACATACAAATATGGATTTTAAAAAAAATATACCGCTCAGTTATTTTGAAAATTGTCATCAAAAACCACTTTTAAACTAATTGGAGTCTGCAGAGAGGAAACCTCATTTTTGGTTCAAATGAATTTTCTGAAATGTCATTTGATTCGAGAAATATGACTGATCTGCTCGATTTCTTGATAAGAAATGAAATGAGCCGTTGTCCTTCAGGATATCATAGACTTGAAATGGGGGATTTTATGGTTAATGCCATCAGATAGAAGTGTCCTACTTTGAAAGGAGAAGTCCATCAGCCTCAGGGGAAGGCTGAAGTCTGAATTCATCTTTAAATCCTCTGCTGCAGTTAAAGCTGGCATGGAGCAATGATAGACTTTTTTTCCTAACAAAAATTACAAAATAAATGGTAATAAACAATGAGACTATTTTTTTTTAAGATTTATTATTTATTTATTTATTTTATTTATCTTTGGCTGCATCGGGTCTTAGTTGTGGCACACAGGCTCTCTAGTTGAGGCGCGAGAGCTCAGTAGTTGTGGTTGCATGGGCTTAGTTGCCCTGCGGCACGTGGGATCTTAATTCCCTGGCCAGGGATTGAACCCGTGTCCCTTGCATTGTAAGGCAGATTCTTTACCACTGGACCACCAGGGAAGTGCCAACAATGAGATTACTGATACCAAAAAGTTAGTAGTTTTTTACTTTAACATTTTGGATTCCATGTTGAAGTCCTAATATCACTGTTTGATATGGAAGTCAAGAGTAGACACAGAGGCTAAATTAGTATGTTTGGACCACAGTATGGAATATTAAGTTTTTTAGAAGTATGATTAATGTAGTCATTCTTATAAAATACTGTGTCAACGATGGAGATAGAAAAACAATAAGGGAATAAAACTTATAACAGCATACATGAAAAAGTACACATACCCAGAAACAAGAAGAATATCTGGCTCATTGACCTCAGACGTGGCTGGATGAGTATGTAGCCATGATTAAGAAAAGGTAAGCAGTGGAATGGAGGTAGTCATGCCCAATGAGGTATGTGTTTTAAATGGATTGCAACAGGCAGGAGAAGACCCTTGCATTAGATTTAGTCCGCAGGAAGAAAGCTAATTGTAAATAAAGCTTATATCTCCTGCTTACAAAACTCCTGCCCAACACCTTCACTCTTACCAACTCCACCCTGCACTCTGGGACTGGGCGTTGTATCTTCTACTCCCTGTATACTTAGGTTGAGAGATTGTATACCATGGTCAGGTGTATTTAGAGCTCTGCAAGAAATAAAGATTCCCATGAAACTTAGTCAAAATGTAACAGAAAAGAGCTGTGAGGAAGAAAAAGATAAAAGATAAGATAAGGAAAAGGTATGTTTCAAAGTAGTGTGCTTCGATGCAGAGGGAAAGAATGAGGGAGATAAGGGAAGAAAGAGGCAAAGGGAGCTATTAGAGACTGGGAATGAAGAATAAAGAGGATGAAAGGAGCAGAATACATTTGATGAAAGGAAAGTGGGGATGGCGATGACGTATTCAACATGTTTTAAATCACCTACTCCCTTGTTTTTTTTAAGATACTGTCTAATTTCAATTACCATTCAGAAATAGAACTTTATTCTTAGACTCACATGCCAATGAGTTAATACTTGGCAGTACTTGCTTACATACAGAAAACAGCATAACCATAAAATGTCTTATATTCTATCAATGAAATAGAAATGCACAGAGTTATGGTGATATCAAGTTGTATACATTGACTCATTATTTATAAATGCTGAGATGTTACAGCTTCCTCATAGACTTCTTAGAAACAAAATCTACACTATTAAAGAAAAATTACTTTTAGAAATTCAGGACTTCCTTGAAAATAGGCAATCAAAATTCTCAAATATTTAGAGGAGTAACTCATAGCCTAATCCTATATAAACCTGGATAAGAATTTTCCAGTTGAATTCCTGATTAACATGCAGCTATTCCACAAAATGGCAATAGAGGCAAAATCTTGACACCTCCATAATAGCTAGATTCTTTTTTAAATGTCATCCCTCTTTGCCTGACCAATAATTCGTATATACTTATATATATTGTGTATATATATATATATATATATATATATATATATGTATATATGTTTTAGCATTTCTTCCTTGGCATTCCAGACATACTTACAAAAGAATATAAAAAAGAATGGTACACAGATGATGTGTAGGTGATTTATTTTGGAAATTAAATGACTTTCCATCTTAAAGTGTTTGTTAATTAGAAGACATCAGCTTCATAAATTTTAACTCTTTAAATCAGCTTAGTATGTGACAAAAAGTCATAGAAAGGGTCAATCTATTTTCTCCAATTAGATGTAAACCAGCCAAAAGTGAAAATTGTATTTAAGGCTTAAGGTAAAAGAGTTTATACTAAAGATGTTTTCTGTACATTTTTCTTTTTAATTTTTTTAACTCTTGGAAAATATATATGACATACGGTAGTCTTAGAGCATGACGTGCATTTGTTTTGTACCACATTTTGTACAGCAATCGCTGAATAAAGAGGGACCCAGAAAAAATTACAATGGCATCGACATTGATATAGCAGTGCTAAGAAGAGGTGATATAACTCAGCCTTAGACTGCACCCTCAAGAAATCATGTTGAATTTCACAACAGGTAAGCATCTTGACAAATCCTTCTGAGTATGATGAAGGCAGCTTGAAAAAATAGCATAAGAGTACATCCTGGATAACACCTCAGATACATCAATTTTGTTCTGGGGACTGTTATGGTATTATACTTAACTAGAGATATAGCAAGGTACTCCTTCAACCACGCCATTGATCTTACTAAGCCAGTGCCAATAATATTTCTATACTACCAAATTTATTAGCTGCTTAAAGTTGAACATTTTTAATTCTGAAATTTTATTAACCTTATGTTGATAAAAGTATTAGCGTAAGAAAAGTACTCTGGATCTCACAACTACTACACATTGGCTAGACTATAGAGACTCCTTAGAGTGACATTATTTTCAAATTTAGATATTCCATATGTTATTCTCCTAAGTGCTATTATTTAAAGTGTGCTTATGTGGAGCAGAACAGAAACTAGATTTTCCCACAAATACCACTGATACCAATTTTCCAAAAATACCAATCTTCTAAAACTCTGCGTTCACTTATTTATTTATTTTATTTTTTTGTTCAACATCTACTAAACGAAACTCTTCTATGTTCCTGTGTATAGTTTGTTCATTATTTTATCCCCAGCACTCAGTACAATGCCTGGCATACAGTAGGCACACAACAAAAGTATTTAAATATATAGATTAAATTTTTTGGTAATGTTATTCAATAGTAGAACAAAAGCTGTAAGTAAGGAAAATACTGAAATTCCATGCTTCTTTTTTGAATTCTAACAAAATTTTCACTCAAGCCATGACACACTTACATGGATAATAAATACATTTATTTGCCATAGACTGGATGAAAATGGCTATTATCTCGTTATTGTCCTAGAGCCTCAAGTAGACAAAATAGTATGTAATAAGGTTTAAAAGTAGAGCAGGATCCCAGATGAAACCCAGATTAAGAGACTTCTCTATTATTTTACATAAACAGGGAAGGCAGATTAAGGAGTCATGATTGGCAAAAACGTCAGACTAGAGAAGTCGGTGCTGAGGACAGAGGGAGAATTGATTTCTGAGAAAACATCCTCTTACAGATTAAAAAATAACTTTGGAGAACCATTAACTATGAAATACTAACTAGAGGCAAGTAGCAAATTAATCCTCTACATCCTCCATCCTTGGATTAGGAAATAGCAGTTGAAGAATTCACTTGAGATGGCCCCTTCCATCTACCTACTGTTTAACTGGCTTCCTGGGAGAAGCAGACTATCACACATACCAAGAGCACTTCCCTCAAAAACTAGCAGTATTCCATTATGAAGAAAATGTCCATTGAGTAAGTAACATAAATGGTGTGTATTTGCATTTCTATTGGCAGCATTTAATCTTGGCACTACCTCTGACCACTACTGGTAAAATTCACAGTTAGAAGTAAGAAAATTTAAAATAACTAATATAACTGGAAGACCATAAGACCCCAAAATTTTGCAACATGCTGTAAAGATGATGCAATTTAAAAATTAGATTCAAACATGTGGATCAGAGAGGGAACTTTAGACTTTTACATTAAGTTCATTATTTTAAAGTTTCATGGGACTGCCAAGATCAGAGGTGATACCAACAACTTTAAAATGAAAAGGGAAACGTACAGTGTAATTTAAATTTTAGAAATCATATTTTTCTTAAATTGTCTTTCAGGGTATTCTACATAGTAGGCAAACAAAATTAGTCATAGGAGAATGAAAGAATGAATGTGAATATAAATGAATCTATCTAAGAAAGACATTTTTGTGAAAACACAAATCACTGTTGGGTGCCAAATATATTATTTCCCACATATTATACATTTGTGAGGTATTTTATAATTTAAAAATTTTAATATGATCATCCCTGTGCCTATGCTAATATTTCTTTAATCAGGGTGAAAATATTTACTAAGCAGAGAATTTTTAAAATATTAGATTAAAATTGCAAGAGATTTTCCAATTTATTGATTCCATAAATTGGTTTTGTATATCACTACAAAAATGAAATGCACAAGACACTCCAAATGACACTGTGAGTGTCAGTTGGAATGCCAAAAATAACATGTAGTTATTGGAAACAGTGTTACAATCTCTGGATAAATCTGACTCTGTTAATATGGCCTAAGAATGTAACTTTTAAAATAAATATTACATTCATTTATTCTTACATTGTGGGTGATGAACAAGAAAAATAATCTCTCAAAAAGCATAATTATAAAAAATACATTCAAAATTATTTGCAGTTGACATCTGCTTCTAGTCATGATAGAGTAAGAGACTGGATTTACACTCCCATCCTCAACAACTAAAAAATGAAACAAAATATATGAAGTGAAACTCTACAAATATTGGAAATAAGCAGCATAAGATGGTGATCCCTGAAAGAAGGGAAACAAATGAGGTAAGCATTCTGATTGTCCCAGATTCTTGCCTGAAGGCAATTTCCAGTCTATAGTGTAAGGAAGGGAATTCCAAACAGAGCCCAGGGGACTCTCTGAGTTGGAGAGATGAATTGGAAATTGAGAAGGCCAAGGTGGCTGTAATTTGTAAACATAATACTGAAGAATGTGTACCAGAGGTGAAACAGAGAAAGCTACAAAAATGTGCAGAAGGGTCCACTTTAATCTTTGGTTTAGTACTTCTTTGGGCATTTATAAGAATTCATTAATTTACCTGAGGTAGTGGGGGGAAAAAAAAAGACTGGAGAGCATTAGGCTGAACAATGATCAGAGTTTACAGAAGGCTAGGAATAATTTGTTTTCCCAGGAGCCAGAACAGAAAGAACTGATAATACAAGAGGCATCAGAAGAGACCTTAAAAACACAATGCATAAGTGGTGGGGTTAAATTAGTCCCAGATTAAAGGCACTTGCCATAATAAACTATAAGGGTAAGCCTCAAAAGACTGTAATAAGATTCCTCTTTCTGAAACTAAGTCAAACATTGTTTAAGGGAGTACAACAAAATCCAGCACCCAGCAGTATAAGATCCACATTGTCCCTTATTCATTAAAAAATTATCAACATGCAAAGAAGCAGAAAAATGTAAACCATAACAGGAGAAATTCTGTCAATACAAACTGACTGAAAAACAGCAGAGACAATGGAATTATCTGACAAGGTTGTTAAAACAGCTATTTTTCATATATTCATATTTTTTTAAAGTTAGAGGAAAATATGACCAGGATAATTAGAGTAATATAAAATGTAAAAAACACTAATAGTACTTCTACAGATTAAAAAATACAATGCCTGGAAAAATAACTACACTAAATAGAATTAACATATTAGCATGCTAATCACTGCAGAGTAAAAGGTAAGTGAACTTAAGGCAGAAAAAAAAAAAGCAAAAATCAAAACACAAAACCCTATCCAAAAATGAAGCACAGGAAGAAAAAATGTGAATGGAAAGCAAAATATCAGTGAACTCTGTAACAGTATCAAGCAGTCTAACATATGTGCAATAGAAGTCTGAAAAGGAAAAGTAGCAGAAAATATATTTGGAGAAATAATGGCGACTTCCACCCCCCAAATTTTATAGAGATTATAAAATCACAGACTTGATTATAAAACCAAAACAGAAAAAAATATGAAAACATCATAGATTCTTTAAAATTAGTCACACAGAAAAATCTAAAAGCAGTCAGAAAGAAAAACACATTACACAGATAAAGATTATAGCAGACTTGTCAGAAACTATGCAAATGAGATGAAAATAGAGCAACATCTTTTAAGTAATGAAAACGTTTTAAAAACCTATTAATCCGGGGCTTCCCTGGTGGTGCAGTGGTTGGGAGTCCGCCTGCCAATGCAGGGGACACGGGTTCATGCCTCGGTCCGGGAGGATCCCACATGCCGTGGAGCGGCTGGGCCCGTGAGCCATGGCCGTTGAGCCTGTGCGTCTGGAGCCTGTGCTCCGAAACGGGAGAGGCCACAGCAGTGAGAGGCCCGCATACGGCCAAAAAAAAAAAAAAAAAGCCTATTAATCCAAATTCTATGTCCAGCAAAATAACCTTTGATGAAATAATCAGGTTTTCAGGAAATAATCATGGAGATAATTTATTACCAATAGGCATGCACAAAGAAATATGTTAAAGGAGATACAAAAATGATACCAGTTGTAATTTGCATTTTTACAAAGCTATTTTAAAAAAAACAAAAACTTTGAATGGTAAATATGTGGTGGAACATAAAAGACATTTTTTCCTTATTTTCAGTTTCTTTAAAAGATAATCTACTGCTTAAAGTGAAATAAAAACAATATCATGAGTGTGATAAATTAAATAATAGGTCTCTAAAGATGTCTACTTACTGATCCCTAAAATTTATGAATATCTTACTTTACATTCAAGAGGAACATTCAGATGTGAGTAAGTAAAGGTCTTGAGATGGCATATTATCCTGAATTATTCAGCTGGCACAATGTCATCCCAGGGATCTTTTTTTTTTTTTTTTTTTTTTTGCGGTACGCGGGCCTCTCACTGTTGTGGTCTCTCCCGTTGCGGAGCACAGGCTCCAGGCGCGCAGGCTCAGCGGCCATGGCTCACGGGCCCAGTCGTTCCGCGGCATGTGGGATCTTCCTGGACCGGGGCATGAACCCGTGTCCCCTGCATCGGCAGGTGGACTCTCAACCACTGCGCCACCAGGGAAGCCCCATCACAGGGATCTTTACAACAGAGAGTCAGAAGAAAGAGGAGGGATTATAGAAATAGAGGTCAGAGAAAAGGGCACAAGCCAAAGAAGCAAGGAAGCCTCTAGAATCTGGAAAAAAGAATAAAATTCTCCCCTAGAGTCTTTAGATAAAATGCAGCCCTTCAGATCAACTTTAGACTTCTGACCTCCAAAATTATAAGATAATACATTTGTTTCTTTAAGCCACTAGATTTGTGATAATTTGTTACAGCAGCCATAGAAAGCAGATACAGATTTTGGAAATAAGATAATGAGTACTTCTGTGACAAAAATTGTAAAGTGTATAAGACACTTTGGAATTGGGTAACAGGTAGAAGTTGCAAGAATTTTAAGGGTCATAATAGAAAAGTCTAGATTGCTTTGGACAAAGTGCTATAATAGAAATAAGAACTTAACATCTTTCTGGTGAGCACTCAGAAGGAGTCAAAAACAGGTTGAGAAAACCTGTATCATCGTAGAGAATACCTAAATCATCATAAACATATTATTGATAGAAATATGGACATTAAAATCACTGCCAGTTGGGTCTCAGAGGGAAATGAGGAACATGTTATTGGAAACTAGAGGAAAGGACATCTTCATCATATAGTGGCAGAAAGCTTAGCTGAATTGCATTCTATGGTTATATGGAAAGTAAAGCTGGTAAGTAATGAACCTGGATATTTTTTCTGAGAATACTTCCAAGCAAAGTGTTGAATGTGTAAGCTGATTTCTTCTTGGAGCTTATAGTCAAATATGAGAGTAAGAGATAAACTGAGAGAAGAAATTGTTTAGCAAAATGAAACTAGGAAATTGCAAAGGATGCTAAAATTAAGAGACCCATTGTCAGAAAAATGCATTACAGAGAGAAAGCCAATTGTGTGGGGAGATAATCTTTTGCCAGTGCCTTAGAGGAAACAAAAATCACAGTATTCAGTAACACAGAGGGCTCTTTGAATAGATTAGACACATGACTCATGGATACTCTCAATCATCTCAGCAGAAACCAAAAATAAAGATGAGATTTTTCAAAAAAAAAAAAAAAAGTCTGTAAAGGTACCTCTTTTTTTAATGGAGTGAATGCCATGACATATATAAGAGATCCAGAGGGTTTTAAAGAGTATTATATCAGCAGAAACACTGCCAGATTTGGCTGAAAGGAGCAGAGAGGATAGAATGAAAGACCACCAGATTCTCAAAATTCTAAGGCAATAATTAGGCAGATAAAAACTACTTAGTTGCAAAGGAAGGTTGACTCAGTGGGCAGAGCTTTGGGCATAGGGAAAGAGCTGAGGGCCCAGAGGGCAAAGCCACAAGCCCAGGCTTTGAAACCTTAAGGAGTTTGTCTAGTTGGATTTTGAAATTGCTTGAGACCAGAGACTCGTTTTCCTTTCATTTTTCCCCCTTTTGAACTGGAATATCCATAACTCTTAACTTATGCCTGTCTGACCATTGTATTTTGGGAAGTAAATACTTATTTTTTGAGTTTTACAGATTAACAGTTGGAAAGGAATTCTACTCCAGGGATGGATTATACCAAGAGTTTCATCCATGTCTAATATAGATGGATTAGGTGATGGTATTTGGGAGTTTTGAGCTGATATGACTTAAATGGGATTGAGGAGTCGAGTCGATGCTTCTATGAGCTAATACTTTTAAGGAACTTAGGTTAGGGTAGATGTATTTTGCATTTGGAATAGATGTGAACTTTTGAGGGCCAGAGGCTAGATTGTAGTAGGCTGAGTAATGGATCCTTACATTCAAAAGAGACTTTTCAGGTGTTATTAAGTTGATGATCTTGAAATGGGAAGATTATCCTGAATCTGGGTAGGGCTTATGGAATCACAAAGCTCTTTATGAGAGGAGGCAAAGGTCAAAAAAATAGAAGTAGATGAGATGACAGAAAGAGAGCCTGGAGAAGGAGCCACATTTTGAAAGTGGAAAAGGAGGCTATGAGCCAAACCATGAAGGCAGCCTCTAGAATCTGGAAAAGGAAATAAATTCTCCCTAGTTTCTCCAGAAGGAACACAACCCTGAAGCTCAATTTTGAACTTCTGACCTCCAGAACTATAAAAGAATAAATTTCTGTCATTTTAAGCCACTAGATGTGTAATTTGTTACAGTAACATTGGAAAACTAAATCAGTAATATTAACAAATTTGTGGAAATAAAATGCCTAATAACAATATCATGAAGGATGGAGGAGGAGAGAAATGGAAGCATAGAGTTGTAAGTTTCTTACATTATTTGAAAGTAGACTTACTTTCAAATAAGTCTACTTATTTGGTTAGGTTAAAGATGTATACTGTTGGGGCTTCCCTGGCGGTGCAGTTGTTGGGAGTCCACCTGCCAATGCAGGGGACGTGGGTTCGTGCCCCGGTCCGGGAGGATCCCACATGCCACGGAGCAGCTGGGCCCGTGGGCCATGGCCTCTGGGCCTGCGCGTCAGGAGCCTGTGCTCCGCGGCGGGAGAGGCCACAGCAGTGGGAGGCCCACATACCGCAAAAAAAAAAAAAAAAAAAAAAAAAATGTATACTGTTAGCCCAAGGACAACTGCTAAAAAAAATTAAATAAGAGGATAGCAAGTAAGTGAATAGTGGAGATAGAATAGAATCATAAAAAATATTCAATTCTATCAAAAGGAGACAGGAAAAGAGAAAAAAACAAAATTACAAATAATGGAAGAGAAGAATAGAAAATAACAACATAACATAGTTAAACCTAACCATTTTGATAATTACATTAAGTGGAAATATCCTAAACTTCCTAATTAAAAATCAGATATTGCCATCCTAGATAAAACTGTTACCTACAGTAATATAATGTTTGAGAACAACAACAAATGTAAAGCCACTTTATATATAAAGGCACAGGTGGAATAAAAATATATATACACACATACACACACACACACTTTGTTAAGGCTAATTATAAGAAAGCTGGAGTTGTGGTATAAATATAAGAGTAAGTAGATTCTAGAGAAAGAATAAAAGGGATAAAGAGAAAAACTTTATAATAATAAAAGTTTCATTTATCAAGAGGATGAAATTGTTCTAGAGGTATATGTTCTTTATAACTGAGCTTCAAACATAAAGCAAGGGCTTCCCTGGTGGCGCAGTGGTTGAGAATCCGCCTGCTGATGCAGGGGACACGGGTTCGTGCCCCGGTTTGGAAAGATCCCTCATGCCGCGGAGCGGCTAGGCCCGTGAGCCATGGCTGCTGAGCCTGCGCGTCCAGAGCCTGTGCTCCACAACGGGAGAGGCCACAACAGTGAGAGGCCCGCGTACCGAAAAATAAATAAATAAATAAATAAAAACAAAACATAAAGCAAAAACACAAAGAACTGAAAGGAAAAATAGATAAATTTAAAATTATAGTTGGAGATTCTCAACACTTTCTGAGTAATTCAGAGAATTCCAATTGGACAGAAAATCAATAGGATATAACAGAATTCAATAACACAACATTCTTGAACAAATGAATTGGTATTGTACTGTATAGAATACTCCACCAAACAGCAGAAGGGTACATGTTATTTTCAAATGTAAATGGAGCATACCTGCATTCTGAGCAATAAAAGAAGTTATAAGTTTCAAAGAAAAAAAAACTGGACAAAATATATTCTCTGACCCCAGTAAAGTTAAACTTGAGTCAATAACAACAATATCTGGAAATCAAATATTTAGAAATTAAACAAAACATTCTAAATAACCCATTAGTCAATGAAGAAGTCATAAGGGAAATTAGATAGTACATTTAACTGCATAAGAATGAATCCAATGTTTTTAAATGTTGTGGGATAAAGCTAAAGCAATTTTGAAAAAAAATTTATAGCACTTGAAACAAGAAAGATCTCAAATTTTTGACCTATGATTTTACTTTTAGTGACTAGAAAATAAGAAGAAAAAATTGATTCAAATATAATTAGAAGGAAGGAATTACCAAGGATAAAGACAAGAGTAAGTGAAATAGAAAACATAAAAAACAATGGAGGAAGCTAAAGAAACTCCAAATTGATCTTTTTAAAGTTCAATAAAATTTATAAACTATTAGTAAACTAGTGAGAAAAATAAAGGTAAACCACAAATGACCAATATCAGAATTTAAAAAGGGAACATCACTAAAGATTCCACCACATTAAAATGATGAGAGTATTTTGAATAACCACGTGCCAATTCAACAACTGACATAAAATAGATGAATACCTCAATATAACCTAACTAACAAAGCTTACTCTTAAAAATACATAAACTAAATAACTCTTATATTTTAAAGTAATTGGGTATGCAGTTAAAAATCTTTCCACAAACAACTCTAAGCCCATAAGTGAATTCTAACAAACATTTAAAAAAATAAAACAATTCCACAACCTCTCCTGGGAAATAAAAGAAGAGAATATACTTCCCAGCTCATTGTATCCAGGAGCATTAATCTGACACCAACATCAGAAAAATATTATTAAAAAATTACAGACAAATATCTTTGAACATAGATTATAAAATATTTAATCCAAATTTAGCAAATTCAATTTAGCAGTATATATCGATAAAATGGATCATACATCATAACCAAGTTGCGTTATCCTGGTAATACAAGGACAGTTTAACATTCAAAAATCAATCATCACAATTCACTCTATTAAAAGGCTAAAACACAAAAAATATATAACCATTCAATAGTTTCAGGATAGATGCAGAAATAGCATCTATCAAAATTCAACATCCATTTATGTTTAAAAAAAAAACTCGTAGTAAACTAGGTTGATTAAAGGCATGTATACAACTTTCACCATTCTTAGAGGTGAATATGTAAATATTTTCCCCCTAAGATCATTAACTAAACAATAAAATCCATTGCCACTGCTTGTAAAGAAAACTGTAGTGGAGATCCTCATCTGGTAAATAAAGGAAGAAAAAAATAATACCATGTAAATTAGAAATAAATAAATAACATATTCCTTAATTGAGAGATAACATGAGGTTCTACTCAAAAATACTAAGAAATCTACAGAAATAAGTGAGAAATAAGTGAATTTAGCAATATCACAGTAAACAAAGTCAATATGCAAGACAAACTATATTTTATATAATGCCAATGAACAACTGAAAATTGAAATAAAAATATACATGTACAATAGTATCTAAAAATATGAAATTCTTAGGGATAAATTTTACTAATACATGTGCAAGACCAAGACACTGACGATTACAATTCATTGCTAACAGATATTAAAGAAAAACTAAATAAATGAAGAAAAATTCCCTATTCATGAATTGGAAGATACAATAATCTTAACAGTTCAGTTATCTCCAAGTTTATCTATAGATACAATGCAAACCTAATTAATTCCCAGAAAGCTTTTATTTTATTTTTTTGATGTGGACCATTTTTAAAGTCTTTATTTAATTTGTTAAAACATTGCCTCTGTTTTTATGTTTTGGTCTTCTGGCTGTGGGGCATGTGGGATCCTAACTGCCCAACCAAGGATCAAACCCTCATCCCCTGCATTGGAAGGCGAAGTCTCAGCCACTGGACCACCAGGGAAGTCCCACCCCAGAAAGCTTTTTTAAAAACTTTGGCAAGCTAATTCTATAATTTACATGGAAATATAAAGGACCTAGATTAGTCACCAATTACTGATCTATAGCATCATGGATGAATCTAGAAACATCATGCTAATTGATGAAAACACACCTAAAGATAACATATTATATGATTTCTTTTATATAAAGTTCCAGAAAAAGAAAAATTATAGTTATGGAAAGCATATTAGTAGTTGTAAAAGATGAGGGTTGGGAGGATAGGACTGTCTACAGAGAAGCATGAATGAACCTTTGGAGAGATAGTAATGTTCTATATCATGGGTTTGTTGCTTAAACAAAAATTAATTTGTCAAAATTAATTAACTCCTACATGTAAAATAAGTAAATTTATATTATGTTAATATAACTCAATAAAGTGGATTAAAAATTAGTTGATTAAAAATCTGAGGAAACCAATTTGATGTATTAAGAATGTTGACATGGTAGAGATTTGAAAAGACAAGTCTACCTTAATGTTTGCTAAAAATGTATAACCCTGGTTAGATGAATAAGTGAAAGAATGAATAAACGAATGTTACAATGAAGGAAAAATTGAGGGTACGTAAACAGAGTAAGAGCAAGAATGATTGCTTCATAATTAGAAGACAAAAAATATTTGTAGTTTTGGTGTGGTCATACTTTGGAGTTACATAAACTAAGGCACCTTTTATGAATGTGTGTGCAATTGTGTGTATGAGAGAGCTGGAAATGTAATTTTATTGGCCAAAGCAATAGGTTCAAGCAAGTTCATTACTTTTGTTTAGATGAAGGTGAGAAAGGGAATTTTATTTTACCATGACTAAAATTTCTAACTCTAAAATAATACAGAATGCCAAAATTTCATATGGGGGAAAACAGTTCCCTAAAATATCAACTTAACTGCATTTATATTAAAATGGTGCTGATAAAGTATCTCTCACAATTCTAAGGTTTTCCAAATATAGACCTTGCATACAAAGTCTCCGTATGGCAAGCAAAGTCAGAAATAGCTAAAATTGCAATAGAAAAAAAAAAATCTTTAACAGAAAGACCATTTAGACATGATCCTTTCCAAACGTCACATCACTTCCCTCCACTCCTTTTACAAATTAGAAAATGAAAATTTAGAAATGTGTATTCACTTACCTAACCTCACAGTGTGGCACAGCCTAAACAGTAAGCCAAAACTGGATTTTTACCAACTTTTTTTTTTTACAATGTTGCACTCCTTGTGTTCATCAAAACACAATTCAATTGGGAATAGGTAATGCTAACATTAAAAAATATATATCTCTAAGCACCTCTTGGGAAATCACAGACTTACTCCTCAGATTTAGAGCAGTCCCTGGGGCAGATATGTAGTTTTCTGTCAAATGCAACAAGGCTTTCACCAATCAAACTACACCTACCTCACAAATTTTCAAAGTTAAAAAATCATGGGTCCCAGCAATGACTGACAACAAAAAAAAGGAGTGTAAAACACACCCACGGCCAATACTGAAACAAGTTGTTGAAGGAATAAAAAGCCATGATTACAAGCTATAGATGATAGACATATAGCAGGCTTTCAACGCAGTGTTAAAAGATAGATAATTTAAATGGGTATAAAGCTCTTTTTACTGGGATAACCAAATTGTTATCTAATTATCATTGACATCTTGATACTGTACAAATGTATGTTGTACTCTTTTGAAAGAAAAAAATGATATTTCAAGCAAATTCAGAACATATCACAAATTTAATCACTTCATAAAATATTTACATAGCAATATAGTACAAAGAAGGAAATAATAATATAGTTTATAATATAGTTTATGTATTTATCTTGGAAAAAATACCTTTGCTTAGCCCTTTTCTATAACTGAGTTTGAATGCAAAGTAAGATATCCTTAATAAATACTTTATGTCCTTCAGAATATTTTAGTGATGATTTCTGTGGTGTTGGGAGGAGACTATATAAAACACATTTGCTAGGATGTTATTCTGATTGTTTCTGTTATCCAGCATATTTTGGTAAACTATTGTTGAATATGAAGAAAGGAATGAGCTCAAAGGTAGTCCCGGCAGGTAGTAAATATTTTTAAGTGTTATGCATTTTATATCTATCTATATATAAATTCTTTGTACTGTTTCTAAAAGAATATAATTTTATACAATTAAAAGATGAAGAAACAGAAACTTAGAAATAAAACTTAGAATAAAACTTATTGATTCTGTTTCTCTGAAGAACTCTAATACAACCAGGATCCCTTTAAATTATCTGTCGTAATTTCCAGCACAAAAGTTGGCATCGATCTCTGATCAACTATGTGTCTAAACTTTAGGAGACATGTATTGAGCACATCCATTCTCCAAAAGGCTGATGGAAGACAAAAAATGACAAATATCCTAGATTCCAAGAATGCTTTTATAGGATTGTTCATGCCATGCTCTGCTTCTAGGGTAAGTGAAGAGAAATTTAACAGTTGTGCAATTCATCAGGTAATCAGCCAGAGAGTGAGATGTCCATTTAAAAAGACAACACTACTATTCGACACTGATTTTACTGATGCTCATCTTATGTATCTTTGGATGGGAAAACACCCTCCTGAGGAAGAGAGGAAATACCTTTTCAGCAGAAACTCTTCACTTCTTTCAAAATTACCTGTGTGCCTTCCTCTCAGCTCCTATTGCTTGGGCTGCAGGAAACCAACAGATGGAAAATATGTAGAATGTTTTGAATTGGTTATCTGACCAAGACGGGGTAGAAAGCAGAGAAATTCCTATTTATATTCTAGGATGGGGAGGTAATTTTGAGAGGAATGAACAGATAACTTCTAATTAAGCTCATTAATGACACCCTGTGCCTATTAAGTATTAGGACATCGATGGGGGACTTGAGTAATTTCCTCTATTGAACAGTATGAAATGTATGAGAAATTCCAAGACAGCAGGACAGCCTTGTTGCTATAGATGATGTTAGATTTGTTAATAACAGAACAAGGTCAAATTTCTAGATTCTCACATCAAAGAAAAGAGTGAAGTTCAGGAATTTTTCTATGTTAAGAAATTTTATTTTGTGTAACTTTAAGGTTTCTTATAGCTTCCAGATTGCTGGGCAAAAAAAGGTTTCATATAGCTTCCAGATTTTTGACACTGCTGAATTCTAATCATGGTAGAATTTACAGATTTGCCTTGTATGTGAAAGTTAGTACATTGATTGGGAAAGAAGGTGAGTCCAATAATTTGACCAGAACTATCTGAGAGGATTTAAAGTATTCATAGCATCCTAATCCCCTACATCACACTAAAACATCTTTTATTCCTTCATTACCTGAGGAAGCACTTTTTCTTCCCTTGGCCTATCTCGGCTTTCAACATGCCTTCCTCCCTAAGCTTAATCATTTCTAGCTTTTGATTTAAAGTGGGAGACATGTGACTGACTCTTTCTTTCACTTAAACACTTCAAGGCCGTTGCAGGGTTATCAGTTGGTCTGATTTCAATATTGTGGTATATCAGGGAATAGGGAGACCTGAAAAGAGGGAGAGAGATGGGGGAACAGCCCAGCAGTGGAGTAGCAGAACATCTACACTTATGGTTTAAGTTTGTGTCTTATATGGGAGCTAAAACAATTACAGTAGTAACACCAAAGTTCACTGATTGGGTATCATCATAACAAATATAATAAGAATGAAAAAGTTTGAAATATTCCTAGAATTACCAAAATGTGATGCAGAGATTTGAAGTGAGCAAATGCTGTTGGAAAAATGGTGCTGACAGATTTGCTCAAAGCAGGGTTGCCACAAGCCTTTAAATTATAAAATAATGCGACATTTGCAAAGGGCAATAAAAACCGTGTGATGAAACTGATCCAGTCACAACAAGGAAGTTCAGCTATTGACTGAAAAGAAAATTTTCATACTCCATTGAGGAGTTTCTTATCACTGAGAGATTACTGACAGCAATTCCTGGGTAGAACCTGCAATGAACTGTTTTGGCATAATCATAAAAGTAGATTGGAAAACCCTTATTTTTGTGTATATGCAATAGCCCATCGGTTTGATCATCTGCTGATAAGATTACAATACAGAGAGAAAACACTATTCCTCAGGAGACTGTAGAAGGGTGAAAGGCATCATTTTTGCATACTTAGAGGCTCGTTCCAAATGGGGCAGCTGTAGAGGCAGTTTTCAAGTAAGACAGGCAGCTTCACAATGATGAGCAGCAGTTCACAGTGGCTTTGAGTTGTTCTAAGAAACTTCATCTAGGTCCTGTTTCTTTAGGTTATCCAAGAATTCTGTGAGCTGTTTCTTTGCTGTATTTTATGCCTTTTTTTCTTAAAGTAGCTGGAAGAGAGTCTCCATAATTGAACCCTGCTAATAGGGTCACTATATAATATGCATGTCAGCAGCCCTCTCCAGCATGGGTGTTGTAATAAATTAATCATGGTTGGATCTACTTTTATCCTACTTCTAACTATGCATAAACAGAGGCATATTGATGGGAAACAAGTGAACTGAAGAGTTGAGGGAAATCAAACATCATCCCAAACAAAGTAGAAGGTGAATATAAGTGAAAGAGGAAAATAAATAATATTTTCCACATTTTCCTGAACACTAAAGTGTAATATTGTATGAAAATGCCCATAGTTATAGTTCAGAATCCCTTGGTTAGAGAAGCATACTTCTCAGAGGTGTTAAAAGCAGTCTAATTGAATGGGGGTGAGGGGGAGGGATTGTAAATAGAGATCTAGCTTTTAGGAAGTACTCAGGGGATCTAACTTACTCACGGCAGCCTATGTGAACTAAGAGAAAATGTAGTCTAAGAAGAAAAAAAATTAATAAACAATGTTTTAGAATACTTTAAATAGGCATCCTTTCATGTTATTTGCTGCTTGCTTCCAAGTCTGCAACCAGCTACTCAATTATTTTCTACCTCCACTGATTCATACCCATAACTAGGCAACACGTCTGTTTTTCAGAATGATATAAGCGTTCCCTTTCTTTTATTTTATAGATGTATGAAACAATGTAGATTTTCCCCCAATTTTTTTCCAATATAATCTGTAACTTTCTCTTAAAGTCTGTCTATAAGCAGGCCTATAGTTACTCAGTTATAGTTAAATATCTGAAACTTTCAAGAAAATCTTCTTTGACCACTGAGAGGTCCTCGGTGATCTATGCTAACATAATGAACAGAGCACAGATTTTGGCATCAAAGTAGCTACGCAAAAACGCTTTCTCTCTCTTTCTCTCTATGACTCCATATATTTTATATATATATATATATATATATATATATATAAAACTTAGAAAATTACAACTTTTTCTGTCTTATTTCCTAAATATAAACAATGATGAAAACTATCCAATCTTCAAAGTTGTCCATAGAGAAAAAATACATGGAATTGCTTCAAAAATGTGGAACACCATAAAATGTATGTGTATGTGTATATATATATATATCTCCTATATATATATATATATATGTATATATATATATATATCTCCTACAGTTGATGGATGGGCAGGAGTATGTGTGTGGAGCTATGTAAGCATGGTTATGGGTATGCATGAGTGTGTGTGTGTATTTAAGTCAAGGTGAAGACATCAATCCGAATTCCACTGGCCTTGTTGGGAGTATTGGGAGGCAGAGGCATAACAGAATTGTCACTAGGACTCAAATTAGACTCCAAGTTCTAAAAACTAAAAAGGAGAAGCTACCCAATGAAAATTAATATTTTCACTTTTGTTCTATTGTGACAGAGAGCAATAGATTTAACATATCCCTAGAACATGACTGTGAATACTTTTTTTGTATATTCTGTGTGAATGCAAACTGCTTTGATCCTTCTGATGGATATGGAAAATAACATACCATATCAAAAGCCACATGCTGTGTACCTGAGTCTGTGGCAATCTGCTCTAGAAAATATTGTATATACAGCTTGTCAAATGCTATCAGGACTACTACTTAGTTAAACTTAGGGTATTCTATTGACACCTGTCATGATCTAAGTTTTGCAGAGCTAGATTGCTAAATTAAATGGAGATAGGGCTTCCCTGGCGGCGCAGTGGTTGAGAGGTCACCTGCCGATGCAGGGGACACGGGTTCGTGCCCCGGTCCGGGAAGATCCCACATGCCGCGGAGCGGCTGGGTCCGTGAGCCATGGCCACTGAGCCTGCGCGTCCAGAGCCTGTGCTCCACAACAGGAGAGGCCACAACAGTGAGAGGCCTGCATACTGCAAAACAAACAAACAAACAAACAAAAACAAAAACAAAAAACGGAGATATATGATGTATGTTATTACCCTTGCATCATTTATGTTTCTAAGGGTGGCACTAATTTTACCATTTTCCTTGCAATACAGTATAATTTTTTTTTTTCAACACCAGGCGTCATGCAGGTTCTTAGTTCCCCGACCAGGGATCGAACCTGACACCACTGCAGTGGAAGCATGGATTCTTAACCACTGGATGGCCTGGGAAGTACCTATACAGTATAATATTTTGACTAATCTTTTCCAAAGGGGTATCAGTTTTAGGACCTTCCACTTGACCTTTCCTGTTAAAATAACTTTCACAACATATGGTAAGGAACAGATGTGAGAGATCTGCCTATTGCTTATTATTTCCATTACCATTATACATTCGGAAACTAGGGATATAACCACATGGTGGGTCTGAGTACTTGGTGGACCCAGTGTAAGGTGCACCTGGGCCAGTAAATCAGCATAGTCGGTCAGTAGTTCCTTTGGTTTTCTTAGTAGACACATTGAACCATGCCCAATTCTCTGAGTCTGCTGATCTCTTTCTACAGTCTTACATTTCGGTTCTGGCATTTCTATTTTATTTAATATGAGCCATTATTTTTTCAAAGTTCTCAAAAACTGTCTCAAAATTTATGTTAGAACCATATCCCTGCACTGGCCAAGGGAGAATACCCCCATATCAACAAATTCTCCCTTATCAAACTTTAGATTCCAACCCCCTAGATCCAGCACCCTCAAGGTCCACCACAAGGAATACTCTCCTTATACTTGACAGTATATGTTAGCCAATTACTATCGCTTCTTTGGCATATACTCCTTATATTCCTTTAGCAGAGCTAGCACTTACCCATTTATCTTCACACTAAGATTTGACCCTCATTACGAGTCTGGTGACCATAATGGTGTTGAAGGCAGGAGAGCACACATCATGTTTTAAGGAACCTGGCCCATTTGGTGCTTCTACATGTCTTCAAGGAAGGGAGGATCTCCAACAAAGGGGAGTAGGTCACTTCTTCAGGCCTCAAGAGTTCAGGAGATCTTGGGTCAAGGTTCTCCAATATATCTTTTCAGATATCCCCATTTCATATGTCAGAGTTCAACTCCCTTCATATCAGGAGCCTGAATTTGGCATTGGAAATTTTCCAATGCTAATAATTCAGTTTAAAATGTCTCTTTAAGTGCTGCCAGGTACACTGTCTGACATATTTTGCTTTAATTTGTGATTAATTATGCTGAACCTGTTATTTTCTTTCTTCAGATCACCAATTTTACTCACGCACATCAACCCAATTACATAAGCTTCCTAATCATCCCCATACCTATTAATGCCACAGAGGTTACACAGGTCAGTGCATCTCCTTCCACTGTATCTCATCAAGTTTACCACAGTGGAAATTCTTAATAATGACACTTATTTAACTCAACTTTCTACCAGCGATTGATTCATAATTCTCAGCCACTGTTGGGTAATCCAACTCCAGAATTCCATCCATACTGTCTACTTCTTAGGATGGCTTCTGGTACCAACTATTTTTAGGATGGATTTTCCAGAAGCAAGTCATGTGCACATGATTTATTGAAGGAATGCTCTTCAGAAAAACCTGTAAAAAATGAAAGATAACTTTTTAAAATATTTTTTTAAAAGGAAGGTTGAGATTTTTTAGGTGACATTTAGGCTTTACTTGATTCAAAAGGTGCCTTGGAACATAAATCACACTACAGAGTTTTTCCTCTTTGAGGAAAAGTGTAGAACTCTTTATCCCCACATCTGTCAGCCATTACTTTGGGAACACCAAAGGAGAGGTAGCTCTTATAGACTGAGAACTAATCGCATAATTGGCTAAAGAGAGAAGTAAATATAAGACATAAGCAGCAAATACTGTAGCATCTGGATGTTGAGGTATCTAGCCCAGCAAAAGAAATATAAACAGGGCACCAACTATATCTATTGCACTGGCACATAGTAAATACCCAATGATAATTAAAATAAAAGAATATTTACCAACATCTGTTAATTATACATGATTGCTATCATCAGATGATAATTATAATTTTTATCAGAGTCACTTGGGGAATTTTTCAAAATGTGCATACCCAAAACATATCAGAATTGCTTTGAGGATCAAGATGGAGAACATAAATATATTTTGAAAATAATTCCCAGTTGTTACTAATATCCACCTTATACACACACACACATCTTCCTGGTCTCCCTTTGCCCCCTTGCAAATATCTACCCTTGTCAGATTTTACATACATGCTGCTATTATTGTGAAGTTGTCATTTATACCTCTATACATGATTTATTACTAATCTTCAGGGCTCCTATAATTATTTTCACATTCAACTCACTCTATTGTATTTAAATATTTATTCTAAAATGTTAATTTATTAGACTACGGAATCATTGAAAGGATAGCCTGAATTTTATTTTTTGAGTGATATTTTCATTGAGCATAGAATTCTTGGTTGATGGTTATTTTAGTACTATGAAATTAACGTCATCTCTAATCATTGTTTCTGTTGAAAAGTTAGATGTCCATCTTATTGTTGTCTCTTTGTAAGTAACCTTCTCCTTTCCCTCCTCCAAGATGTTTTTGCAATTTTTTTTCTTTATTTTTGGTTTTTCAGTGGTTTTACTAAGATATACTAGGTGTTCTTTTCCTTTAATTTGTCCTGATTAAGATTAAAACATGATGTATTTTTTTCATGGATCGTGAACTTTCAATTTACTAATTATTTTTCAGCTGTCTAGTATACTCATAAATACATCCATTCTTAATTTTGGCCACTATTTTTTTAACTTTAGAATTTCAATTTATTTGAGTTTATTTTAGATTATATTTTTAAATCAGATTTACTGAGATATAATTCATACAATTTACCCATCTAAAATATATAGCTCCCTGATTTTTAGTATATTTACAGACATGTGCAACTATCACCACAATCAAAACTAGAACATCTTTGTCATCACAAAAAGAAAGCTTGTACCTATTAGCACTCACTCTTCATTTTCTCCCACTTCACTGGGTCCTAAGCAGCCATTACTCTACTTTATGTCTCTATAGGTTTTCCTAATCTGGACATTTCATATAAAAAAAGTCATATGATCTGTAGTCTTTTGTGACTACTTCTTCACTTAACATACTATTTTCAAGATTCATTCATGTTGCAACATGTATCAGTACTTTATTCCTTCTTATTGTTGTTTATTCCTTCTTATCATTGTATAATATTGTATCATGTGAATATACCACTTTTTCCTTATCCATTCATCAGTTGATGGATATCTGGGTTGTTTCTGTCTTTTGGTTATTATGAGTAATGTTGTTATGAACATTTGTGTACAAGTTTTTGTGTGAACATAGTATTAATTTCTTCTGAGAATATAGTTAGGAGTGAAATTGCTGGGCCAATTGTTAATTGGATATTTTTGAGGAACTGCCAGGCTGTTTTCCAGTATGGTTACACCATTTTACATTCCTACCAGCAATTGTATGAGGTTCCAATTTCTCCATGTCTTTGCCAACACTTGTTATCATCTGGCATTTTCATTAAGCCATACTAGTGTGTGTGAAGTCATATCAGGCTGAGATCTTGATTTGCATTTCTCTAATGGCTAATAATGTTGAATATATTTTCATGTGCTTATTATTTTTATGTCTTCTTTGGAGTGTCTGTTCAGATCCTTTGTCCATTTTTAATTGGGATTTTTGTCTTCCTAATGTAGAGTTTTTAAGAGCTCTTTATGTATTCTAGATAAAAATCCTTTATCAGATATATGATTTGCAAATATTTTCTTCTAGTGTGTTGTCTGTTCAATTTAATGATGATGTCCTCTCAAGTACAAAAGGTTTTCATTTTGATGAGATCCAAATTACCTGGTTTTTCTTTCTTCTTTTATGCTTCTGTTGTCATATCTGAGATTTTTCTCTGTCTTTGTTCTTCAGCATTTTTGCTATGATGTGTTTGGGTGCCAATCTCCACATTTATCCTACTTGGGTTTTTTTTTTTGCCTCTTGGATATGTAGATTAATATTTTTCATTAAGTTTGGAAAATTTTTAGCCATTAGTTCTTCAATTTATTTTCAGCTCCTTTCTTTCTCTTTTCTCCTTCTGGTACTTCCATTATGTATATGTTGCTATGCTTCATCTGCTTCATATATCTTTGAGGTTTTGCTCTATATTCTTCAGTCTTTTTTCTGATCTTCAGAATGCTTAACATCTTTAATCCATCTTCAATTTTACTGGTTCTTTCTTTTGCAACCCAAATCTGCTCTTGAGCACTTCTAGTGAATTTTTCATTTCAGTTTTTAAATTTTTCAACACCAGAATTGCCACTAGTTGTTTTTATAACTATTAATCTCTTTTTCAGTATTCTTTATTTGAGAAGATACTGTCATTGTACTTTCTTTTGCTTCTTAAATATGGTTTTCTTTAGTTCTGGGAACATATCTGTAATAACTGCTTTGAAGTCTGTCACATATGTGGATTCTCTCAAAGAAAATTCTATTGCCTGTTTTTTTTTCCCTTGTAAGGATCATACTTTACTGTTTTCTTGCATGCCTTGTATTTTTTTAAACTGGATATTTCTGGTATTATATTGTAGCAACATGGACTACTAATCCTCCATGGTCCCCATCATCCAGGTCTTCTTATTGTTGTTTACTTGTTTAGTGACCTGGATAGACTATTGAAGTGATGTCTATTTCCCCTACGGTGATAGCTGGACATGATGTATTCTTTGTGTTTGTTTTTTTTGGTTTTTTTTGCAGTATGCGGGCCTCTCACTGTTGTTGCCTCTCCCGTTGCGGAGCACAGGCTCCGGACGCGCAGGCTCAGCAGCCATGGCTCACAGGCCTAGCCGCTCCGTGGCATGTGGGGATCTTCCCTGACCGAGGCACGAACTTGTGTCCCCTGCATCAGCAGGCGGACCCTCAACCACTGTGCCACCAGGGAAGCCCGTATTCTTTGTTTTGATGTCACATCTCAGAGGGCACAGCCTTGGAATATGCATAGTCTCCCTATGAAGACAATACATTTACCAAGGCCCTCTTTGACTATCTCTTTGTGTTATCTCTCCATACATACAGCTCTCTACCTCTGTTGGGGTTATATCAGACTGTTAGCCTCCACTACTGTCAGCTGATTGATCGTGGTTTTCAACTATATCCTGGGGTATAAGTTGTTTCTAAATGTGTTCTAATCAAATGCAGGCTCCTTTTCAAGGGTCTTCTTGCAGGAAGTCTTTGAGGCCTGTTCTGATTCCATGAGAGCTCATCTTAGCTTCCTCCTCCCCAGGGCCTTCTTTGTAAACAACTATAGTTTAGCTTGTTGCTCTCATAAAGCTACCATAATTTTTTTAATTGTTTGACACCAAAAACCTCAATTGTTTTCAAGAGCATCCTGAAGTTTGAACTTTCTATCACTGTTTATAAATAAAATCAGTTCTTTTGTGAGACAGCTATGGAGCTCTTTCTTCTTATGGCCTACCTCTTGCTTTTGCGAAAAATTTCTGTACCTTTTCTCCAGAACTGTGGACATGAGCAATTGCCTACTTCTCTTAGATAAGCATGCCTGATTTATGAGCAGAGTACTGGACGAACAGGACCTTTTGGTATTTTCATTTTGTTTTTTCAGGTATGGAACCTCCACCCCAAGATCAAGCTGGGGTGAGAGCAATTAAAACATGGTATCTGAGTCCTGCTGGGCCAGATTTAGAGATTTCATCCTATGAATGGGAGCTAGGTGAAGAAAGTGAATTCCAAAGCTCTCAGCCACTCTTGCCTGGAATAGACCTTCTGCAAAATGGAATTGGGTGGGATGAGAAATGCAGGCAAGCTGCCCCATCTAGGGCGATACTGTAGGGCCTCATTGAGAGTTGGAGGATAGGGTGCCCTGTGTTCTTGATTGTATTGTCCTAGCTTAGAGTTTCTATCACACGGAGCTGGGATGGGGGAAGGGATCAGGTTGTGGCTCAAATGCCACAGACTCTCACCACTCTTACAGAGATTTAGTGGATTTTCTTAAATAAACATTTCTTCATTGTCTGTATGCCCTCAGGATAACTTCCAGAGACTTTAAATGACTGCTCCTTTTAAAATTTTCACCAGTTACGATATCGCTGAGGAGAGGGTCCAAATACTTCCTCATACCACCATTCCCCATTCAGAAATCTACACTCCAGAATTCATTTTTGTTCTGTATTGTTACTTCTAGTTCCCTGACAAAATTAAACATTCCATCTTATATTTCTTAGAACCTGTTAAGAACATTTATTTTGAGTTGTTTCCGAACTATATTATTTGCATGTTGTTCTATTCTTTAAAGCTTTTCTAGCCTTTCATGTGATTTTTTTGTTAAGACTATATTTTTAGTACAGTTTTAGGTTTGCAACAAATTTGAGAAGGGGGTACAGAGACTTCCCATATACTTCCTACCTCCACACATACTTAGGCTCCCCCATTATCAATATCACTCGCCTACATGGTACTTTATTTTTAACCAAGGATGAACCCACATTGACACATCATAATCAGCCAAAGTAAGTCTAGTTTACCATATAGTTCACTCTTGCTCTTGTACTTTCTATGTGTTTGGGCAAATGTACAAAAACATAATCCATCATTATAATGTCATACCGAGTATTTTCACTGCCCTAAAAATCCTCTGTGGTCTGCCTACTCTCCCCTCCCCCATCCCTGCCTTACTGACAGTCACCTATCTTTTCACTGTATCCATAGTATCCTTTTCCAGAGTGTCATATAATTAGAATCAGACAGTATGTAGTCTTTCAAGATTGGTTTTTTTCACTAAGTATTATGCATTTAAGTTTCCTCCACATCTTTTCGTGGCTTGATAGGTTATTTCTATTTAGTACTGACTAATGTTTCATTATCCTGGTGTACCACAGTTTATTAATCCATTACTGAAAGATATCTTGGATACTTCTGAGTTTTGGCAATTATGAATAAACCTGCTGTAAACATCCATATGCAGGTTTTTGTGTGAACATAAAATTTTAACTCCTTTTGATAAATAACAAGGAGTGTGATTGCTGGATACGCTAAGAGTAAGTTTAGTTTTGTAAAAAGCTGCCAAACTATCTTCCTGAGTGGCTGTAGCACTTTGCATTCCTACCAGCAATGTACGAGAGTTCTTGTTTGTTGTTCCATATCCTCATCAGCATTTGGTGGTGTCAGTGTTCCAGATTTTGACCATTATAATAGGCATGTAATGATATCTCATTTTTGTTTTAATTTGCTTTTCTCTGATGATCGATGATATGGAGCATCTTTTCATAGGCGTATTTGCTATTCATTTTGAGTTAACTTTTGTGAAGGATGTAAAGACCAGTCTACCTTTATTGTTTTGCATGTGGATGTCCAGTTGTTCCAGCACCATTTGCTGAAGAGACTATTTTTGCTCCACTATATTGCCTTTGCTCTTTTGTCAAAGATTAACTGACTGTATTTATGAGGATCTATTTATGGGATCTCTATTCTGTTCCATTGATTTATTAGTCTATTCTTTTGCCAATTCCACACAGTCTTGATTACTGTAACTTTACATTAAGTATTGAAGTCCAGTATCATCAGTCCTCTAACTTTGCTCTTCAATATTGTGTTAGCTCTTTTGGGTCTCTTTTGCCATTCCAGTTAAACCTCAGAAGTTTGTCAGTATACATAAAAGTACTTGCTGGGATTTTTATTGAGATTGCATTTAATATAGATCAAGTTGGACAGAGCTAACATCTTGACAATATTGAATTTCCTATCTATGAAAATGGAATATCTCTCCATTTATTTAGTTCTTCTTTGATTCCATTCATTGAAGTTTTGTAATTTTCCTCATATAGATCCTATATATATTTGGTAGATTTATACCTAAATATTTCAATATTAGGATGCTGTTGTAAATAATATTATATTTTTAATTTCAAATTCCACATGTCCATTCTTATTATATCAAAGAACATTGATATTTGTATATTAACCTTCTATCCTGCAACCTTTTTATAATCGCCTATTAGTTTCAGGAGGGTTTTTTGTTAATTTTTTTTTTTTTTTGATTTTCTAAGTGGACAATCATGTCCTCTGTGAACAAAGATAGTTTTATGTCTTCCTTCCCATTCTGTATACCTTCTAATTCCTTTTCTTGCCTTACTGCATCAGTAAGGAATTCCAGTAAGACATTGAGAAAGGGTGGTGAGAGGGGACATCCTTGCCTTGTATCTGATCTTAGTGGGAAAGCTTTGAGTTTCTCATTATTAAGTATGATGTCAGCTGTAGATTTTTTGTAGATAGTCTTGATCAAGTTGACAGTACACCTCTATTCCTAGTTTACTGAGAGTTTTTATCATGAATGGGTTTTGGGTTTTGTCAAATGCTTTTTCTCCATTTATTGATATGTTCATGTGATTTTCATTTTTTAGCCTGCTGATGTGATGGATTACATGAATTGATTTTCAAATGTTGAACCAGCCTTGAATAATTGGGATAAATCCCACTTGGTTGTGGTTTATAAAAATGTATATTCTGCTGTTGTTGCATGAAGTAGTCTATAAATGTCAATCATATCCAGTTGATTGATTGTGTATTTGAGCTCAGTTATGTCCTTACTGATTTTCTGCCTCCTGGATCTGTCCACTTCTGAAACAGGCATGTTGAAGTCTCCAACTATGATAGTTGATTCATCTATTTCTCCTTGCAGTTCTATCAGTTTTTACCTCACATAGTTTCATGCTCTATTAGGCACTTACACATTAATAATTCTTATGTTTTATTGGAGAATTGACCACTTTATCATTATGTAATGCCCTTTTTAACCACCAATAAGTTTCCTTAATTTGAAGTCTGCTTTTTCTTAAATTAATATCGCTACTTTTTTTCTGATAACATTAGCATAGTATATTTTTCTTCATCCATTTATTTTTAATATATATGAGTCATAATATTTAAAATGGTCTTCCTGTAGACAACGTATAGTTAGGTCTTATATTTTGACCCTCTCTGACAAGCTTTGTCTTTTAATTGGTGCAATTAAACCACTGACATTCAAAGTAATTTTTAGTATAGTTAGATTAATATCTGCCATATTTGTTACTGTTTCTTATTTTTTGTCCTTGTTTGTTGCTTCTATTTTTGTCTTCCACTGTTTTTCTGACTTTTGTGCTTTTAATTGAGCATTTTTTAAATGATTCTCTTTTCTCTCTTAATGTAACAGTTATGCTTTTCTTAAACCTTTTTTAGTGGTTGCTCTGGAGTTTACAATATACTTTTGCCACTAACCCAAGTCTGCTTTCAAATAACAGTATATCACTTTACAGGTAGTATGAGTACTTTATAATAAACAATAATCTTAATTACTTCTTCCTATCCCTTGTATCATTGCTGTCATTCATTTCACTTATTATAAGCATATATAAGTATATAGACAAATTAAATACATTGTTGCTATCATTGTTTTGAATAAACTATTATTTTTTAGATCAATTAAGAATAAGAGAAATAAAAAGTTTTCATTTTATCATCACTTATTTCTTATTCAATGGTCTTCCTTTCTTTATGTAGATATGGGTTTCTGACCTATATTAATTTTTCTCTTTAAAAAAATTTAACATTTCTTGCAAAGCAGGCCTGCTGGCAACAAATTCCCTCAATTTTCATCTGAGAAAAATTTTACTTTTCCTTCACTTTTGAAGTATAATTTTTCAGGATATAACATTCTAGATTGGTATTTTTTTTCTCTCAGTATTTTATTTCACTCCACTCTGTTCTCGCTTGCACCGCTTCTGAGACATCTGATATAATTGTTATCTTTGTTCTTCTATAGGTAAAACATTATCCCCTCTGGCTTCTTTAAGGACATTTTTTTCTCTTTGATTTTCTGTAGATCTAAGATGATATGCCTAAGTTTAATTATTTTCACATTTAACCTAGTTGGTGTTCTCTGATCTTCTTGGATTTGTGATTTGGAGTTTGACATTAGTTTGGGGGAAATTCTCAGTTATATTATTTCAAATATTTCTTCTGTTCCTTCCTCTCTTCTCTGCTACCGCAGTTATATGTATGTTACACTTTTTGTAGTTGTCCTACAGTCCTAGGATACTCTTTTCTGGTTTCTTCAGTGTTTGCTGTCTTTGCTTTTTGGTTTTTGAGGGTATATCCTCTAGTTCGGAGATTCCTCCCTCAGCCACGTCCAGTCTGCCAATAAGCCCAGCAAAGGCACTCTTCATTTCTGTTACAGTGTTTCCCACCTCTAACATTTCTTTTTTATTATATCCTAGGATTTCCATCTCTTTGCTTACATTGCCCATCTGTTCTTGCATGCTGCCTACATTATCCATTAGAGCCCTTAACATATTAAATGTATTTGTTTTAAATTTGCAGTCTGATAATTCCAACATCCCTGCATGTCTGGTTTTGATGCTTACGCTGTCTGTTCAAATTGTGTTTTTTGTCTTTTGGTATGCCTTGTAATTTTTTCTTGATAACTGGACGTGATGTACTAGTATAGAGGAACTGCTGTAAATAGGCCTTTAGTAATGTGATCATGAGTTATGGGCAGAGAGACAGTGTTCTATAGTTCTATGATTTGGTCTCAGTTTTTTAGTAAGCCTATGCTTCTGGACAGTGAACTTCATAAGTGTTTCTTAGTTTTTTTCTTCCTTCCTTTAGGTAGGGCAAGATGGCTAGAGTCATCTGGACTTGGGTATTTCCCTTCCCCAGGTCAGTTAGGCTCTGCTAATAACCTAGCAGGTTAGGCACTAGTTAATCATTTTACCCTGAGGGCAGGTTTTGTTAAGAACAGAATATTCTTTCTTCTCCCCTTTGCCCAAAATCTAAGTGGATTTTTCTCTGATATTTACTCTAGGAATCTGCTTGAGCTCCTGGAGCTCACAGTGTTGTTGTGGGGGTGGCTATGACTGTGTACCCCTGGATTTTTTTAACTCTCAGAATTGTCCACACTAAGCCTCTAGCAATTTGTTAGTTATAGTTCAGGTTTTTCTACCCCGGCACTGGTTCCTGCAGTGGTTTCTGCCCCCGAGTCTCAGCTCTAATAAACCATGACTCCCTATATTCACCTGTCTTTCCAATCTTGTGTGCAGCAGTTTGCCCTGTCTCTTCCATCTCTTATGGATTCAAGGAGAATTTTTCTTTTTCCAGTCTATTCAGTTTTTTACTTGTTGGGACAGCATGGCAACTTCTAAGCTCCTTACATGGGGAATTTGAAACTGGAAGATTTTTATGTGCTCTATTCATTTGACTGGTTACTTTTTACTGAGTGTCAGACCTGGGATGATGCTTTCTTCTTTCAGAAGTATTCTAGATTTGCTGCACACAAGCGAGTAAAGAGACCAGCAATCCAGGATCACCTCATTCCAATTTCAAAAACAGAGTCATTTCAAAGTATACTTTATTTCCAGCAAATGCTGATATATATCATGTTTTAACCCTACTCTCATTTCTGGTCTCCCAAGTTTGATGCATCTGTCAAAAATTTATCCCCAGCTTCTCACTCTTTCAGTTATTCCTTCCAGATTTGGCAATTAACTACCTCTATGGTAAGAAGGACTCCAGACTCTAGCTTACTTCCTGCATTCTTTTCTCTTCAAATATTTGTTTGATATTTCCTAACTGATGTTATCTCTCCAGTGCTAAATATTTAAGATTATTTTTTAAATGTTTCATCCAGACAGCTGAAGTGTCCTCAACAGGTTGATTCAATATTCTAGTTCACAATATTGCCCTCATCACTGGATCTTGCTCATCATTCTCTCCTGGTAATAAGGCCAGTAGCCAGCAGAAGAAAGATGCTAAATAAATTTTTTTCTGGATGATTACAATTAGCATTAATATTTAGCGCGTCTAGTGTGGACAATTATTTCTTTCAGAGAAATAGTGAACAAATTTATAATTGCCTTCATGTTTCAATATGACTACCTTTTTGCACTTTTATTAATAGATTACACTAGTGTAGTGTTAAGTCTTGGTTGATATAAACATGTAAGATAAAGCGTCCATCCTAGTTTTAATCGTACAGTGTTTCTGCCCCATTCAGTTTTTACTTGCTCAAAAACTGCCAAGAACATGCTCAACCTTATCTGCTGTAAGTCTAACAAAATCCCTACCTGGGAGTCTAATGGGATTTCTTTCTACTCATAAGTGGGAGTAAACACTATTCATTGCTTGATGCCAAATGTGTATTACTGGACACTAATTGGCCAGTAAGTACCAAATTTCATCCTTCTGACTTAATCCCTTCATTTTACATAGAGAGTATGCCTCTACCCTGTTTTCTATGAAATCCATGGTCAACTGGTTTGTGTGTTTAGTCTATTGTTTAATCTCTTCAAATGTCATTTATCTTCCTCAATTCAGACTTCTTTCTTCCAACTGCCCCTAAAACAAACTGTGCTTGTGTGCCATATGGATCTAGATACGGTTTGTAAGGTCCTAAAAGAGTTCTTTCTTTCCTGGTCCTGTTGAATGGTGCACTTGACTTTTTCCTTGGCTGGAGATCCCAACACATCATCTTTAAGGCTCGGTTATTCTCAAAGATATCCCACGACTTCACACATTCTTTCATTCATTTATTCCACAGACATGTATTGAGTATATCCTGTGTGTTAAGGTACTAAAAATATAGATATGAAAAAAATAAAAGTTGTCCTTTCCTTCATGTAGTGGGAAATGAAATGTAACAGGAAGAGCTTCTATTGACTATAAACTCTACATTTGAATATAGATGAACCTCTGTATAAAACAATCCAGCATACTGATGCCATCTTCCTTACGTTTAAATAGTATGGATTCAATATGTTAAAGAGGACCACTTATTTATTTTTTAAGCAACAGCTATTAGTTATTTCATAAACAAAACAAAAGTTCTAAGAATCCAAAGCCCTACAGCAACTCAGTTCATTATTCCTTTAAATCATAACGCTTGAGGGATACTCACTGCCTCTATGTCACGTTTCTTTGAGTAGAGCAGTTGTTTTGAAACTAATCCCATTTCCTAATGCCTAACAAAAGCTCCGGAAACACCTTCAACTCTGCTTCTTTGCTGGCAGAAGTCCGGTAGGCAGACCCAAAATCTGTATTTTTGGCATCTTTATAGTTTACTGCACGTGCCATGCTCACTGCCTCAGTATTCATCCATCAAGGCTCCAGTCTCCTACACATTCCGTAAGGACCACAGTAATCTATATATACTTGTGTCTCAGGATTGACTTACCTTTTCATATTAACTACTTTTATCAAAATCTTAGCCCTTATTTGACATTGCCATCGGAAGAAGGAAGTTCTTGATGCCATGATATCTAGTTTGCCTATAAAATCTCTGGATAATACCACTAAACTTAAACCCATTACTATATTTTTGCCAAATTTACACTTCTTCTGTTTAAATCTCCTTTGTCCTCACACGCTGCACAAGAGGGTCATTATCACTAATAGGTCATGCGAAACCTGGTCTGCCACCATCTTTGCCCGATTGGGAGAGGAAACTCTCAAGATTCCCATATGAACACTGGAGTCCTATAGGAACACTGGGACCACTAAATAATGAGCTCAGGGAAACAGTTGCCTAAATGCCTGTTAAAAAGTATTTCAAGTACATGCCTAGGAATGTCAAAGTTCAAGCTGCTTATTAAATTTGTGTTATAGGACAATGACAATAATAACTATTTTATCTCTGTCTTCTTATGTGACAGGCACTATGCTAAGTGTTTTTACAAGATTCCTGTAATTTAATCCTTACCGAAATTTTATCAAGCAGGTGCTATTACAGATGAATAAATTTAAAGCTGAATCTTACAAATGCTAAGGAACTTGCAGAAAGTTGTATTGTTCCTGAGAGAACACATGAATGCTTAACACATGTCTGTCATATGAAAACCCCCTATTATAAACCAGGGGTCTGCATTCATTTTCAGTAAAGGACCAGATGGGAAATATTTTAATTTTTGTGGGCCATATTGTCTCTGAAACAACTATTCATAGTGCACTGCAAAAGCAGCCAGAGATAACAGATAAACAAATTTGTCTGTGTTTAAATAAAACTTTATTTATAAAAACAGACCAAATTTTTCAGAGCTGGCCAGATCTGGCCTGTAGGTAGTAGTATGCAAACCTCTGCTAACACATTACACTATATGGGCTTGATTTCAAATAACTTTAGCGGATGACTAAATTCTGTTTCAGAATATAGAGAAATTAAATGCAAGATTTTTTTTAAGTATTCACACCAATACATAACTTCGCCAAAAAGAAGTCAAGCCTTACTGAGTCATTTTTCTTCAAAATGGGTTAAATCGCAAAATCTTTTCCATGCTCAGTCTTACACAATTTATCATAACAACACCTCTGTTCTATATTTAGCCTCTTTCTGCCAAGGAGTTCAATCTCTTTTAAAACATTATCTCATTAATCCTGCCTACAACCCTGTGAGCGTGGGGGATGACAAGTATTAAGACACGTTCAGAGTCTTTTAGGTTTGATTCAAAAGTTGAAAGAAGTTGAGTGACAAGTGCTTGCTGCCCTCATAGTTACCCAGTATCCTTAAAATACGTATTCTGAGTCTTTCAGAAGCATGCTGTTCCTCATCTGGGTGCTTCTGGGAAAAGAGATCCCGCACCAGATAATCCATTTTCCTAAAATGTCCTTATTTGGGGTGTATCTCCCACAAGGATTTGGTTTCCATAGAGTTTTTCATCACTTTTTGCATTATCAAGATGTTCTGTTCTGCATACAAGTTTTTTTTTCTTTTTTTCCTTCTGGCTGATGGCTATATTTCAGTAGTGGGAAAAATAATCCAGAAAACTAAAATATTTGGGTCTTTATGTCATATATAAAAATTCATATATATGTATTCATTATATATATTACATATATATATTTACCTATGTCTAGTAGTAATATAGTGCCTGGTAGTAATTTAGGTATAAAATAAGACAATTAAATTACCCTTTTAGGTCATACATGATAATCATCATAAATATGATATTAAAATATGCTCAAATTAAAAAATAATCTTCCTTCATTCCTAGTTTCTTCAGGCCATAAGGTGCTCCAGCACCTCTAAGGGATCCATGTTAGCCTTATGAAATCCAGCTATTTTGACCTGGCCATTTGAGCCTTCAGCAACGCAACCTTTGCCACTAACCACATTTCTCAAACTCTGATTTGTGTCTCTATACCGTTTAAGCAAATCTTTCTAATACTATCCACAGATTATGCACGCATTCATGGAAATACACATCTGAACACACAGCTTCTTCCACTGAGAATTCCTGGATCAGCTTTTTCCATTATTTTATGTCCCTCCTTTTAGGAAAAACCCTGCTTCAAACTCCTTTTTGTTTAGGAAGTCTTTTACGATCAAAGCAACTCACAGGAGAGATCCTTTTACTTAAAATTATTTATGGAATGCCCATTATATACAAGATATAATACTACAGACTTTGAAGCTTCCTTTGACAAATAAGGACCTCTGCCAAGGAATATAATATATGCAAAGTATAAATTGATAAAGGAGAGTGCATACTGTATGTATTAGAATAGATAAAATACACACAGCTGTGCAAGCACACAATAACACAAAACAGAAAATGTATATTACCATGTAATATACTATGGGAGGTTAGATGATGGAGACACATCTTTTGGGGTTAGATGAGGAAAAGATTCATCTAGATGGTGTTTGAGAGAAAGCATACTGTACCTGAAGACTTTGTAGATATAGAAATGTTACTTGAGGACACATGTTTTGGATCATATTACAAAATAATTAATAAGTTAGTTTGGATAAAGTATATAGTATATGGAAGAAAGTAGGATATAGCTTGTTATAGGTTACATTAAGATGGTTGGATGTTATTTAAGAAACCAGTGAAGACTGTGTACAAAAGAGAGACGTAATAGCTGTGCATTAGGAAGGTTAATCTAACAATAGAATATAACAAGATAGGTAAGATAGATTGGAGATGGGAAGATACCAGAGGAGAAAGACCATTTCAAGTTTTAGTAGTAGTTCAGAAGAAATCACAAGATCTTAGACTGTGGTAATGACAGTTGAAATGAGGAAGAAACAAACGAAAGCAGATAAAGGAGACTGTATAGAAGTAGAATTGAGGCAATAGAAGAGACAGGGGATATAAATTAGTCTCAGGCTCTTAAAATCATCTCCCAGCTACATAGCCTTGGGCTGAACTGAACCATGGTCTCCAATATCCAACTGCCTACCCAGAATGTCCATTAGATACTTAACAGGCATCTCGCACTGCACATGGCTGCCACCAAGCCTGCTCTGCCTGCAGTTGCCTCCAGTTCAGTAAATGTTAACTATATTCTTCAGTTGATGAGGACTGAAATTACTCAGCTTTACTCTTTCTTTCCCTCTGTCTGTCAGATTTGATAGAAAAATCCTATTGGCTCTAAATTCAATTGAAGTTCAAAAGACAGTCACTTCTTACCATCTCCACCACCACCTCCCTCATCCAAAGCATTATCATGTCTCTCCTCAATTACCACAATAACTCCTAAGCCACTTCTACTTTTATCTTCCTACTGTCTACTCTCAACCCAGCAGTGGAAACCATCACCTCACAATTCTGCTCAAAACCCTCTAATGGCCCTATGAATGTATAGAATAGTGATGTAAAGGCTTGGGGCCAAAAACATGCCTCATGGTGCTGAAAATAATGCCATTAAAAATTCACTGCTTTCAGTTTAAAATAAACACCCTCTGATGGTTTCCATCTCAGAATAAAATCCAAAATACTCACAATGACCTACAAAGACCTACATACATTTGTTCCCTTCTACTTCTCAAATCTCATCTTTTACTTTCTTTCTCCCCACTCTGCCTCTCATTGCTGTTCCTGAGCATGTCAAATATGCTTTTTTTTAAGGGACTTTTTACTTGCCCTTCCCTCTGCCTAGACAGCTTTCCCCAGATATCCACATGTTTCCCTCCCTTTCCCATACAGGTATCTGCTAAAATATTATCTTATCCACCTTCCCTGACTATCCCAGATAAACTGTCAATCTCCATTATCACTTTTTATTCCCCTTATCTTGCTTAATTTTCTCCATAGCAGTCCTCCTCACCTCATTTATTAAATTTACTTGTTTATATGTCCATTGTATGTCTCCCCCATTAGCATATAAGCTCCATGAGGACAAGGTAATTTTGTTCACTGTTACATTTCTAGGACCTAGAACAGTGCTTGGAACATAGTAGGCATTCAAGAAATATCTGTTGAATTAATGAATAATGGAAAAAGCCAAAAAGCCTTAGTAATTTGAAGAAGGTCTCTACCAATTATATTAATCAAGGAAATTTAATAGAAGAATATATTGAGACATATAAGACATTTTGATTTTGGGTATTTTGAGTTAAGACCTACAGTGTACCACAGATAGATGTATAGCAGGCACAGTGAGAATAGAATATGAAAGCATGGTGACAAGAGGATTATAATTTAAATCTAGAATTTAAGAAAATTTCCAAAGATATGTAGAAAGCAAGACAAATAAATAAACCCAAAAGAATAAGGAATGTTAGCGACAATAAAGAAGATGGTGTGATCAGAAGGTTAGAAGAATCAGAAGGGTATGTTTTCATGGAAGCCATGAACAGCTGCAAGAAGAATGGTTTAATAAATATTGTTATATGCTGTATATCAATGGTTTTGAGAACTAAGAGATTATTGTGACTTTTAGAAAAGGAATAGGGTGTGAAGAGACCCAAGTTTCCAGAGTTACAACATGAACAGTTAATGAAGAGTGGAAGCACCAGATATAAATTACAATATTAATTTTTCATTCTTTCATTCAACAAATGTTATTGAATATATATGAAGTATGTAATAGAATATACTGGATGATAGAATGGTATATAAAAATGAACTATAGATGAATCCTGACCTTGAGAAAGTTTATCAAAAAAACAAGAATGCCCAACAATGTATCAGGGACTGAGCTAGGCACTGGGGATTCAATGGAGAACATAGCTTTCTTCAATCATACATTCATTGAATCAAAAAATATTATGATGTCCTAGAAGATACGAGAGACAAATAAAGCATGACGCTTATCTCAGTGAAGTTATATTCTCATAATGAAGCAGGCAAGCAGATAAAAATAATTAAGATTCAACACAACACTCCAATTATAGCACATAGGAAATGTTATGAGGCATAGTAGAGGAATTAATTTTATTTTTCAAAGGATAATAAGTTTTAAAAATTCCCTTTGGAGTTCAAGTATGATAAAAAAGAATATAGAATTATGGAATTATGAGAGTACAAGTATTGAAAGACTTTTTATTTATTTGTTTGTTTGTTTGTTTATAAAATGAAATGACCTAAGCACATTTGTAAGCTCTGAGAATGGATCCAGAGGACAGACCAGAGATCCAAAAGAATGAAAATTATAAGTGAAGTAATAAATTCTTTAATATACATTATCTGAGACTGATATGATCAACTTTGAATTTAAATGTTTATAATTAAGGTAATTATTGAAAGATGATTCTAATGGTATAATAATGAAATTTAATATATTTATGATTTACTCATTGTGTATAGGAAGCTCTAAACAACATTTTATATACCAAATTTGGGTGTTTAACATTTTTAATGAATGGAAATTTTGAGCTATCGCATGGGGGCACTGTCTCCCAGACAACAGTTCAGTGTCAATAGTGTCACCATTTTCATCTTTACAACAGTGCTTGTGTCATTATTTGACAAGTGTGTGCATTTGATCTTTATGCTTTCATAAAGATGAGTTTACAATAGAGAAGTGAAAGTAATGATACAACTATAAAGAAGAGTATTTCTTACAAAATTAAGAAAATTGATTTATAGAGATAAAAATCAACAGACAGACAGAAAAATGGGGCAATTTCTAGTCTCAGTTAGAAACTCTCCAAAATTAGATTCATTAATTGGATATTTAATTATGAGGAATAAGGACAACGTTTTAATGTATGCAAAATATTTGAAATACATCATTGGTTTATATTTAAAATGCAGGTGTCTTGGGACCTTTATAATAACTTTTTAACTTTCTGGGAAAAGAATCTTTCCTCTACATGTCAATTTTCTCCTTTGTATATTAAATATCTATAAATGTATTCAAAAGGCATTTTGCCTCGGTTTAAGGAACTGCTTTTATTGTATATTAATTGCTGTTTCCAAAACTAATATTCCAGGGAACACTGTTCCTTCAGGTTGCAAATAGGTGTACCGTAAAAGTGCTTATATTCAATTAAATTCAGAGAGTGTTGGGTTATTCCAAGTTAAAAAGGATTTTTAATGCAAGGCTGCTCCAAACTTTTACTATGCAAATGTGCATTTTTATTCTCCAAGAAGAGGGTATGGTAAACAATGTTCTCCAAACTAATTTGACCACAGAGTCCTTTTTTTTCGCAAAGCACCTATTAACATCCACCAGAACTAGTGTTCTTCAAAGCATGGCTTGGAAAACACTCTGCACATTCTTTGGTAGAATTCTCATGAAGAGAATGATACGCAGCAGAAAGGGACCTCATGAGATTTAGAGATGGAAGTAATCCTTGAGGCCATCTATCACAACCTCCATGCCAAGATCATTTCAACAACACCTCTGACAGGTGGACAGCCAGGTCTTGTTTTAAGTCTCTATTCTGTGATACTACATTCTATGTCTGTCCTATCTATTCTTAATCAATTCTTCCATTTTTAAGCTCACATATAAGTCATTGGTCCCCACTCTGTTTGCTTCCTCTTCTACGTGGCAATTCTTCAAATATTTGAAAACAGCGTACATGTCCTCTACTATATCCTCTCTTCTTCCAGATAAGCAGACCCCATTCTTACAAATCTACCATGAAGGCATTATTGGACTCATTGTATCAGCTGCCTTTCCCTGTGTGCACTAGAGTCAAACAACTGAACGTGATTGTTCAACTCTTCCTGCTGAAATTTGGACTTTTTATTTTTTGCTGTATGCGGGCCTCTCACCGTTGTGGCCTCTCCCGTTGCGGAGCACAGGCTCCGGACGCGCAGGCTCAGTGGCCATGGCTCACGGGCCCAGCTGCTCCGCGGCATGTGGGATCTTCCCGGACCGGGGCACGAACCCGTGTCCCCTGCATGGGCAGGTGAACTCTCAACCACTGCGCCACCAGGGAAGCCCTGGACATTTTTTAATGTTAATTCTTGGGCTGTGTTATTTTTTAAATAGAAGTATATTGTTGGTTGCTATCAGACATACTCTTGGTTAAGGAAAATTACAACTATAGCCAAACAAGATTTTCCCATCTACTTACATAGTGAACATTCTGCAGTTAAGTTTTGTGGGTTTTCTCATTGTAATCAAGAGAATTCCATACTATAGATTGCCTTAAAATGCAACTTTCCATCCCTCTGCAATGCTCAAATTATTTGTGAGTTGCAAAAAGACAGGCACGTATTTCTGTATCTAAAAGAAGCTTACCCTTGGTGCTAAATTGTTGTTTGCCAACTTTATGCTTATAAAACAAAAGAAAAATATGTTTTATGTATACATAGATATATGTATTTTTGTACATTACATATACATATTTTTAATTTAAAAAGAAAGTGAAAGGACTTCCTTGGTGGTCCAGTGGTTAAGACTTCTCCTTCCAATGCAGGGTGTGCGGTTCTATCCCTGCTCAGGGAACTAAGATCCCACATGCCTCACGGCGAAAAAAGCAACTCATAAAACAGAAGCAATATTTTAACAAATTCAGTAAAGACTTTACAAATGGTCTACATCAAGAAATAAAAATAAAAAAATAAAAAGGGAAGAAATAAACATTTACGTAATGAGATTCTTATTGTTGAAAAAACTTAAGTTCTAAATTTCAATTTGGTTTTCCCTTTCCCTCTTGTCTCCACCTAAAAAGAAATCTGAATTTTAATTCAGTACTGGGAGAACAGTAGTCAGAGCTGGTGATTGAAGCTGTAGAGTGTTATCTTATTTATAAGACTGAAGGAGTAAGAAAACAAACACACACACAAAAAAACAAACATTTACTTTGGATGAAGGCTAACCTATTTGCAAAAGCTACAACGATTTACTCAATATTATATCACTGAATAATTATTTCTTCTATGTCCTTAAAAATCTTCCTTTTGGAAGAAAAAAAAAGGAAAGAGTTAATGAGATTGTGGTGTTACAGGAGTCGTGCAGAAACAGTGTAAGTAAACGTGTAGAGAAATTAGTTCTGAAGTGTGGGATAATTGTAGAGGGCCCTGGGCAAAAAACAAAACATAGATGTGCAGGAGTCATAGCACATCGTGTCTTCACTTGTCTTTGTTAGCGCAAGTGAAAAGGTTAATGCCGTTCAGTTCCATCAACACAGAGTGAAGAACTGTGGCCCCTTTGAATTCTAGAGTTACTCACAGTACAACTGATTTAATTCCGGTGAGGATGCTACTATTTACAAGTTTGCTCGGGAATATGAATGTCAAGTATCCATTTGTTCCTGCTCCTGTACAATCTCTCTCTCTCTCCTTTTATTTGTTTTGTTATAGAGAAATTGTTTTTAAATAATTATCATATGGAAAGATTCACTGTTATTTGAAGCTATCCTTTGATTGGAAGGAAAACTGTCAGATGCACGCAGACCCAAAGCATTAAGTCTCTGCTAGGCTCAAGATCATCAAATATTATATTCTCACATGCATGCTTAAAATCTAAAACCTCAGATACTCTGGCATTTTTGAATTTTCTGCCCCAATATATTATAGCTGGTGATTGTATTAATTGCTCGCAATATTCTGGTATAACTTGCCCATTTTAAGTATCAAAATACCAATATGTATAAGTGTGCATTTGCGATGTTATTCCAGACATTTAGCCATAAGACAACAGCTCTGTTCATCCTTCTTGCTTCAGCTTTGTGTCCCTACACCCGTCCCCTTTGCTGAATGTCACCCACTCCATCCTCAAAACACCTATTCACATACCTTCTTCATCCTTTATTACTGTTCACTTCCTGTTACTGTCATCCCCTCATCCTCATGTTGCTCCTCTTCTCTCATTCAACTGAAGGCTGAGCTCAGAACTGGAAAGGAAATTCCTTGATGCTCTTAGAGATGCAGGGGGGGAATCACACCAGGGTCATCCCCTTTCCAGGTTGATGGTTGTGAAATATAAACTACCCCAGCTTGAAGCCGCAGACAGTGGACCTGAACACTCCATTAAAGATGCTGGAGTTGTGGTATAAATATAAGAGTAAGTAGATTCTAGAGAAAGAATAAAAGGGATAAAGAGAAAAACTTTATAATAATAAAAGTTTCATTTATCAAGAGGATGAAACTGTTCTAGAGGTATATGTTCTTTATAACTGAGCTTCAAAAATAAAGCAAGGGCTTCCCTGGTGACGCAGTGGTTGAGAGTCCGCCTGCCGATGCAGGGGACACGTATTCGTGCCCTGGTCTGGGAAGATCCACATGCCGCATTTAGAGAAATATCCTCAGGAATTCTCAGTATCACTGACTGCTTAGTAGCTTAATGCTAATCATATGTTATTTTGATATTTTCAGTAATTAAATTGCTTTCTATAATATTATGAGTATAGGGGCTGATTTCATGTAACAGATATTCCCTTGAATGACAGGAAGAAAAATGTTCTGGAAAGTCAATACTGCAAATGAGTAGAGTACTTACTCAAAGATGCCATTATATGAGTAGTAGTTCAGATGTACTCTGTCTAACAAAGGTATCAGAAAAATATTTTGCTGAATGAATTAATCAGTTGTAGCTCTGAGGCTGCAAGCTTGAGGAAATCTCAACAGAACATATTGTAGTAGACCTATGTGTGTATACTTGCTGATGAGAAAGAGAAAAACTTGGGGGAGACATTTGTTTGCATCTAGAAATAAGAGACAGCAAGATGAAACCTAGCAGATGCACCTTTCAGGCCCTGGGGGAACAGCATCTACCCTTTATCCCCTTTAATGGACGTCTCACCAGAATCACCTTGATACGTGGTCCATTCTTTCACATTCTTGAACTCTGCTGGCTTGTGGTTCCTTTAAGCCTCCTCACAATCCTCTGGACTATAGATGAAACAATTTTTTAAAAAATTATCTATGGAGAAAGAAAAAAATTGAAGTGGGTTGGGAAGAGAAGGACTAGAAGGGTGGAGACTGTGATGAGGTCACTTTTTCACACTTTCTCTGTAATTCTCAAATGGAATCTATTTATTCTGAAGTTTGTGAAGCCAGAAAATTCCCACTGAGGTTACAATGCCCTGGAGCATTGTCTGTACTTTCTAACAAGAATTCTGATTCAAGTATGATTGAGAAACCTTGAAAGCCTCTTGCTCCATTCACAGTATGATAAGAAATACTGACCAGGCCTATAGGGATAGTGTCTTAGAGACTCGAGAGAAAATGAAAGGAACAGTCTGGACCTTTATTACTATAAGAAATATTATGTTACTGAAAAAGAAATTTGAGTTACTTTTGATTCTTTTTCTCAAATGAATTAATAATATTCCAGGGAGAGTTGACCTCCATCATTCACAGGTTAACAATTAACCACACCATCTCTGTGGTCAAGAGATAAGGTTCTAGAGCCATCTTCCTGAATTCATATCCTGGCTCCACTACTTTCTAGTCATGTAACCTGGGATCAATTACTTACCTCTCTGAACCTCAGTTTCTTCATCTGTATAATGGAGATAGCAATAGTAACTACCTCTTATGTCTATTATAAGACTTAAATAAGTTAACACTTACTATGTGCTTAGAATAGGGCCTGGCACAGAATTAATTACTCAATGAATTTTCACCACAATTTTCTCCATTCATAGATAATGAATAATTCAGGAATAATATATATTATCTCTCCACAAGGTGGGCACAGAATAAGTGTTGGTACTACACTACTATTTTCAACATACAACTTCTCTGAACATCACTTCATATTTGGACAGGGCAGGATGGTGGAATGGTAGGAATCCTCATTTTATAAGTATATTTTGAATATTAAATATATAATCACTTTCTTCCAGATTATTTTAATGTTTTGAAACTTTCTTCACAGGATTCTAATACATTTTTGAGATTATCATGCATACAAATTCACATTTATATCGATTATGTGCATGTGACCTCACTCTCTTAGGTAAATATAATCCTTTTGTCAAGTACCAAAGTTTAAGAGACTGACATTTCAGATATGGCACCTATATGAACCATCATTAGCATAACTGGAGCAAATACGGGAATAGAAGCAGATCAAGCAGAGGATGTCACAGAGAAAAGGAGTCAAATCAATTCTGGAAGAATGCAGAAGGAAAGGTTTAATAAAGGGTATCAGGTGTGCTTGAAGAGAGGCTAACAGACTCAGGCCAACCAGGAAAGAGAAAAGAAAACTAGCAGTGAACAAGCTTGAACAAATAATTCTTAACCTGTGCTCTTAAAATTCCAAAACATTCAATTTGACTGCATGCCAAGTAACACATGCTAATTATAGATTTTAAAGAGTGTAATAGCAGTAACAATGTATAATTATTAATATATATTTCATACCCTGCCTAAATCTATACAGATGGTCAAAGGGCAGTGCAAAACTGGGAGCAACAAAAACTTCTTCCCTTGCACTAGGTTGCCAGTCTTTTACCTGAGTCAACATTTTGAGAGTAATGGATATTCGTTGGTTTCCCTTTTATATTTTCATTGACTCCTCCTACTGCAAAATGACATTTGTCCCCTGACTCTATTGAATTTCTCACTCTCAGGTCACTAGTGATTGCTTCATTACAAAATCAAGTCAGTGATCTTTTTTTCTTTCTCTTTTGCCCATATTTACTAAAGCTCTACTGCACTAACAGTTAACCTTCTTAAACATCCCATTGCCTATTTCCATAACAATCTTCTTTCCTGTTTTCCAACACTTCTGACATCTGATCATTTTATGCTGATTTCTTCATGGTTCCTACTATTCTGATCCAATGACACACTAATCTCCCTCTACATTCTTTCTTTGAATAATCTCATCCACTGTGATGGCATTCATCCTCCTATACACTGCGAACCTCAATTTTCTAGATCAGGGGTCAGCAAACTATGGCCTGTAGGCTGGGTTTGGCTTGCCATTTGTTTTTGTAACTAAAGCTTTATTGGAACAGAGCCATGCCTATCTATTTTGTCTATGGCTGCTTTCACCCTAAAAAGGCAAGTTTAAACAGCTGCAACCAAAGCTAAAAATACTTACTGTTTGGCCCTTTACAAAAAAAAGTCCATCTGATCTAGTCCATAGGATGTCAGTCTAATATATCTAATTATTTAAAGGAAATACATGCTTTGATGATAAAAGCAGCTAAATCCAGATGTTCAAAGCTGATTCTCCTCTTACATTCACTTTTTCTCTTATTGGGAATCTATATTTAGCAAAACTAGAAACCTGAGAGTCATTCTAGACTTTGCTCTTTCCTTCATCCCATGTCACACTGATCACCAAGTTCATATTTGTCTTCTCTCCATCCTTTTGTCCACAGTCACAATTCAGGATCTTAGCCATGTTTCTCATGGCTGTTGGTAAGGACTTCCACCAACAATTGCCTGTGTGTCAGTCATTATTTCTCCAGATAAAAGACATAGTCTTTATTATACCCCCCACCTTGATCTAAGACTTGCGTGTACTAAACCCCATCCAAACTATTTTGAATAGATACCCTCAGTGTTTCAATGGTTCAGGACTTTGATAACTTCCAACCATGGAGTGAGGTTTTGGGACCAAGAGATGTTATTATGATATAAAAGGGAAAGTCCAGTGTCTGTCCTGGCAGTTGGGAATTGGCTACAATGGAACATACTCCCATAGACAATACAATAATAAATAATGCCTAAGTTAGAGATGTCAACTGCCTGGGAGAGTCAGGAAAGCCTTTGCAGAGGATATGACATCTGAAATAAATCTTAAAGATGAGAAAGAAATCATCAGTGTCAGTAAGTGTGATACATTCTAGGCAAGCCAGTAACCTGGATGAAGACTAGAATGCAAGGAAGAGTTATTTATTTTTGGAAAATGGCACTCTGTTAGGTTGGAGTAAGGGCTGCGTGGGCTATTTGCAAAAACATAGCAGAAGAGAACAGTTAAGCCTGGGTGTGAAAGTTTGTTGTTGTTTTTTTAACTCCATGCTTGAGTGATTAGACTTCACAATGAAAGTAATGAGGAGTCTAATTTTCAAACAAGAGAGAAACATATGACTGGCATTTATAAAAGGTACTTATAGTGACGTATTAGAGAGTACACACATTATAAACAAGGAAAACACCTTCTTACAGGCAAACTTTAGGAGTCCACTGCAATAACTCTATTAAGAAAAGTTACTTTCTTAAACTAACTCAATGTCAGTAGGAGCAGATAGGAGTCAGATTCAAGAGCTAATGCTGAGATGAATCTACAAGACTTGTCTACTTAGCTGAAAGTGGGTAGGGCCAGAGGAGAGGAAGAAGTGTGGGCAGTAAATCTAGCAAAGCTGGCAGACAAGGCAATGGTGCTATTAACCAAGAAATTAACCTTCCACAAAAGGAAGAAAAGGTTTCAGGAGGTAAGAGAATGAGCTTGTTTGGGACTATGTTAAACATGAAATGCCTTCCAGACAATCAGGATGACCAACGAAAATGTCCAAGAGACAATTAGAAATACTAGAGTGGAGCTTACAGTTGAAACAAGAATAAGAAAACATATCTTCCGATTGAAAAATATAGAACAAACTTGAGGACAAGCTTATCCAATCACTAGATTGTCCCTGTTTCTGAAAATCTAGTTTACATATTTATTTTTTGAGATAAAGCAGTAACCTTAACAAATCTTCTGTTAAAATGCGAATCTGTATATGTATAACTGAATCACTTTGCTGTACACCTGAAGCTAACACAACATTGTAAATCAACTATCCTTCAATATAAAATTTAAAAAATTTTTTAAATGCTAAGCTGTTGGAAGAGTAACATATGAAATGTTGATTCACACCAGTATGTTATCTTGAATTATTTTACTGCTAGACTTTAGTTATTTAAAGAAGGCTTTAAGAACCACAAGCTCTAGGGCATAGAGTATGACACACAAAATTTAGAAATGAGGTACTCTCAGGCAATGTGAGTATAATAGTACACCAAAACAGAGCAGTGGAGTGAGGTCAAGGGGAGAGGAAAAGGACCAGAAAAATAAGTAAGAAGGTCAGGAAAAAGTGAAGATGGAAAGTGAAAAAGGGCAAAGCTTACTTATTTCCCAGTTTGAACAGTTCTCTGAAGGTAGCAAGTGTTCTGTCTTTTGTTTTGTTTCCAATTTAATCATTGCTCCCTTTTAGAAGTCTTTAAATGACAGCATATGATACACTTGAGTTTCAGCTAAACATTCAGAAATTGAAAACCAATGAGCTCAAGTCTCTTAATTATTTTCAGTTTTATGACCAAAATATTAAAAGATGGACTTTTAGAAAGAAAGTTTTTTGGTAGCTTTATATAGTGCAGAAGGCTCTCCAAACATTGCCCATAATACACAATTCATTGTATTTTAGCTCCTTACAGATGCTTTAAAATCCCATATATCCTAGCTATTTTTTTCTTAATAACTTTTTCTATATATGCATTTTATTTACCCCTTAACATTAGGGAAAGGTTTAGAGAGTAACTATTTGCTTGCATCAGTCTATGTTTCCTAAAACCCCAACTCATATTTTAATGCTCAAATTATAAGGCAATACTCTGTGATTGTATTTTGTAAAAAAAATTTATTACTACTCTCCAGGCCTTAAAATGTTTTCCTCATAGGCATGACTAGAAATATAATATTGATATAAATAAGCATACACATGACCCTTATTTGAGATTACTACTTGGAGTAATCTCAAATACTCATGGGGGAATACCAAAGAAAAGAAATCTTGTAAAGGAGGAAAACAGATAAATATTAAGTAGAATAAAAATTCAATTTTTTCAATTTTGTCAGATTACTTTGTATGCCAGTTACTTTCTATTCCTATTTCTACAGTTGATTTATCAGTAGAAATTCATTGAAACTTTTTTATTCATTACATTAAAATTTATGAAAAATCTGTGATAAAGTAGACATTTGTATATATAATGTATACTAGTATTGTTTACATATATATATACGCATATATATGTGTGTGTTTGTTCAGTTGTCCAATGACAATAAGAAAAACATAATTTATCATTTAAGACTAGAAACATGACTTATGATAATATCCAATTTTATTGTTACTGGTAAAGTATTACTTATTGCAAAAAATATAATCAAACAGTGCTTTTTTTCACCCTATTTTGCAATAGTGTTTTTTGTTTTTTTTTTTAGTGATAATGGTAACTTTAACACATTCCAGGAGACTGAGATACCTTTTCAATCATTAAAAATTATGTTATGATTATGCTACCTTCTTTTAGTGAAACTAAGGGGTACTTTTTTTTCAGATTCTATATCTACATGTGTGTTACAACTGACATAATCAACTAAACATTTTTTTCTTAGTGGTACATAAAATAATAGGGTATCTAAAAATGATATCAGATTAAAAAGAACCCTCTATTTCATTTCTTTGAAAATGGAGAAAACAATGTGGTATAGTAACAGTTAACAGAATATCACTCATTATCAGTAAATAGTTTATTTTAGGTGTGATATTTTTCATCTAAGTTTGTATAAATCTTGCAATTAAGTAACTAATTTCAAAAGATTTTTCTGAGGCAATAGTTATTTTATATAACATTAGATAAAAATTCAGGGACAGGTCAGGTGAGTAACATGTCATCTAAGGTCATGACCCATGTCGCTGGCAAAGCCATTCAGCCAGTTTTGAGTCAGTCCTAACTACCACACACCCATACGTGTTTTTATTGGGTTTTTTTTCTTTTTCTTTCAGTTCTCTTAAGACACCATGTGGGCTTTACAGAGGTTTTTCTTTGCTGCTTTGAGTTTTCTCTGCTTACACTGCCAGCGGTAAATGTGATAAGAGAAATATAAGACCACAGGTAGTTGGCCTAGTCTTCTTAGAAATAAGAATGTCATTCAATCCTACCCATAAATATATGCTGTCATAAGTTTTCTAGTCTTTTGAGTAATCTTCCTTTCTCTGTTCTTAGGATTTTCTCAAGGTATTCCAGTTGACTTTTTGGTAGAATCATTCTGATCTCTAGCAGAGATTTGGGAATATATATGGCCTAATCTTGAGACCTGCTCAGGGAGATAGAGAAGGCAACTCCAAAGAATATTCTAGGGACCAAGAAATTTGTCTGCTGTGTTATCTATAGCTGTTGAATGTGCAACTTGAAAAGAACATATGAGGCATTATCTTGTATCCTCCATATATATCAAGTGAGGGACAGAAAATTCTGAGTACTCAGATGCCTCTAAGTTAAAATATGTGAGGAAATTACATTCTAAAGAGCTTGAAGGAAATTATCCTAAACTGACGAAATAACAAGTCAAAGTTTTATTTCTTGCTTTGGATATTTTTATTCCACAAAGGACTTTATAAATGATATCTTTATCTGAAGACAAACATCGACATTTTTGCTTGTAAGTCACATTGTCAGAATTCCATAGAAAAATAAATGCATAGCTAATATATCAAGAAGCGCTGTTGAGTGGAAAGCAATAAATATGAAAAGATGGCAATCAAAAAATTATGTATTAAATACCTAAAATTTGGTTTGCAAAGTTAGAGTGTAGTTTTTTTGGGAAATATATGCCATGTGTTATAGAAATATTTATTTTACAATAAAATTGCATATTAAGTCTTGAAACATATTCTGTGGTCATGGCAACTTTAAGTGAAAATTAATTCACCTCTGGCTTCACTCTTACCAGCTGAAAATGTGATGTTGTTATATCCAGATGCTCATGCACACTCCATGCCAACAGCAAAGTACGAGAAACTGAAAACAGCAGGGCAGCATCTATCTGTTATGTGATATTAAGAATAGTACCTCTTCTGGGTTATTTTTTAAATAAAATTTGATGAATGCTGAATAGACATTTAGGAGATTCAACTCAAGTATAATTGGCAGAAAGAATTGAGGTGGCAAAGAACCAAAGCTAAGGAATGTGAGGCGAAGAATCCTGATGGACCAAGCCCAGAATTTCTAACACAGTGCCCATGGATCAACTTATCTTACTATTTCTCATGTATGGAACACACATATATGTTTGTGATGTCTGCATTTGTGGGATAGCTTTAATTTTGTAATACATTTTATACAGAGACAAGCTCTTGAGAACACTCCAAATCTATGTTAATCAGAGCTTAGGTGGTTGCTTCTGCTCGAGCTAAGCATAATCTTTAAGAAAAGGCTCACTACACTGTGCTCTGCTTTTCCTCGTAGCGTCCTCCCCTCAACAAAATGGTAAGAATTCAGCTGACAACAGGGTAAACAGATTATTGTGTTATTGCTGGCTGATTGCTGGAGTTATTTTGGAGCTTCCTAATTCATTTAAAGAGATTTTTGACATTTATGAAATGACTTCTATAATCAACTGATAGTGCAATATCCTATAATTGTTCAATTAAAAATGACTACTAGTGCAGTCATTTATTAGTAGAATCAGATAATTGTCTTGCCACTAAAGAGTACTTCTCACTTTGCACATCAAATGAAAATGTTTGAGTATAAATCTGTGACACAGCAGCCAAAGTCCTGGGGATTTTCAAGTGCATTTGTAATTATTACAGCCCTCTGAAGTAAATATGGTTTAATGTGATAATCTTAAATGGATTGTGTGTGAGCCTTACAAAACACTTTTCTTTATAAACCAGAGCATCTGTCAGAACCGATAGGAATTCGTTTCCTACCAATAGGAAGTTCATGATATTCTTTCCAATGTGTACTTAGAACGTGTGTACTTAGAACACAGAGCAGTATGCCTTTCCCTCAGTCCTCATTTATCTTTTTTCTTCTCAGATGAAACTGATCACTGAGGAAAGGAACCAGGAATGGTTGCATTAATAAATCAAGTTTCATATGGAATACTACCCCACTGGGGTCAGCAATCAAAAGCTCTGACTTCCAGATACAGATAGGAATGCAAATCCATAAAAACAGAAACATTTTCTCTCTCTTCTCTCTCTCTTTCTCTCCCTTTCTCTCTCTCACACACACACTCATGATTTCAAATGCTGCATTTCTCTGAAAACACTTTGACTCACATTATCACAAACCATCTGTTAAGCTAAATCGTAAATCAGTCTTTGATTAAATAATTTTTTAAAAATCTTAGCACACTGAAAACAGAGAAGGTACAGATCATATAAAGACCAATATAAAGAAATAACTGAATGGAAGAAATTGCAGCAGCCCCCTTACAGATAAAGATTTCTTTATTTTTCTTTTAAATTAACATTGTGCTTCTTTGGACAAACTGGCTAAAGCTCAAAATTTACATTCAGATAGTGATAATTAAGGAAATTCAGAGCACGCTCAACAGATGGAAGATGTTACTTCATTTGAGGTTGCTACAAAATAGAATTTAGTAGTGTCATTTCAAAGTTGCAGCTTATTTTCATTTTTAAATAAATAGTCTGATTCTGGTGTTTGGGTTTTTTTTCCATTTTATTTGCAGGAAAATGTTTAAAAACTGCTGTCAGATTCAGTCGCTGTATCCCGCTTTCTTTCTAAACCATCAGCAAGGAAAGAGCATTTGAATAACAGCTGCTTTGGGCTTTTTGTTTTTGTTTCTCTTCAAAAAAATTTTTTTCAAGCCCGTTTTTCTTCTTGTTGTATGGATTTTAGAAAGAGTTTTGATAAAGAGAGTCCTGGCAGCTGGATGATAAATATTATTTTCTTAACCTGCCTGTCTCTGTCAGCCACCTGCGACTGCAGCCTGCCACACGTTGGAAGCAGCTCATTAACTTTCCCACAGCTTCCCGGGAGTTTTCCTTGTTTTCTTTCACCTTGGGTGTGTACTGCACTCTCACTGAACGGTTAACTCTCCTAGTGGGCCGAGCGGGCTTTGGCACCACGAGCAGAGCACGCTTCAGGCAGCCTCCCTGCTAAGGCTCAAAATCTCTCTTAAACACATTAAGCAGCCCATTTTGGATTGATAGTGCAGTAATTATTCTGCTTCACCCTAAAAACCATCCTGGGGTAATTGGCGCAGAGGAAAATTACCCAGAGTCCTCCACCACCTGGTAGTTAAGGAACGAATCCAGGGAAAGATAAGTGAGGCAGGAAAAAAAATCGGCACTTATTTGATTTTAATCTCACCACTTTGCAAGCATTTAAATTGCCTTAATCAGGTGGTTGGCTTCCAGCCTAGCTGGTAATCTGTTATCAAATTTGAAACTAGATTTTTTAAAATGTCAGTGTAGGCTGAGAATTGAAGTCTATTAACAGTTATGAGCCTCTCTCCTAAACTTCCATAATCTATGTATTAATAATCCTTTTTACAAAGCTGTCAAATATTACTTTATTACAAGACTCCATTAATAATATGGATATAAAAGCAAGCTCTAATTATTTATTTTTTTTATTTTTATTTTAAAGTTGAGGGAACACACAATACCAGCATTCTTAATACTAAAATCCATTTCTTTTTTGAAGCAATAGCTTGAGTCTATGGAATAACCTTGATAAATGTAATTGAATTTTTCTCTGATAAGATTAACTAGTGGTAATTGTGAACGGGGAGGTCTGACCCACTCCAAATGAGATGTATGACAAGCTGAAAATAATCAATTTTTTTTTCCTTTTCTTTATTTGAGCCTACATTTTTTAAATGGAAAGAGAAAATCAGGGCCTTGCAGGATGAAACATTTGTCTGAAATGTTTTTGTATACACTGCTTATCTTCCATCTCCTCAGTGTGTCTAATTGTGCTGAGCTTGGTTTAAAATGAGATCAACACATTGAAACCCCAGAAGGCTTAATTAAGGGAGGGACTTTATACCTACCAAAAAAGGGAATTTTTTTTTTTTTGAACAAATGTGGCATAAATTTTACCTGCAACATCCTTGACTGAAAGCATCCCCAAATTGTTAAGCCCATTAAATTGCCTCTTTTCTTTTAGGGAGAGAGAGAAGGGAAAGAAGAAGAAAATAATTTTACTTTGAAAATCTTAATTACTGTGATAGCAGGGTTGGGTTGTGCCTTTTTACGATTCCTGTATGATTTGCATTTTGAGTTGAAGTTTTGTTCTTCACAGCACACAAACCAGCAATCAGGAGCTTATAGAAAGGGCTGGATAGATTCCCCTTTTAAACATGCTTATAAAACATTTTGCCTATGTAGCTTTTTGTATTACACATTCCATGGGGTTTCTCACATACCAATCGAGAAAGCACATCTTTTTTAATTCATTTTCTCAGAAGTTTAAGAGCTTGGCAATATACATTAATACAGAACAAACAAAGTATTTCAAAAAGTGAAGCACTATGGTAAGAGTTTCATTTGAAAAGCAAAAAATGCTGTCATTATTTTTACTCTTCTTTCATGGTTTTTATCTGACCATAGAATTTTAGTGAGTAGATCAGACTACAATAGAGGCTGTTCCAACAACTTGGGTTCCTAGTCCCCTTCCTGGTTTCTAACTAGGTTCAGTCAAAGACTCTTTCAGTAACATAAAATCTGGTGACAGTGAAATTAATCACAATGTACAAAAGAAAAGCAGCTGGCAACCAAACACTGAATAAAGCCAAATGTTAATTCAACTAGCTATCAACCTCAATTTACAGAATGTATACATATTATGTACATCTATATATATTTTAGCATGGCATAGTTAGTATTGATGTCTTTGTATGTGTATGGATTTCCTATATTACCTCAAAAGTACTTTTATTATTATTGCTTTATAGCATATTAAATTCGACTAAACATAATAAGCATAGCTTCCCTTTTTTATTTTGAAGATCATGTCTCATTAAAACCTGGTCATTATAGTTACACAGGTAAATTCTATGTCTGCTGGTTGGGGCATTTCACTTTTGAAGTGAGATAAGTTTTAACACATGCCTTTGCCGAAAACAAACTCCAAGGAAGAATCTTGGGAGAGCAATAATGGATGTTTTCTTCCTTACATGTAGGAATGCGGAGCCACCAGCCCCTTCAAAGTAGAAAGAGGGTGTTTGAGCTTTAAGGGAATGCTGTCAGGAATTAATACATACTGAACCTAGATTGTAACTTGCTAGGGTAACATCAGTTAATTTATGAGATTATATCCAAATTCATAGTGCTTTGTTTCATCATAACATTAGAGTAGTCTCTGGTTAAAATTGCCCATTAATATCTGTATAGGAAGGTCACTTGCTTGATCTGGTCCTTTCAGTTACCATCTTCCATATGTTGGGAATGGTCTGCATTTCAGACAAGTTTCTCACTGGCCACTACCCTAAGTCAGGATATCAAAATCAGCAGATTGGTTAGAAGTAAAAGTTCTCTTTCACATACAGATTTAGAGAAGTAAAGGCTATATTTAATTATTTGTTCCTTTTTTTAAACCTGTATTTCACTACTACTTTGAAGGGTATAAAAATAGATTCACCGTAAAGAACAGAATACAAGAACTTTGATAAGTTTACACAGTCGAGCCAGGATTGGGTCACAATCAGCTTGTACTTTAAGAGAGCTACAGAATATACCTATGCAATCATCTTTTTTATCTTAAACTTTGTTATCATGTTAAACCAAATTAAAAAAAAACTAATACCTGTTAATGCAGAGCACTTGAAATTAATACCTAATATAGAAAAGGGGTCAGGAAAAAGGACAGTCCAAGTCAGCACAATATAGGAGCTCATTTCATTTAGGGACAGTTATCTGTTGTTCAGCTAATATATTATGAACAGCCATTATTTACTAAGCCTTCTTCTCAATCCTAGAGGTAAAAATAAGGATAATATATTGCCTTTGTCCTTAAGGAATCAACATCCTACTTGGGGAAAAAGATAAGTGAGCAGATAATTATGATACATTATGGTTAGTGCCACAAGAGAGTGTGAGGGAAGTTCTTTGAGAGACCAAAGAACGCATTCAACTCTACCTGGAAAACTGAGGCTAGTCTGATAAAATCGATATGTGAGTTCTTGAATCAGAAGAAGTAGACAATTGATTATATCCTGTGGGTTAAATAAGGCGCTTATTTCAAAAGAAATTTACAGAAATAAGGTTAAAAGAACATGCCTCTACTTATGGGATTTTTATTTAGGCAATTCCCTTATGACTAATTATAATAGGAATAACAATAGCTAACACTTACCACACACATTATGCACCAGGCAATGTTCTAAATGCTTACTTGCATTAACTCTATTGCTCCTCGTAACAATCACAGAGGTGTTATTACTATTTGCATTTTATATGTGAGGAACCCAAGACACTGACAGGCTACATGTCTTGTTCAAGGTCAGGTCACAGAACTGGAAAGCAGCGAGAAGATACAAACTTAATCAGTCAGACTCCAAAGCCCAAAATAGTCAGGTTTTTATTTTCAATAAAGTACTTTATGATAGACCAATATTAAGCATTCTCTTCTGAATAGTGCTTTTTGCAAAATTTTTTTTCACTATCTCAAATGTCTAAAATAGTAGCCTGCTGCCCAGAACCATTTCACTCTGTGCATTATGAAGTTAGCTGGTTCTAAGCTCCACAGCAATATATCCTTGAGAGCAAACAAGCACTGGCTTACTTTATTCCTCAGCTTTTGGCAACCTTTATTATTTCATTTATCTGCTATTCATAGCGAGATGTAAACATCTTACTTCCCAGTGTGATCCTCATATCAACAGTGAGTCAGTGTAAAATATTGGGAATCAATATGTGATAAAACATCGGCCAGTACTAAAAACGCAGGCCCAGAGAAAATTCACTGAGCGTCAAATACAAAATAAACATCAACAGGTAAAAATGTAATAAGATCATAAATAAAAGCAGGGAATTAGAAAAAAAATTTCTTAACCCAAAAAGCAATTTGACAAGTAAGATATAACTATATTAAATACAAAACCACTTCCAGTACAGGGAGCAATGAATTTTTCATGCAGATAGACAGAACAATTCTTTTCTAAATTTAATAGACAGAATACATGACATTAGTGCCATTTATGGTAAGGTTTGGGACTCAGGAAGGAGGGGCACTGGAGCCTCCGTGAAGACATTAGTTAACACAGGTCCTACATTTTTTATTGATTAGTGTAGACACTTAAGACTAAATATTTTCAGACTGAGGATTTTTTTTCATTCCAGATATGTGTACATATATTTCTTAGGTGCAGGTACTCGGCTTCTTGAATTCTGCTTAGTTTCCTACCTTCTTATCCCTTTCCTTCAAACTTACACATTCTGATCCTGCGGCCAGTTGGTCAGTGAGTCAGTCTGGGTCTGTCTGTGACACATCGTTTCATTGGCCTATCCTTGAATCTACAGTTCTATAGAAAGCCCAACAAAAAGGGACAAAAGAAGTAGGGCATTGCATTCCTTTTGGGCTGCTTAAAATTTAATGTCAATGGCTAACAATCAAGAGGAAACAAATAATATTCTTGAACCTTGTTTGCCTAGATAAAATAGTCAGGAAGGCAACAGTCTAGGAGGAGTGTGATTGTGATCCTGCAGTCTCTTGATTCACCCAGTGAAAAATGCATTACCTAACACACTTCCACATACACTAGGATTTCACAAATATTTCTTTCCTTCAGTGCTGCTGCTTTTAGGGCTAATACAACTACCCTAAGAGTCAGAACTCTCCACATGAACATCTCTTTTCCCCAGCTGCTTTTCCTTCTGACCCTAAGTGCTTACTCCATCCATGAGGCTTTTAATATAAGATAAAAGCATAAACTGAAGGAATGAGCCTCTAATTGTGAAAAGGCAGGGATCAGAGTGTACTCAGAAAATTTTTTGTTTTGTTGGTATTTTTGGCAGAGTATTTACCCAGAGCCTTAGCAACCACAGATTCATTTATTCATGTGTTTATTCAATTAATATTTTTTTCTACTGTATTGCACAGGGAATGCTGCTCAATATGCTGTAATAACCTAAATGGGAACAGAATGTGAAAAAGAATAGATACATGTATATGTATAACTGAATCACTTTGCTGTACACCTGAAACTAACACAACACTGTTGGTCAACTATGCTCCAATATAAAATTAAAATTAAAATAAATAAATAAAATCAATTAATATTTTTGAGACTTCATCATGTCTTAGGCAACTTGTAAAATTTCTGGGAAAAATGCACAACTCCTACCCTCAAGGTCCTTACACTCTAATTGGTAAAGATGTGTGTGTATTACATATTTTAATATGGTGAGTAAAGAAATACATTTCTACAGAGCGTATCATAGAAAACACAGGGAAAAGATACAAACAGACTTGGGACATGATAAGAAGGGTTGGAAAATTGTCTTAGAGATGATAGATACCAGCACTCTGACCTATATGAAGAGTGGGAAGTGGTTTTACAAGCAGAGGGAAACCATAAGCAACAACTGGAGATCATCTTCTTGAGGAACATAAGCAATTTAGGCTATAGCAGAATAAAGAGGAAGGCAGAGAGTAGCAAAGGATGAAGGTACAATGAAGGTACAAATGAAGGTACAAAGGATGAAGTACAAAGCATGAAGGTAGCAAAGGATGAAGGTACAATGAAGGTACAATCAAAGTCCCCAGCCTTAGATGCCCTGTTGTGTAGGCCATGGAGTAGGTGTGCTCTGGGTGATGGCGGGGGCTGGTAGTGGAATGAACAGTCCAGGAGAAGGAAGAATGTAGGAAAGACTAGAGGTAAGAGTCATGGTTAGGAGGCTCTTACTCTGGTTCAGAGATAATGGGGGGCTGGCCTAGAGCTGTGGCTGCAGTGATGGTAAGGAGGCAACAGAGCCAAGACATCCATAGTAGAAACTCCTGCATGTGGTTAGTGATAAGGATGAGGGAGACATCGTGAGTTACTCTCTGGTCTCATAACCTTGGTCAATGGACAGGCCATCAGCTAAGATAGTATCTACATAAAGGAGAAAGCAGGCTTAGGGGCGATAGTAAGTTCAGGTGTGGCAAATATGTTATTAAGATATACTAAGATGGTAAGGTCCGTTGGAAATCTAAAGCTTAAGGAAGAGATTATATATAATTTGGGGGTCAGCCATATGTAGGTGATAATTGGAACTTTGAGACCATATAAAGTAACCCAAAGATAGTGTATAAAATAAAACAGGTCATGGTCCAAGGCTGGGAACCACACCATTTCAAGGACATATCAAAAATGAGGTGACAGAGGAGACTGAAAAATCTGATACTGGTATCATAGAATACAAAGACTTCAACAATTTCAAATAGAAAGGAGAGGATTTGCAGAGTCAAGAATTTGCAGCAAAAAACTGACAAAATAAGGGCCACAAACCACTTATTACATTTGGGAGTTGGGAACCCTTACTGACTGCAGCAAGATCATATGTGAGCAGTGGGTATGAGCAGGAAGCAAATAGCATCAGGTTGTGGCTGAATACATATATATATATGTGTGTGTGTGTGTGTGTGTCTGTATATGTTTCTCAAAAATTTTGGATGCAGATTGAAGGAATTAATAATTTAATTTGAATTAAGGGGGAAGGTTGTTTTCATTGATGAGAAAGACTTGAGATGATTATTGTTTGAAGAACAGGGCCTGATAGGGTATGGCATTTACAGATAGAAAAGAGAGGATATGACCATTGGAACAATATCCCTAAGGGGTCATAAAGCGGTAGAATTAAGGGCAAAGATGATCTTGTTGGTCTTGAATAGGAAGAGGAACATATCAGCCTCTGAGATTATAAGGAAGGATAAGAGAATGGATGTGGTACAGATGATTTTATAGTTAGTGAGGTAAAAAATTGATCAGCATCATACCTAAAGTCCTTTGTTGGAACACCAACAAAAAGGGAAAAGAAAGTTCCGTAGGAACATTAGGGAAAGTGGGAAATGTTTGGAGTAGTCTTTGAAGGAATTGAGAAAGGGAGCTGAGCAGGTAAAACACTGATGAGCAGATAAGGAGGTCAAACAGATTTTTCAAAGCATAGATTTACAGTATTGACAAATTGTTGGGCAATATAGTATTATTCAACAGACTTCAAATAGTCAGATATAAAGTCAAAGAAAGTCCATTAGATTGATTATTTTATGCTGGAATTTGCTGCACAGATGGGTGGGGAGGTAGTCATCTATTCAGTCATTTGTGAGGGTGACCCATGCTCAGTTCAGCCTGCCTCTTAGAAGCAGCTGGTTTACCTCTTCACCACTAGCCTTCAATGGCCTCCATTGTGTTGCCCTGGTCTCCACCGTGAACCTCTTGTCCAGACCAGCCATTCATTCTGTATCTACTAACTTTTCTTCTAAGGTTTTATAAATTGGCATTTGGAAATGTGCTTTCAAAAACGTGGCAAATTGGTTTAACTGAATCTAGCTCTCAGTCAGTGTTTTAATCACCTTATGAGCTGTACTCCACAATAGAGCTCAAATCTATCCATCTTCTATTTCCCCATTATGACCACCTTAGTCTAATCTACCATCGCCTCATCTAGACAATGACCACCATTTTCTAACCAGTCTTCCCACTTACAATCTTGAATCTTTTTAAGCCTTTCTCCTCATAACAGCAGCTTAACGATCATGTTTAAAATGTTATGAAATGATGGGATCCTCTTGTACTTAGAATAAAATGCAGATTTCTTAACCTGACATATAAATCCTTACAGGGAAGGATTTATATGTCTCTGACCTCATCTCCCAGCACTTGTTCCCTTGCCTACAATGCTCCAGCAACCCCAAGCTTTCATTTTCTAGAACTCACCAAGCACATTCTGACTTAGGGCCTTTATGCTGATTTTTCCTTCAACCCAGAATGCTCTTCTATCTGACCTTTGCATGGTTGGCTCTTTCTCATGCTTCAGCTCCCAGCTTGAAGGCTAGCTCCCTAGAGAAAATCTTGTTTATTACTCTATCTGATGTACACGACCTCTCCATCCCTTCATAACTCTATTATAATATCTTATCATTTTCTTAATAAAATACATTATTTCATAATAAGTTTCATAAATAAAACAATGCCATTCACACATTTCTCTACTTGTTTTATCTGTTTTTCACTAGATTGTAAAGTATCTGGGGGCAGGAACCATGTCCATCTTGTATAACATTATAGCACCAGTCTGTAGCAAAATGCCTAATTAAAGGCCCGGTACATAGTCCAAAATGTCAGCTCATTAAATAAATGAAGATGAAAGAATGAAAGAATGAACCAGATAGTTGCCACATATATAGTATTAATTCTGCTGAACGTATCTCAAGTATTTAACAATATTGTTCAAGTTTTCCTTCTTGCAACCCTTTTACCTTGGATTTCTGTGACATCGTACACCACCGTTATTCTTACTTCTTGGAACACGTACTCTTACTTGCAATTTCTAGTCCCCTCTACACTCCTGAAATATTAGAATTCCTTGGAGATTTATCCTTGGCCCTTTACTTTTTCTAGTCATCATATGTTTCCAAGATAATCTGAACCATGGTCACCACTTTAACCAATCTGATATGCTAATCACTTTCCGATGCTTCAACCCATGCCTTTCTCCATCATGTGGTTTAAAACTATTTTAGATGACCAGTATTTCTAAACTAATATTTCTAAGTTCCCTAAAACTTAAGATTTCTCAAATTAAACATTCACTGTTCTTCATGTCCCAACTTGGTTCCTGCTGTTATATCTCTCATGACACCACCATCCATCTAGTTCCTAAGTCACTACTCATTTTCTCAGTAAATATTTATTGAATGATTTCTATGTTCCAGGCACTAGTCTGGAATAGGTACATCAGTATATAACACGGGTAGCAACACAGAACAAAACACCAAAAACCTCAAAACTGCTTACTTTTATCTTAGATTCCTTCTTCATCAACTTAAAAGCCTCTTCTTTTCTCACTTTCTATTTCTAGTTGGGAACCATGTTTTTGTAAATACTTCCACTTTCAAAGTCTTAGTTTGTCTCGTTTTCTCCACCTGCCTTACTTCAAGTCCTTATCATTTCTAGGATTACAATAACTTTTTAATTGGCCAGTTTGCCTCCAGGCTATCCTACAATCCACTTCCAAAATAGAAGGCAAATCACTCCAAAATGCAAATCTTTCAGGACTCTCCCCTATATTAAAATCTTTCAGTGGATTTCCATCCCTACAGAATAAATGTCTTGTTTATACATCTCCCAAAATCAAGTCCAGAGGACTGACACAGACCAAGTCAAAATCAGAATTATGTAAAAGAAGGAGAGGAAAGAGCCCTAGGTGAACGCCCCAAATATTCCAAAGTTTCCATTACAGCACATCATCATAATATGAAATGTGCTGGTACCAGCTGGAATAGACCAAGCAGATCCAATCAATTTATGCATGTATTTTTTCATCAGAGAAATACTGCTTTCATTTTCTCTCTGTCATTCTCTGTGCTTGTTATATGTTCTTATTTTATACTATTTGTTAAATTATTAAGTTTAATTTTAACTTCCAACTCCTGATGATTTATGAATACACTGAACAAAGCAGTTCTCTAATATAGATTTGTATGAACCGCGCTAGCTATTGTACTAAATATGTGTCATAATGAAGCCGGCTTTATTTACGTACATAATTCCCATTTTAACCTCAATTTTCTTTTAAGAAAAACTTTATGGCAAATAACAGTTTATCTATTAGGCTAACGTAGAATTCATCTTGATACTTAATGAATAAGGTAAACCAAATCACTTCACTTTTCTTTGAGTAATTTTTGGAATGATGTGTTATTTATAAAATTAAGACTTCCTTTGAACCCAAAATAATCTTATTCTTCAAGTAACCTTGATTTATTTTTATTGGAGGTAAAAACTGATATTATAGTCACAGATTGTCTTATTTGAAAGACATATTAAGTAAAGCCATATCAGCCATTGTTTTCTTTGGTTGGCAGAATCAATCAATCCACCTATCAATCAAATGTTTATTAGGTGCCAGCCTTGAGCCTGGCATTGATCCAATCCTGTACATCAGTAAAACAATAAGTACAAAAGGGGAAAAGAAGATGATAAATTCCAAATTATAAAATATGTTTATTAAAATATTTTTTATTTTCACCAAGAATTATATATATATAGTCATGTAAAAATATTTGTAAGAAGCACTATTTTTAGTTTGAAGAATGAAAGATATTATCTAGAATCTGATATTACATAAACTTTCATGATAGTCAGATCTCTTCATGGAAAGCTATTTCCTAGAGCTTTTGTGCTGTTTGGTAACTTCCTATAATTATTCCCTATTGAAGCAGTGGCCAGTGGCTCTGTCCTACAAGTCACAGCATTGGGTAACTGTGATGTCTTAGGAGGTTTCTCAGAGGGCTTGTTCAGAAGGAACCAATTCTGAGCTCAGGGTTCTTCCCCAGTGGACTCCAAAACCACTTTGTTCCATGTGATTCTGCATTTACACACAACATCCACTTGAGCTTTGAACTTGAGAGTTCAAGTAATCTCTGTAGCGCTTAGTCCCAAGAGACCAAACAAAGTCAAAGGAGCTATACTTCTGTTAAATCAACGAAGAGCAATTACTGAAGGTTAGCCAAGATCTTTATATATAAAATACCCTCTTCATCTTGATTTAGAATGTACTTGTTACAGATGCAAAATTTGAATTGGATGAGGAAATATAAAATGAAAGAAGCCTCTTTAATATGTTTTTTTCAGGGCTCTTTGTCACTATGTGAGTTAGTTAATAGATTCAAGCCACCATATCCCAAAGGGATTCCAGTAAGCAGAATCCTCTGTACATTTAATTATTTCATCAGTACAAACTTTTAAAAACGACAACGTAGAGCAGTTGAATAAACACAGACTATATTCAGCCAGGAGTGTGTTCATTTAGTGAACAGTGGGAAATGGGAGCTGGCCAAGTCAAAGCCACTTGTTTTAGTCACCCAGAAAATAATTTGAGGGCTTTTTGGGGAGTCAGACCATCTGAAGACCTTTTCTCTAACTATTGTGAGCCCGTTTTTCAGTATCGGTCTTTCAATTGCCAGCCTTATTTATTTAAATGCTTCTCTGCTTAATCAGAGGTTATTCACCTGTGTTTGTAGATGGTCTACTCACCAACCATCTATTCAGCGCTTTCACACTGAGCACAATGTGTTTCACTTCATGCAAATTTTACCTCAATTATAAATTCAGTTTTTGCACCAATATGCCAGTTACTAGGTTATTGTCGCTCAGCTCTACATCCAACCTTCTACTGTTGCCTTTGTGATGCTGAAGCAAAGACTCACCAGCCATACTTCTTTCTGCTTTGCCAGGTGGCTCCATGTTAGACTCTGCCAATACAGGGCGATAGAGGCAGACTAGGAGGCTGGAGGAGGAAGAAGAAGCTACTTCTTGCCTCTTACTGTACATTTCTTGTCGGCTATCTGGGTATAGTTCTTGTGAACATCCCTCCAGCCACACTTTGTCACCCTGGTAGCAGCAGTTCTAGCCCATAGCAGCAGCTTAGTCCAACTCGCAGTTTGTTCTAGGCTTGCAGAACCAGCCTCCTCAAGGCTCCCCAGCGACACCAATACCTGGCTGGCACCTGTTCCTCAGAGTTCTGGGTCCCAGGGCAACAGAGCTCCTCCTTTATGGTCAGAAACACTGAAGCCAGCTGAGCAGTGCCTCTTCCTCAGAGATCTGCAGTTTGGAACCACGGAGACCTTCCTTTAAGTTTCTAGGTTGTAATAATTCCAATTATCTTTACTTTCTTCCTCAGTGCTAGAGGTAGTAGCTGTTTCTTACAGTTGCTACTTCCTTAACTCCATAGAATTTTCTTTTTACCCTTTTAATTACCTAGTTCAGGGGTCCCCAACCCCCGGGCTGCAGACTGATACAGGAACTGGGCCGCACAGCAGGAAGTGAGCAGTGGGAGAGTGAGTGAAGCTTCATTTGCCGCTCCCCACCGCTCCCCACCGCTCCCCACCACCCCCCACCACTCCCCACTGCCCCCACCACCCCCCACCGCCCCCCATCGCCCCCACCGCTCCCCACCGCCCCCCACCGCTCCCCACCACTCCCCACCGCTCCCCACTGCTCCCCACCCCCCCACCACTCCCCACCGCCCCCCACCGCCCCCCACCGCTCCCCACCACTCCCCATCGCTCCCCACCGCTCCCCACCGCCCCCCACCGCCCCCCACCACTCCCCACCACTTCCCATCACTCTCCATCACTCCCCATCGCTCCCCCCACTCCCCATCACTCTGCACTGCTCCCCATCACTCTGCACCGCTCCCCATCGTTCCCCACCACTCCCCACCGCTCCCCATCGCTCCCCACCACTCCCCACCACTCCGCATCGCTCCCCACCACTCCCCACCGCTCCCCATCGCTCCCCACAACTCCCCACTGCTCCCCATCACTCCCCACCACTCCCCACCACTCCCCATCGCTCCCCATTGCTCCCCACCACTCCCCACCGCTCCCCATCGCTCCCCATCACTCCACACTGCTCCCCACCACTCCCATCGCTCCCTGCTGCTCCCCATCCCTCCCATTACCGCCTGAACTATCCTCCCCACTACCATCCATGGAAAAATTGTCTTCCATGAAAGCAGTCCGTGCTGCCAAACAGGTTGGGGACTGCTGACCTAGTTAACCATTATACCTGGGTAACAGTTCTTTATAGTAAATTTGCTCTGTTCAAATAACTGTTTTGTGAGTTGGCCTCTTCACTGTACCCTGACATATAATGTATACACACCATATCTGCCTTTTATTACCTGGCCAAAATTCTTAACCACCCTAAGCCTCAGTTTCCTAATACCTAAAAGGCAGCTAATACTAATATCTACCTCATATGCTTATTTTGACGAGTAAATTAAGCATACATTAAGTGTAAAATACTTGGAAAAGCCAAGTTTCCAATATTATATATCCTTAAGGAGTTCATAATCTGGCCAATAAGATAACGCAAATACTTTTTAATTCATAAGCTATGGCGGGGGTACATAAATGTTTATTATTTGTCTTTAAAATGTATATATGCACATTTTTGTGTATTTCCCTTACAATAAATAAAATCTATACCGAAAATATAGTGAGCATGGGGAAATCATTACAAAAGACTGGATATCTTACAATCATAGTAATGAAAGAAAGATTAGAACAAAGGATATGAATATATACTTGGTTATATTTTTCTTCACTTGTCAAATTTTCTAAAATGAGTTATGCATAACTCATAACAGAAACAAATACATCTGAAAGTTAAGAAAGATCTCTTTCAGGTAAATGGGAAATGTTTTCTATTGCAGGGAATATTAAAAGGAGAGAAGGAACCTCCCTGTTACAGTGCAGGAAGTGATACGTGTTCTTCTAACTGCATTTCCCACAGCACTGCCTGCTCTGGCTTTCCTGAGTGCTGGCCATGTCCACCGAAAGCTGAGCTCTGTCTGCATGGTGTGTTACTAGAAAGCTCTGTGGTTCAATGTAGCCAACTTAACAAGGTCTTTATCCTTCCTATCTTACAATAACCTATAAAATGACAGTAACAGACAGTAACAAAAAAGGCCGTAAAATGACAGTAACAGACAGTAACAAAAAAGGCCAGAGAAAGGAAAAGAGGTTTCAGCAGAAGAAAGTTGTCAACAATATTTTGAAGATGTTGAGAGTATAGACAAGACATGATTGCCTTAGAGCTGAGGATGCTAAAACCGAAGTGTTCACAGGAAGGGAAGCCAATGAGAAGCAAGACAATTCACACCTCAGAACTCAGGAACTAGTGCTAAAAACAGACGGATTATTAGAAATGTGTTTAAGCAGTTAGATCTCAAATCTGCCCTTTCCCAGACTGTAGAGCCTGGCAGAAGACAAGATTTTTCTGGAGAGCTGAATTGAAAGAGTGTCTTGACTCTAGGGACATCAGGCAAAAAGATTGCCAACCCCTTTCATACCTGAAGCTTTCAGAAAACTGCCTGACCTCATATTACATCTCACCTCTCCAGTTCTCCACTCCTACTAACAAGGAATTAAAGGATTTCTCTTTGGGGAAATTGACCAGCTGAGGAAAAATGGCTACAGATAGGACAATTTGAGGTCACTGACAAAACAGCTGGGTTCTTACTCAATAATCCTTTTATGATACCCACCAATAAATAAGTTTCAGCTATGCATGCTGACCTTAAAATTAGCTTTTGAGTATTTCAGCCTAAACATGAACAGAGAAACAAGGATCACTACACAATTTAGGGAAACAGCAAACTTGAACGTGAGAAATAAGACCAAATTGTCTGAAACAATTGCTAATGAAAAAGATACAGTGTAGGACCTTCCCTGGTGGCGCAGTGGTTGAGAGTCCGCCTGCCAATGCAGGGGACACGGTCCGGGAAGATCCCACATGCCGTGGAGCAGCTGAGCCCGTGAGCCGTGGCCGCTGAGCCTGCGCGTCCGGAGCCTGTGTTCCGCAACGGGAGAGGCCACAACAGTGAGAGGCCCGCGTACCGCAAAAAAAAAAAAAAAAAAAAAAAAGACTTCCCCAAAAAGCAAGCCGAGAAAAAGATACAGTGTAGGGAGTAGAAGAAAACCTAAAAGAAAAATATCTGTAATTACTATCTTTAGAGTGGTTAATATGTTTATATATAGTATATATACATATATATATATATACATATTTTAAGCTTCCCTAAAACAAAAAGAGTACGCCATTAAGAAGGCAAAATTCTGAGAATGAGAAAGAGCTCTTGGAAATTAATAATGTGATAGTAGAAATTTAAAAAATCAATCAAGGATGGGAATAAAAAGTTGAAGAAATCTCCCTGAAAGTGAATGAAAAAAAGAGAGAAAGAACATATAAGAGCATAGAAAAGAAAATTAGAGGATAAACCCAGGGGCTCCAACATCTAAATAAGAAGAGTTACCAAAAGGCAGGCTATGGAAGTGAAGAAAATATGAAAGAAAACAATACAAAACTATTTCCTAGGATCATTGGCTTTCCTATTTTATCCAACACCTAGAACAGATCATTTTAACCCGATCTTGCTCTCATCGACGTACTTATTTTTGTAAGAATCATATAATAATCAGTAATCATTTTCCAGATTGAAATGATCTACCAAATGCTCTGCAAAATGAATTTTTCAAAAAATCCACTCTAAGACATTTCATTTGGAAATTGAAGAATATGTAGGGTAAGGAAACATCTCTTTAAAATTTAAGAGAGAAACTAGAGGTCCTATGCTCCCAATCAGATTGCTCAACAGCAACAATGAAAGCTAGAAAATAATAGAACAAATTCTATAAAATTCGAAGAGAAATTTATTTCCAACCAGAATTCTTAACCAAGCTAGGATATAGAAAGTATGAGGGGAGAATAATGACATTTTAACAAAGCTAAGTGTCAAAAAAAAATGTACTTTCCATGCACCTTTTAGCTGTGGGAAGATATGCTGTATCAAAAATAAGGAAAAAAGCTAAGAAAAGGGAAGACGAGATACAATACATAAAAGAGGAAAGGGAATTCCCATGATGGGGAAGGATGGGATCATATCCAAGAACAACTGGTTTAAAAGGAGTTTAGAAAAGTAGACCAGGGTGTTGCAGAAAGAATGGCCTAACAAATGTAGGGAGTGGATGGATTGCCAAATACATTTGACTCTGTTTTGGCTTTCCTATTAGAGTGTGAGCTATGTGAGGTCAGGGAACAGGTCTGCCTTTTAAATCTATTTAAAAGAATCTTCTAATCATAGTGCCTGTTACATAGGTAAGCACTTCAAAATTATTTGCTGAAATTTAAAAGAACACTGAGATTTTAAAAATTTTTACGCAATTTTTAAAAGAACACTGACATTTTTATCTTTGTTATATTATCCTCCTACTAGAAATATATCCCTGTAAGGATGAAAATTACCTATGCCTAATGTTGCATCTCAAATCTGATCTAGCCTGCCATTAAAGAAAAATAAGATGGGGTGGGGAGTATAGAGGAGAAGCAGGAAAAGAGAAGAGTTACCATTTCAAATGATACTTTGAATGATGCCAAATTGTACTCATACTATTAGGAGCACAAATTAACAATATCAATCAAAATATAAAATGTACCTACATTTTAACTCAGCATTTTATATATTTCTATAGGTATATAAAAGTGGCTTACACAAAGGTAGAGTGTGAAAAAAGTTGTCAACACAGCATTCTTTATAATAGCTAAAAACTGGAAACTAGCTATTTTTTTCAACTAAAGGGACCTGGGTAAATAAACTTTGGTGACGCTATTCACTTATGGATTGTAATGTAGTTGTTAATACAAAATGAAGTAGATTTGTATGTGATGACTTAGGAAAATCACCCAGTATATATTATTAAGTGAGAAACGTGAGGTGCAAAAAAGATAGGAAAGGAATGATCCCACTTGTGCAAAGGAAAATATCCATGCACAATATGAGACAATGCATAGGTATCTTCTTCCACTGTTAACTACAAATCATCGGTCATAAATATAACGCAGTAAATTAAAATAATCAGTAAACTCAGATTAATGAGAGAGGTAATCCATGGTATTCTAGTAAATGTTTAATAGTTGGCTCCTCAAGAAAAAAAAAAATCCTTGATTTGTAGTATTTGCCAATATCTTTTGTATAAATGTTCCCACCATGCTGATTTCATATACCAACATAACGTCACTGAATTCAGAGAAAGGTGTCCTCAATTTGCTTTCCCAAGCCAGGAGGAGCCAGCTCTAGCACACCATTGGGGGTAATCACAAGGTAAGGGGCTTGTATCACCAGGGAATATGACCTCTGCTTCAGCCCTCATCGCTCTTTTACACCTTCTGTTGTTCAAAAGTAAGGCCAGAAAGGCCATGCAGCAAGGCAAAACTTTCTGTGATGTTTGATTTCTCCGGGAGCTGAATGAGCAGAGCTGCTAAGTTCAGCTTTTGCACTGAACAAAGATCAGGAAATTTGCCTGATTTTCCTTTGCTTCTTTTGGGCTCTTGGATGTGTTTGCATGTAAAGTAAAGAAAATATTAGGTATAACAAGAATGAGCTATCAAACTGATATTTCCTGACCTTTTGAAATAGAAAGCACACCTTAAATTAACAACATGAATGGAATAAATGCAATGAGTTATGCCCTCTGACTTCAAACTATTTGCTTTCTAGATATGTGTGTATGACCATCAACTTTCTGACAGAAACTCTAATACTAGGTCTTTGGAAATCCCCACAGTAAATGCTTGGCTAAATAGCAAGAAAGGAGAAATGATCTTTCCTCCTGAGTGAGTGCTGATACAAGCAGCAGTTCCTTCATTTGCTCAATGCAGTGTCATCTCCTACCATCACATCTGGGCAAAGGTCATGCATCAACAATGTTTATCTATGTCTATGTTTACTCACAGCTGGAAGTAGACAGGAAGTATAGTTTTAAGGGCAAAAAAAAAAAGAAAAATTCCAGAAGGAGGCAGCGGGAGAATTTCTGTTATAATATATGAATCTTACTTATTTTGAGGAGGTTCTGACAAGTTCAAAATAGATGTTCTTATCATTGAAACCAGGATATATGTGAAAGAGGATCAGGTACATAATTGATAATTAAGGCTGGACAAAAATACACACGAGGACTGTTCTGGGCAATATAGGATAGATACATTGTCAATATAGGATAGATACATTGTCATTTATCAATAAATGATATTGCAGTTAAGTGCAGAAAGTTGAGAGTGATGTTTCGGTGCTATCACTTGACAATACAAAATCAATGTGCCCCCAAGAATATGGAAATATAGCTCAGAAAAATTAGTAGGAAAAACAAACCTAGTTGCACATTTAGATAGTACAAAAGATCAAAGTGAGAGCATACAATGGTAAAATACGTTGACTAAGTTGCAAAGTCACTATAGGGTATTTTTAGAGAAATATAGCTGGAGCTTATTTTGTAGAAATAAATATTTTTCCAAAAAGATAGTGATGAAGTGAATATTTATTAAATTTAATTATCCTTTGATTTTAATTATGAAAGCAGATAAGAGTCTTGAAAAATATCTAGTCCCACACGTTTAATAAATTTATGTCTATAAATGCCAAAATGTTTAAAAATAATATATCTACTGAAATTTTAACCAACCTAATATTAACCATCAACACTGTGCAAAGTTCATTAAATTTTGTTTTAATGTTTAGAACATTATTTTAAAGGCTAAAGGAAAAGAAATAACATTTTAATCAAACAGACCACATTGTTCCAGTACCAAGTTCTACCATCTTTCTTACCCACCATTATACAACAGAACAACCTGTCTTTTTGGTTTATGAGAACTTGTTTCACAGTAGTTAATGAAAAGTGCTGACATAAATAAATAAAAAAGATTGATGTAGATTAAATGTTAGAAAATATTTAAAAATAAGAGACAGTCCCTCAAAATACAGCAATAAATTTACTTTGCACATTCACATCTGTTGGGACTTATACAACTGTAAAAAAAGTCATGGGAATTTATGTTTTCCCTGAGTGCTGATTTAAGCAGCAGATTTTTAGGACTCTACTTTCAATGAGGGGACTAAAAATTGTCTGATGTGATATTTCTGTTAATTCATGTCAAAACAATGGCCTAAATTATTGATTTTGTCATGGCAAACTCTTGTACATAGAGTCTCTGCATTACAGTATGTACTTGTAAAACTTAAAAGGACTGTCACTTTTCCCATTACACAAAACTCTGTTCAGACCCTAGCCTGAGTAAAATGTCAGGTTCTGATCTCTAAAACCAAAGAGGAATGTGTAGCTCATAATCAAACTAAGTTTTGCCTTGCTGAAGCCAGAAATCATTTCTTTCAAGTTGCTTCTGACTTTGCAGGCTGTGTAATCCTGACAAATCATGGGCATTTCTAGGGCTTTGATGCACACTATGCTAGAAACCCTATATGAGGTCTTAAAAAGATATTCAAATATTCAAAGTTCTCTAATTTGAAATGAAATTTTAACGTGTATAAATGAAGGACCAGAATGCATAAATGCCTTCATGTTATTAAGTATAATATTTGTGAAAGATTATTCTATAATTATGTTTAAATTGATGGAACAAGTGTATCTGCAGACCCAAACCAGAATAGAAAAGAATCATGACTTGAATGTAAATCTTAATTGACATTATTAAAATGATATCTGAAGAACTGAACAGACAGATGAAACAGAAACTGTGTTTAATAAACAAATACTGTGCTGCACTTAATAAAACGATTGTAAGGACAATTTTTAGCCATCGTATTACTCACCTATTCATTCTAAAGCATAATTGTCAGCTTTATTTTCCTATGCCCGAGTAAGCGGCTGCATCTTTGGGATATTTACAATTTGTGCAATTTATTGAGACAGATCCAATTCCTTTTTTATTTGTTTTCCCAAAGCACCTATTTTTTTACCTTTGCTGACCAGTGCAGAATCATCCTCACTAATGTTTATAAAACACCACATTATTGTTAGATATCGAATCCAAATGCAAGCGCTGCAGGTTCTAACAGATAGGAGCTTGATGGAATCTGTCTTTAGATTGCTGCTGTCCAGACTGCTTACGCGTAGATTCTGTAAAAGTCAGTGACATGAAAGCATGGAAGGGAAGAAAGACAGGTGTGTGTGTGTGTGGTGCGTGTGTACAGGCACAGATATGTGCATGGGAGAGAGAAGCAGATGGATACAAATGGACAGAGAGGGAAAGAAAGGGAAATTCCAGCTCTGAAAAACACGCTTAAACTTGGATACAAAAATATGGCAACATCTAGTGTTTCCCAATGGGTCTTAACCCATTGTAAGTCAAACATAAGGGGAATTCGAATTTTCATTAAGAAACAAGTAAAATTCTTAATTTGAACTTCTGAAATTTGTACAAGTCAGTTGTCACCCAAATTCTCAGTGTTTACTAAAAATACCACATGTGATAGGAAAAGATGTGATAGAAAGATCAACTACCAGAAAAAAGTGTTAAATTCTGTAGCTCCTAATTAAAATAAAAGGGAGATGTGCTATTTCCCAGTAGTTAAGGAGCCATGGGACGTTTTATGGCTTTCTCTCAGTCAGTGAAATTCTGCCTTCCTCTCCCACAGTGAAAATAATCTTAAGAACATTAGAATATGCTGGGTGGTGAAGATATGCAAAGACTTCACTTTCATAGATTCTCTGTCCAGCGATATAGAAAAATGAGAACTAGTTATACTTTTTCTCAACATATGGCAAACTTCCAAGTTTAAGGAAGGAAATAGACAAAAAAGAAGAAGGGCACCAACACATTTTATTTGCACCATATGCTAGGGATTATTCTAGAATCTCTACCTACATGAACCCCTTTAATCCTCCCAATAACTTTGTGGCATAGTGATCAACCCCATTTTACTAAAGAAGAAATTCAAGCTCTGAGAAGAAAAGCAAATTACCCTAGGTTATAGAAAAAGTAAGTAAAGATCAGACAGTACCCTATTAAGGAGTCCAAGACACATGTAGTTCATTACAAACACTTTACAAGACTTAGGAGGAAAGTAAGAATTTTTGAACATTATTCACAGATGCATTGCTGCCTCATTCATGAGCTCTATTTGCACTACTATGAAATCCATATATGCAGGTATTATTAGGGAAAATCTTGGGTCTATGTATTTTATATTTGGAATCAGTTAAATGAGTTACCTTAGTTATGTAAAGGGGCGATTAAAATCCAGGTTGGGTTGACCACCAGCCACCTAAAAGACCTCAAGATGAAGCTGTTGATAAAGCAAAACTAAGTTTCTTAGAACTACTACAGAAAAGGCTAACATCACTTTGACAGAATCTCGGCTGCACCTTCAAAAGGGGATTTAAGGGAGGATAGTTACAGGTTTTTAGGGTCTGGGTTGAGCAATTTCAATGCATATATTTTGAAAGGTGGCTAACTGGTTGGGACTGGGTTGAGTTTATGACACTGTACCTTTGAATGGGTGGGAACAGCAAGGAGAAACTGCTAAATGGAGTCTTGATGAGAAAACTTTTAGTTTCGATAAGTAAGCTCTTTTCGTCATAGGCTTTTCTTCCAGTAGCAAGTATTTTCTAGAGAACATAATTGAATTACTTTTACTTGTTTAGTGTTGTTTAACACAGGGGCAGGAAATCATGGTGGTTTCAGTTCTCATTAGCATCATGCCAAATAAAAAATGTTTCAATTTGACACCAAAGCTCATGCTGATTTCTTTCTCATGTTTCTGACATGAGAGTGACACTATCCCATGAGTGAGCTCTCCACATTTTGGCTTTACCTCAATCTTGATTTCCCATTTTTTCTGGCCTTTCACTCTTCCTCTCATTTACAGAAGGGAAAACTTCTTTCTTGTGAAGAATGAGCTTAATTATCTGAGGACTAGAGTGTGTGCCTTCATAATTCTTTTGGGATGAGGCTTAGTCTCAGTGTCTTTTATTTCTCTCATTCCTCTATTGCTTTATCTTCAGTGTTTAAAGATACTTAGGCTTGTGGTCTTTATAAAAACGACTTAAAAAAAAAACTTTACATCGTCCAAAGACATCAAAACATATGCGTTTGAATGCACTGGTCCTCCAAGAGAAAAATCCTAGGGAGGTCATCAAAATATTTTCTCAAAATTCTAGAACAAGAAGGAAAGTGAGTTCAGAAAGTCTTTATGCAACAATATTAAATAATACTAGTTAAAAAAACTACAGGGCTTCCCTGGTAGTGCAGTGGTTGAGAGTCCGCCTGCCGATTCAGGGGACACGGGTTCGTGCCCCGGTCTGGGAAGATCCCACATGCCGCGGAGCGGCTAGGCCTGTGAGCCATGGCCGCTGAGCCTGCGCGTCCGGAGCCTGTGCTCCGCAACGGGAGAGGCCACAGCAGTGAGAGGCCCGTGTACCGCAAAAAAAAAAAAAAAAAAAAAACCTACAAATTTGAGTGGTAGAGACAGATGCCTATTTCATGAAAAAGGACTTCTAATAAATATGGTATTCATAGATTTAGTTTAGTTGGTATGAATCCTAGACAAATTATAGTCATGGGCAAATATGAACACTATTGAGTTAGTCCTTGAATCAGTCCCAAAACAGACAGAGAGACAGAGACAAAGAAAACAATTCATCAAACAGTGTGGCTTAGAAAATGAGTGGTGCAGAGGGGTATTTGATCCTTAGACAGTCAACTGGAAATCCTGCAGAGCAAACTTTTCAGACAACTAGAATTAAAGCCAAAACCAAGAGGGAGTTACTCTCAGAGTTATGCCAGCACGAGGAGTGGCAATTCTATGTCGTTTAAACGGGTGCGAAGGAACGTGCATGTGTGTGTGTGTGAGTGTTGGTAGGTTTTCACAGACCAAATAAGAAACACATCATCACAATTTTGGGATGTAGAATAACTACTAGTCTCTGTGCCCCTTGCTGAAGCTGCTAAGGGAGTTTTCTCAGCTATCCTGATATCAAATGACTATACCACGAAACCATGGTTTAATTAAAAGCAGTCCAATAACGATGTTCCATTTTGAATGATTGCTAAGCAACCAAATTAGCATATCTGTGCTTAAAAGGTTGGGAGAGGGACCAAATTATGCCAGGATGATAAAACCAGGTGGACAGGATAACCTAGGCCGCCCTTACACTGACCTGTAACTACCTTTCAAACCTCTACGATCTGAATTCATTCATTTGCTTCTTGAGCAATGACTGTGTGAGTAGCCTGACGTAAAAACAAACAAAACAAAACAAAAACACACAATATTCAGGGAAGAAGACTTCAGTGCCATCACTTGGCCTTAAACTGGCCTTAACCTCTAGAGCAGCTTGACGGGCTTTTGTCCAGTTGACTCATCCAGCTCCGTCAAAGACCAGATTTCAAGAAGATTGTTAAGGTAGCAAAACATCTGAGGAAGTTCACCTACTATGGGTCCAGGCTGCGGGTCGAAAGGTTTTGTAAATATCAATGACCAAATGCAAGCAGGGCTTTGCCCAGATCCACATGAGGTGCTGTAAGTGGGGGTGAAGGAGCGGGTGCAGGGCACAGTGAGAAAAGCAAGAGCACAGCTTTTGAACATCGGGTTTATGTGGGTTTACGAGAGGACTATGTAAGCTGTTCCCTTTTTCCTGTTGTTTTCCGGAGAGTATAAGCAGAGAAACCTCGGCTAGGTTTGTAAATTCAAGACCAGGATTTAGCTTCCCAGCGTGTATTCTGGAAGGACATTATTTCTTAAAGAAAAGCACCTAATGGGGAATCTGAGTGTTGGTACAGTAATAACTAGACATGAGGGGCCAGGCAGGTCTGAAGGAGCTCAGGTCAATCCCTCAAACCTTAACATGTCTCCAGGGGAGACTCATATTTTCACATGGCCCTGAAAAGGCAAATACATTCTAGCTGGCAGAAATAGTTGGTGAACAGATAGAGTGGTCAGGGTGAGAAGCTGCCACACAGCAGTAGGTGAAGCATGGTATGTTTCATGAGCATCAGAAGATGCAGCAGGACCCATCACATATCAGCCAGCGCCTGCGCAAAGGGTGACGAGAGCCCAGGAGGCAGTCAGAGGGAAGATCCCAATGGATGCCAATGACAACAAGCTGACCAAGGAGTAAATGCCTGATCCGGAAACCCAGAAGATCCATGAGATCTTAGATGCCACACTGGAGAGATTGTGTGGTGAGGTAAATCATGAATTTAATTGGGTTTAAAACAATTGTCTGAGAACACACAGAGCTGTTGAGTTCACTTGGAAATGACTAAGATTTCTGCCATCAATAGAAATAGGAGCTCAAGCTAGAGATTCAGTTTAATTACAGAGCATGACGTTTCATTTCCTGTACACCTGAATGTGTGGTTTGTGGAAATCACACTCACTGAAATGGAAATTAGAGACAAAAGAAACTGGTCCCCTTGTCTACTCTGGTCTTATCCAAACAACCGCCTCAGGAAGTGAATACCATTGTATACATTTCAGACTAGAGAGAACTGAGGTTAAATAACTCACACATGTAGCAAGCAAATAGAGTCAAAATGTAAAATAAGAGATGTGCGAATCCACAGCCAGTTTTCTCTAACATATTGGGAGTTATTAATATCCTGTTGTAAAATTACCCTGCTATCCTTTCTAGCACTCATCTAATATTTTTCTCTTTTTAATTGCCAAACTTCTAGAGCAGATTATTAAATTTTATGTTTTATTTTAGCAACAAACACCTCTCCAAATAAAATATTATAGGCAGGGCTTCCCTGGTGGCTCAGTGGTTGGGAGTCCGCCTGCCAATGCAGGGGACACGGGTTCGTGCCCCGGTCCGGGAAGATCCCACATGCCGCAGAGCGACTGGGCCCGTGAGCCATGGCCGCTGAGCCTGCGCGTCCGGAGCCTGTGCTCCGCAACGGGAGAGGCCACAGCGGTGAGAGGCCCGCGTACGGCAAAAAAAAAAAATAAATAAATAAATAAATAAATAAATAAATATATATATATATTATAGGCAACTCCTAAATCTGTATATGTGCGAACACACACACACATAATATAAGTGGAGCTACTCTGGATGACTGAGAGGTGAGGAGCTAGCAGAGTCTAGTGCAACGTTCAATCAGCTTCAGTGACGATCACTAAAGCACTTCCTCAGGACGCTAAGAAATCCGAATACGTTCTCCCTTGGAAGGAATTGAGCGTATTTATATACCAACTGTCTGCTTACCTGGTACCTTCATTCTCTTCTACTCCTATCACTTCACTAAAATTGATCTCTGGAAGGTTTAAAATGATCTCCTTTTGGTCAGATTCAGTGGATTCCTACCAATTTTATTTCTTCATGACCTTTACTGAAATGAAATTGTCTGCCCTTTGAAGTTTTCTTCTTGCTCTGTTTCAGAACATGTCGATGCACTAGTCTCCCAGCCTTTCTGATCATTTCCTTTGCTTCCTTATCAGGCTTGCCTTCCTGCTCTTCAGTTTTAACGGGAAATGCCCCTTGAAACTATAGTCTTAATTCTCTGATCGTATGTCTCTCCAAGCCCTTTCTCGGGTGGGTTGATTGTTTCCCAAAGCTTCATTTATGACCTCTTGGTGATAATCCAAATTGTAAGCTTCTGTACTTCCCCATCACAGACTTGAAATGCCAAAAACCTACCCATCATCTTCACTGCTATTCCACCAAACATCAAAAAGCCCCAAATTGAAACTCATCATCACCCCAGAACAGTCTTGCTTTCCCAGATGTTCCATTTCGGCACTAGCGTCATTTTTCTATCTCCCAGAAGTAAAATCTTAAAAGCACAGTTTATTCTTTTCTTCCTCCCAATCAATATCCAATCTGTCACATTATTTTAGCAAATCATCCTTCAGAATATATCTCAGATTCATCCCTTTCTCCCCATTCTGGCACTGGCATCTGGTTTGCTGCAACAGTTTCCTGGTTTATTATGTTTCTACCTCTATTATCTCCACACTCTCCTCCATCCTGCATGTAAATACCTAATTAATCTTCAAGCATCTCTATCCTCCCTACAGACACTCTATACTCTGGTTCCTTCCGATTTATTCCATCATTTTCCCCATCACCCACTTCCTCTATTATCTGGTGTGTGTGCCATCCTTACACTGGCCTCTGCTTCTTTCTACAATCTAATCCTCTGTTTATCCAAATAATGAATGAAGCTTTTCTCAGCTTCTTCACCACCACCCCCAATTCTTCCATAAGATTTATTTATTTATTTTTTTTTGCTTTTCAGCAAATAATACTTTACCTTGCAAAGTTTTCCTTATCTTTAAAGGTATTTGTGTGTGTGTTTCCCTTTGAGGGCAGGAATCATATCATACATATTTTATATCCCCTACAGCACCCAGCACATTGTTGAGCATAGTGTTGAGAACATGATTGATAGATTCACCTGACCCTAACCTCACTCTACCTTGTCACCTATCCTTTTCCCCAATAGGAATTGTTGAATGATTACCATCCATCTCACATCCTATTTTACAGAGAAAACAAAAGTTACTGAGTGAGAATATTCTCACATTTCTTCAGCACCCTTCAAAATCTCTCTCTCTCTTTCACTTCATCAATACTTCTGTCTATAAAAATGAAGACATTTATTTAACCAATGCCAAGGTTAATTCCTCTACTCATGCATTTAATTCTAGTCTCTCTCATTTGACCAAATTTTGCTTTATCAATTATTTCCTCTTCTCTCAAGTCTTCAGCCCTATTCTCTCTCCTGACATCTTCCTCTTGACTTATATACATACTCAAGTTTTCAACTTCCCAAAGGATCCTTGCCTCTCCTTCTAGCTTATTGTCATTTTCCTCCCTATACCCAGCTTCTTACAAGACCAGTAACCTACACACACCACTTCCTTACCTCCCAGTCACCACTTAATCTGCCTTTCATGTCCCCTCTGCTACACAAACTGCTCTCTAACAATGAGGGATCACATCGTCCTACCCAGTGTCTTCTTAGCTCCCACACAATTTGATTTTTTTGTTTGTTTTATTGAGATATAATTGACATGTAACATTGTGTTAGTTTAAGGTGTACAACTCATTGGTTTGATACATTTATATATTGCAATATGATTACTGCAGTAGCATTAGCTAGCATCTTTATCATGTCACATATTTTCATTTCTTTTCTGTGTTAAGAACAGTTACGATTTAGTCTCTTAGCAACTTTGAAGTTTCTAATACAGTACTGCTGACTATAATCACTACGTTGTACATTAGATCTCCAGGACTTATGTATCAACTAGTCTTACGTTTTTACCCTTAAACATCTCCCCAAATCCCCCATCCTCCAGGCCCTGTTAACCATCACTTTATTCTGTTTTTAAAAGCTCAGCTTTTTTAGATTTCACATATAAGTGAGATCATACAATATTTGTGTTTCTCAGTCTGACTTATCTCTATTTATGTTGTTGCAAAAAGCAGGCTTTCCTTCTTTTTCATGGTTGCAGAGTCTTCTATTTTATATATATACATAAAATATAAAATAGAAGTGTATATATATATATATATATATATATACACATACACACACACATACCACACTTTCTTTATCCATTCATCCATTGTTGGACACTTGGCTTGTTTCCATTTATTGGCTATTGTGAATAATGCAGCAATGAACATGAGTGTGTAAATATCCCTTCGAGATACTGATTTCAATTCCTTCAGATATATACCCAGGAAGGGAATTGCTGGATCATATAGTATTTCAATTTTTAAATTTTGAGGAACTGCCATACTGCTTTTTATAGTGGTTGTAAAACTTGAGCTCCCATATGACTGCTTTGCAATAGTGGTCAAGTCTTTTTGGTTCTCTCCCTTTTTAAAATATTTCTCCTCCTTTGACTTATGATACCACACACTTCTGCTTCCTTTCTCATTTTGTCTTCTCATTTCCTTTGTCTTGTCCTTCATTACCTCCTCTTCTTCCTTCCTTTGCGAAAGGCAGGATAAAAGGCACTTTGCTGGTGGAGCTAATGGATTCAAGTGAGATAAATTATACTTATTCTCTCAGCCTTAGGGGAGGCTGGGAGCAGCAGGCCTCAGGGAGCTAGTAGCCTACACCCATGAGCAACCTTGTCAGTTTGGCCCAGAGTGTCATGCAAATGTTAACATTTTATATGTGTCCTATGAAGTGTGTGGAAAATATTGCCCTAAGATTCCATTCTCAACTCCTTTCTCATCTCCTGTCAGAGTAATGTTTCCTACATTTTTACCCTGAAACAAAACAAAACAAAACATAACAAAAACAAAGAACCTTCCTCACTGCCCACAAAAGAAGAGCCAAAATCTTTAGCTTGGAATTCAAGGTTACTCATACTCTGGCCCACTTCTACTTTTCTAGTTGTATTTTCCATAATTTTCTCCCATGTAACTTACCCTGAAGCTATATCATGCTACAGACTTTCAGCTCTGATGGGCAATTTTACATTTGAGAGCTGTTGCTTTTGGCCTTAATCACTTCTCTCACTGTTGAATTCACCCTCTAAGACTCAATTCAAAATGCCATCTCTTCTGTGCATACTCTCTTCAATCCCCTTGTTAGAACAAATAACTTTCTTTTATATATTCCCATGGTACATTTACAAATATCTGGAAATTAACAGTTATAAAGGTCTAATTGGTACTCCCTACTCCTTGACAACATTAAGTGAATAGCAAGTCCCCTATGTATACAAATAGGTTTTACATATAGCAAGCTTTACTTTCATTTTTATTTTTTTTATTTTTTTTAACATCTTTATTAGAGTATAATTGCTTTACAGTGGTGTGTCAGTTTCTGCTTTATAACAAAGTGAATCAGTTATACATATACATATGTTCCCATATCTCTTCCCTCTTGCATCTCCCTTCCTCCCACCCTCCCTATCCCACCCCTCTAGGTGGTCACAAAGCACCGAGCTGATCTCCCTGTGCTATGCGGCTGTTTCCCACTAGCTATCTATTTTATGTTTACCTTCATTTTTAAAACAATTAGATTTATATAGGCAAGAGACTTGTGCAAGATATTTAGGCATTTGCAAGAAACATAAAAAATATAACCCTCTTATATCTATAAAATGTGAGTTATAATAAATCTCCCACCTGTCTCACTGTCTCCTTATCCCCACACACCCACCTGAGGACCCCAATGAAATAATTGATGTAAAAGCACTTTTATGAGAAGTGTAAGACATTATACAAATGTCTGGTATTACTATTGCATGCAGTCTAGCGGTTATGGCCTCAAGCAGATTTCTTTCATTATGGCTAAGTCCACACATGCTAAATGAAGTATAGCACTGAAGCAATCATTGGCTATTTCAAGCCAGATCAATAGTTATACCCTAAATAGATAGAACATTGAAGCAAAAAATGTTTTGGTTTAAATTATTCAGTTGCTTCAATTCTATACTTTATTTTGTTTAGACAACATAAGGTCGGAAAACGATGTATCTAATACAATCTCGTATTATAGCTTCCCTTGAAAAATGAAAGTACTTTGAAAACTCCACTCTAAATATTTCTGAAACATATTTTTTTGCAAGTTTAAAAAAACGTTTGTTCTTCCTTTTCAGTATCATTACCCTCAATAGTTGGTTTACATGTTTAAGTTTTCACATATAATTTGTATATAATTCAATTCAAACCAAATGCATTTAATAAATATTTGGTAGAGGCCAATGTACAAAGTCACTTTGCTATGTGTCATGTATTAAAATGAATTATCACCCCAAGATCTCTATCAATGTAGAGCATTCAAAGGAAATAGAGGGATACATATAAACTATAATTAAAGGGATGAAAAATGAGTCCTATAGGTAAATTATAATCAAAGACAGTGCAATCAGTGCTCACTTAGATTGGACCAAGGGTATTGCAGGGAAGATGCCATGGAGGAAGGCCTTTGAATTTGTCCACATATTTTCCTTTAGATGCATATAAATGTTCAAGGTCAGAAGGAGAGAAACTTCTGCTTTTCCCATTATAACCATATTTTTCAGCTTACATGGAAACAGTTCCAGGGCAATTCACCCCCTCCCGGCTTTTTATCTATGTGTGTGCATCTTTGAGAAGTGGGATTAGAGAGAAACCTGCAGGCATATTAATAAATAAATTTCACATGCTGTTAGATATTAAGTAAACATATAGATAAATATTCCTCTAGGGGTTGTGATCTTATAACCTGGAGACTGCTAATTTGGCACCTGTGACATATAGTTACTTTCCATGGGGGTTTTCAGTAAATTAATCCTCATATTTTCAATTTAAAAATACGTGCAATCCAGGTTTACTTAATGTACATCTTGGACGATTCAATGTGTTGCTTTTGTAACAGAGTAAGTTATAGGTGTCCAGTTTGCATGTCGGTTCTTTTTTCCTATCATTTGGAACAGACAACAATGTGAATACTTGGCAGCAACCATAGCAAATACTAAATCATGCAAATAACTAAAGTGCAGAAGGTCCTGAAATATTATATCCATTGGTCAGTCAGCAATCAATCAAAATTCAAATGTCGACTAGCTACGTGTTTGAAAATTTCAGTACAATGCAAGGAAATTCTGCCAATTGATTATTAAAATATTAGAATAGATAATACTAAAATGCTATAAAAATGGTTGGTTTAGAAAAGTAACACCAGCACACCATGCCTTCATGTATGAACTTAATCCTCTTGGGTATATTTACCATGCATGTTTTATAAACTCTTCTTAGATTTAAAAACAACAAATTGTACCTAAATATAGTATGAATAGGAAAGAAGATAATAAATGCCTTTCAAAAATGTTACTTGATGAAATTAATTTAAACCTAATTTCATGTATTGGAAAAAAGTTTTCTCTTTTTATTTTAAACAGGGAAAGAAAACGAATCTAGATGAATTCTAGAAATAACCTTATTTAGTTATCAATGAGCCATGAGCATAGTTATATGAGTTATCCAGGGTAGATACAAATAGAATATTCCATGTTGTGGTGCCCGACTTAGAGTAGGAGAAAGGACAGAGAAAACTGCTAGCTTCCACAATTCTGTCATTCTTCTGACAAAGACGTAGACAAAAGAGATAAGCAAGAGAAAGTGTCTGCTAACCAGGAACACAGGACAGGAGGGCCAGGGGGAAAGGGTAAAGATAAAATTTTTTTTAAAAAAGCTGTCAGAGAGTGGCTAAAATATCCGTAGTTACGAGATATTGAGGAATGACTTTATATTCACGTAAAGAAGGTTATTCCAATTTAGAAAGAGCAGTAAACTAGCAGTCACAGGAACTGAATTCTACTCCCAGTTCTGCCTTTAGTTAGAAAAAATGACTCACATCTTCTGTCTCCAGTTACCTCCTCAAGAAAGAAGGGATACAACTACTTTGGAAAACAGTTTCACTGTTTCTTACAAAACTAAACATACTCTTACCATATAATCCAGTAATTGTGCTCCTTGGTATTTATCCAAAGAAGCTGAAAATGTATGTCTACACATAAACATTCACATGGATGTTATAACAGTTTTATTCAGAATTAACAAAACTTGGAAGCAACCAGCATGTCTTTCAGTAAGTGAATAGGTAAACAAACTGTGGTTCATCCAGACAATGAGATGTTATTCAGTACTAAAAAGAAATGAGCTATCAAGCCATGGAGAGACATGGAAGAATCTTAAAGCATATTACTAAGTGAAATAAGCCAACCTGAAATGCTACATACTGAATGATTTCAACTATATAACATTCTGGAAAAGGCAAAACTATGGAGACAGTAAAAATATCAGTGACTGCCAGAGGTTGGGGGGATAGAGAAGAGTCGAATAGGCAGGCACAGAGGTTTGCAGGGCAGTGAAAATAGTCTGTATGATACTATAATGATAGATACGTGTCTTTGCACATTTTTCCAAACCATGGAATGTACAACACCAAAAGTGAATTCCAATGTAACATACGAGCTTTGGATGATAACGGTGTGTCAGAGTAGACTCATCGATTGTAACAAATGCCCCCCTCTGATGGGGGATGTCGATAATGGGGAAGCCTATGTATGTGTGGTGACAGAGAGTATATGGGAAATCTCTATACCTTTCTCTTAATTTTTCTGTGAACTTAAAACTTCTCTAAACAAAGTCTTAAATAAAGAAAGAAGGAGTTATAATAATACTTGTTATTATAAAATAAACTTTTATAATACAAATAGCACTTCACAGACTAAGTGCTATAGAAATATAAGCCATAATTTTTATTGATATTAACTGTTAAAAATTCCTAAAATATGGGTAGGCGTGATAGTTTTTGAAGTTGGGAGCTTGATGTTTCTAACTTATAATTAATATGAGGTAAGATTAGTTGTCTAGTAGTAAAGGGAGCCCCATAGTATCAAATTTTATGCTCTAAACCATGGAAATTTGATGAAAAATATTGAGCAAGTGTAGAAAGCAAACAGACTTACATATTAGAAAGTTTAGGAGAGGAATGGAAGGTGGGCAACATTAAAAGAAAATAAATCAACGAAAAGGCAATTCAAGTAGTTCCAATGAGAGATAAGGCCAGACGCAGAACAGAAAGAAAAGATCGATAGAAAAAGCACTTAGAAATGATACAGCTAATAAGTTCTGGTATGTGTACAGCATAGTGACTATAATTAACAGTATTGTATTACATACTTGAAAGTTTCAAGATAGAAGGTCTTAAAATTTATCACCACACACACAAAAATGGTGAATATGTGAGAGGATGGAAGTGATCACTAACTTTATCATGGTAACCATTTCACAATACATAAGTGTATAAAATTATCACAACCTACACCTTACAGTTACATATGTTGTATGTCAATAGTATCTCAATAAAGCTGGGGAAAAATGATAGAATTTAACTACCAGATGTGTATATTGAGCATGGGACAAGGAAGTATCCACAATGACTATTATTAAGTCCAGATTAACTGAGTCTTAGTATGAATGGAAGATGCATTTCCTCTGTATCTATTGAGAAAATTAGATTTTTCTTTTCTAATCTATTATTGCAGTAAATTACATTGCTCAATTCAACGGTAAACCAATCTCTCTTCCTGTTTCCTCATTTGGCTGGGCCTCCTGATCTGTATACTTCAGAATAAAATTGTTATTTTAAGAATTCTTTGAGACATTCTAGTAATTAACAAACCTGAGAGGGTTTGTGGAAACCCGCAAATTTACAGCCAGTCAGAAGTGTGGGTTTAGGAAACCTAGTGCTAGCAACACTCTCAAGTCAGTGCCCAATAACAGTCCTTCTGCCCGGCTTCACTTATGCCAATAGAACAAGATCAATTGAGTTTGGTTCAGAATCAAAGGTAAGCTTTATTCTTTGATCAGTGAACGGAGAGGTGCGCATTTGTACTCTAGACACTCGCTCTGCCGGTAGGCTGTGGGCAGGGCTGCTTTATAGGGGTCTCTTCGGGGAGGGAGGGGCGGAGCTCTTCAGGGTCTGGTGCAGGCACCAACCGTCCCGGTGGGTGAGCAGACAAGCCTCTCGGGCTGGTGAGTGCTGGTTGGCACCGATCCTCTGGGCGTGAATCTCTCCGCTTTGCCCTCTGAACCCCTATAGCTGCACTCTCCTCTGTGGCTCCGAAGCTTCCCCCACCCCATCTTCCACCAGTGAAGGGGCTTCCTAGTGTGTGGAAACTTTTCCTCCTTCATTGCTCCCTCCCAGAGGTGCAGGTCCCGTCCCTATTCTTTAGTCTCTGTTTTTTCTTTTTTCTTTTGCCCTACCAGGTATGTGGGGAGTTTCTTGCCTTCTGGGAAGTCTGAGGTCTTCTACCAGGGTTCATTAGGTGTTCTGTAGGAGTTGTTCCACATGTAGATGTATTTCTGATGTATTTGTGGGGAGGAAGGTGATCTCCACGTCTTACTCCTCCGCCATCTTGAAAGTCTTCCCTGTGGGAAGGCTTTTGATTAATGGTTTAATTTCTTAGTATCTATGTATATATTACTTAGCTTTTCTCTTTCTTCTGGAATCACTTTTGGATGATTCTATTTTTCCAGAAATGTATCTACTTTATCTAAAGGTGTAAACTTAATACTGTAAGTTGTTTATATCATCCTATTAATATTTCTTTAATATCTTTAAGATTGAGAGAAATGTCCTTACTTTGCTTTTGGTACTGTTTATTTGGGCCTTCTCTCTTTTGTCATAATTCATCTAATCTGAGGGGTCATCAATTTAAGCAGCAGTTTTAAAGAAAGAATTTTGGCTTTTTAAATGCTCGTTATTGAATGTTTTCTATTGTATTAATTTCTGTTTCTATTTTTTACTTTCCCTGTTCTGTTTCTCCTGTATGAAATAGATATTTAGCTCATTAATTGTCAACACTTCTCTCTTTCTCATATATATATATAACTTTTCCTCTATGTGGGGCTTTAGCTGCATTCTACAAAGTGCAACATGAGCTAAGGTTTCCATTATTGTTATCATTCAGCTAAATGTTTTCCTAGTTTCTTCTTTGAAACAAAAATTACTTAGAAGTCTAATTCTTAGCTTTCAAATATTAATAAAAGGAAATTTTTCTAGTTATGTTTTTTCCATTTAATTCTAGCTTAATTGTCATTATTTTAGTTCTTAGCTATTAGATAAAATTTGATTTATAGCCCAGAAAAAGGTCAATTTTCATAACTGTTCCAAGAGTACTTAAAAAGATTATATATTCCCCAGTTACTAAATACAGCTTTATATATATATAAATATATACATGCATTATTTATAGAAATATAACTATATAGATACAAAGAGATAGCCAGTCTGTGATATATTTTTGTTATTCAAATTCCTACATCTTTAATGATGTTTTGTCTATTTTTCCTACTACTCATTAAAGAAAGTATTTAAAAATCTCCCACTATGATTAATGATATGTCTGTTTCTCCTTATATTTCTGCCATGTTTTACTTTACATAGTTTCACAATTAATACTTACTTTATCTGAGTCAATCGAAAAATGTTTGCCTTAAGATCAGTTTAATTCTGATATTAATATAACCATATCAATTTTATTTGATTAGTATTTTCATAGTGTGTGCTCTTTATCCTTTTCCTCTCACTTTTTCTGTATCTATGTTTTATATGTGACTCTTGTGAACATCATATAATTTTTTTTAATCCAGTCATGCAATCTTCATTTTTTAAGTAGACATTGGATTTCTTTAAGTGTGATGTCATACGATTTTATCCCTTTTGTGTTCTACATATGATCTGTGCTTCTTTCTGTCTCCTTTCTTTCCTTCTTTTGGGTTGATTGATGTTCTCATTCTATATTTTTCTTCCCTTTAGCATTTTGACAATATAATTCTCTTGTCTTCGGGCTTTGATAATATCTTGAGAAGTCAGTTGTCGGTCTTTTGAAGGTAACTGCTCTTTTTCTCTGTTTTTAATTTTGTTTTATTTGTCTTAGTGTTTCCAGTTTCACTACAGTCTATCTCAGTATAGATTTCTCTTTATTTATCCTGTTACAGATTTGTTAAATCTGGATTGGTACATTAGTCTGTCATCAATTCCAGATATTCTAATCTATTATCTCTGCAAATGTTTTCTCTACCCCATTTTCTATCTCCTTCTGGAGATTCATTAAAGACATATTAAGCATTCTCATTCTACCTACTGTTTCCTATTTTAGGGGGGATGGAGCCTCTCTATCTTATATTCTGGATACGATTCCTTATCTTCCAAGTCACTAATTCCCTCTTTAGCTGTGCTTCATCTGGTGCACTTGACTTGTTGAGTTTTTAATTTTACTTTTTTTTTAACTCTAGAAATTATACTTGACTCTTTTTCAATTCTAATTTTTGTTTCCTTGTGTACCCTAAAGATATTTTAAAGCTTACCTTTTTTCTTTCTTAAACCTTGTAAATATAATTTTTAAATGCTGGTCAATACCTGAGATAATTGAAAGTTTGTTTCTCTTGTATCTCATACCTTGCTTCCTTGATACCCACTTAGTTTTAATTTTCCTTTGTTACTGCACTCATGAAATTATTTGAAGACCTAGAATACAGATAGAGCCTTACCCTAGAGGACTTGCATTTGCTTCTGTTGGACACCTGGAGGCACTACCAATCTAGGAGCACCACAAACCAAGATAAGGCTTGAAATTTCCTGGCCCCCCACCTGACGTGAACAAGACTGAATATATATGCAAGTGCCAGCCCATAGTCACAACTTCTCCAAGACATTCAAAAATATTTTTTTCTCATATTCTATTTAGCGTCAAAGTAACCTTTGTCACAATCATCTTCAAAAACGGGTAGGTGTGTTGGTTTTCCAGTCTTTTGTTTGTTGGTTTTGTTTCATTCCTAGTGACCCAAAGAACAAAGTCCTCTGGAGCCCCTGCTTGATGTGGTAAATTATTATATTAAACTGTCTACCTTGCAAAAATACTGGACCTTGATTTCTGTTCACCACCAAACCTGAGAAGGCCAGGTTAGTGTAGATCAGCATATGCTCCTGGATCTATATTTTTTTCCTAGTAAAAATTTCATGTTCTTTACTGTACCTGCTATGACTATGTAAATGTCTTTTCTCTGAACTGCAAGGTGCAGCTTGAAAAAACTTGGTGCTTTTTAAAGAAAATCTATTTTAATATCTCAGCAGCTGCCATCTTCACATAGATTATTACTGTAACATTTTGGTTTATGACACTGCTTTGCAAAGTTTCAGACACACAGATGTGCTTAGTAGTAGCTGGTGATCAGAGCCAAACGTGAGAACTACAAGGCATTTTACCATAGTAGTAGAGCAAAGAATTTTAACTCCAAATGTATCAAAGACACATTTTTTAAAACGACAAAAAATTCTAAAATTTACTACCTTAGCATTCTAAAGAAAGGAGTCAGAATTTACATGTAAGTTATGATTCATTAAAAAGTAGTGAATTTTTGAGTGAGCATGATACTAGCTGAGATTATGGCTAAGCCACAAGGAGCATCAGATAATATTAACCCTAGTAAATAAAAAAGAAAAACTCCTTTGAAGATTAGCCTACCCTCCTAATTTCCTTGATAAAGTTGGAATCTTCAGTTATTTAAGTCTGTGGTGTCCAGTGGGCTCTATGAGGCATGTTCAATTATTCTATAATATAATGTTTGAGCACTTTTAATTATTCCTACTTCTCTACTAACTTGATGTGAGGATTTAGTCAAATTATGCACCATCTCTATTTTTTCCACTTAAAAAATGAGTAGGATATAGTAATACAAGGAGATGTTCTAGAGGGATTCATTATTTAATGTTTCTAAAGTCCTACACAAATGCCAAACTCATTAGAGCGTGCATGCTGGCAAGTGGCTAGGGTTTAGGAGATAATGCAAGAGCACACATAAATCAAAACTTCAGCCTGAACGACCTTCTTTTTGGACCAGAGAATGATTAATCATGTCACTGACATCATGTATGCAGGTTCTTGTTCAATAAGTAACAGTTAACACCCTTAGGTTATACCTTCAGATTTCTCCCTTCCCCTTTCACACAGTGGTGGCAGGGGCTTGGGAGCAGGACTACCAATTCTGTACAGATGCTGAGAGCCTTTCAAATCACAGTCTAGAAAATGCCCAGACTGTCTAACTTTTACCATCCTGTAAAAAAAATGGTGGAACTCTTGTGTCGTAGTAAATTGTTCCCAGACCTCAGTTGGATCACTTCTGAAGATCTTATTTAAAGTACACTCTGTAGACATCAGTGCCAGTAAAATAAATCCAGAATCGGGTGATTCTCACTACTACATCATTACCATCCTGCTCTCAGCCACCAGTATATCTTGCAAGGGTAATGGCAATAGCTTCCATTTTCAGTCACGATTGTCTAGAGAAACAGAACAATAAGACATGTGTGTATGTGTGTGAGAAAATATATATATATATGCATATATACTCACACACATATATGTATACAAACATATATATCATATATAAACCTATATATCCTAATGATTATGTTTATCTATAGATATAAATGTAGATATAGATAGATAAAAAGATTTATTTTAAGGAATTGGCTCATGTAACTGTGGGACTGGCAAGTTCAGAAATCTGTAGGACAGACCAGCAGGCTGTAAACTGGAGTTGATGCTACAGTCTTGAGGTAGAGCTTCTTCTACTCTAGGAAATTTCATTTTTTGCTCTTAAGACCATGAACTGATTGGATGAGGCACACCCACATTATTGAGAGTAATCTTTTCAGTCAACTGATTGTGCATGTTAACCACATCTATAAAATACCTTCACAGTAACACCTAGATTAGTATTTGAATAAGTAACTGGGTGCTACCACCTAGCCAAGTTTACACATAAAACTAACCAGCACATGTCCTAACTGGCTTCCTTGCTTCTTCCTGTGTCCTATCCCCACAATCTATTTTCAGCATAGCAGCCACAGTGATCCTTTAAGACGTAAGCCATGATATGTCATTCTCCTTCAAAACTTCTAACAGCTCTTCAAATCACTCTCTGTTAAATCCCAGGTCCTTATAAAGGCATCCAAGGACTTGAATGATCTGGGCCTCTATGACCTGTCTTCATTCCCTGCTCTTCCCACTTGGGTCATAATGTCCTCAACATACCAGGCACATTTCCATCCTAGAGGCTTTAAGCTGTTTATTCTAACTGCTTGAAATATTCTTCTCCCAAGACAGAAACATCACGAATTTCTTCCTTCTTCAAATTTTTGCTACAGTGTCACCCTCTCAATTTAGTCTACCATTATAGACTATTTAAAATTCTACCTGATAGATTTCTTCTCTGACCTTCCATATTCCTGTATTCTGCCCTACCTCTTTTTTCCCATAGCATGAATTACCTTATAACATAATTTGTAATTTACTTTTTAAAATATATCTGTTATTTATTGATCCTCCCCGCCCACCATAATGTAACCGTCACAAAGACAATAGTCTTTGTTTATCATTTATTAAATCTCTGATTTAACCCCTGTGTCTAGATCAGTGTCTGGCAAATGTAGTTATTTAATAAACATTTGTTGGATAAGTGAATAAATTTAAGCTAACGCTTTACTAATACCTTCTTGATTATTAACTGTAATACATCTAAAAAGAACTTATTTTTACATCCTCTTCTTTTTATGTCCTTCACCTGTTCTATAAAAATTCCCCAATTTTAAGCAGATAATATAATCTAACTTTTTTTGCTTTTGTGATCATTCTCCTTTTTAAAGGAAATGATGTAAAGAACCTAATATTCATGTCATATATATAATAACTAGTTAATTGAGGGGGAATAATTAAGATATGTGCAATTAATTAAAGTAATTTGATTAGGAGAATAAGGCTTCTTGGGTTATAGAAAGAGTTTGGGTGGAAAACCACCATGGACTTGCTGGGGTAACCACACAAAAAAGACACATATTTTCAAGGCCATAATTTTAGAGAATTTCAGTTTGTTTCAAGAATGATATTTAGCCTCATTTCTACTATATAATAAGGATATCAAATTGATTTAAATAGTGATTATCATGTTTTTACTAATAACTCATTTTGACCGATAAGCATTATAACAGCTGAAGGTGAAGTATATAGAAGTTTAGAATTACAAACTTAGAATAGACCCAACACCTTTTCATTTTTTTCTTTGTATTTTATTGTGTATTTTTTCCCATGCTTTTTTTACTCACAGAGAAGTTCAAAGGAAAAGTAGAAAAAAATAAACCCACTTGATGGATTTTTATATCACATTTCAGTCTCAAATTTTTATTTGTCCTTCAAAAAACATACTTGGAAGATGCCTTCCAGCTCCAATTTTTTAAAAGGTGCTATTTCTGAACTCTCCAGTTTCTAGAGTTGGGTTAACCAGAGAATGTGTGATATCTTTGGTCTTGCAAAAAATCCCTTCTCCCTGTACTTCTCTAATCAAGGTTATGAAGAAATGTATATGCCATGGAGAAGACAAGTAACATCTAGGAAATAATATTTCCTTTTATTCATAAGCATGTCCCTGTAGCCATATTTTTATATTAATTATGTTGCACATTAAAAAAAAGTTGCTGATATAAAAAGTATAACAATTAGAACTGTGTGACCAAAACCTCTGGCTTTTATATCTCATTAGCCTCTTCTTGAGTCACTCTCCAGTATAGTGAATTTGGGAGACTTGATTCAGATCCGTAAATGTGCCAAGCTTTTTCCCAGCTCAGCGTTTCTGCACACAACATTTCTTCTGCCTCAGACAATCTTCTTCATCTGGCTGAGATAATCTGACTTTAGCACAGATTTCAGTTTTTCAGGGAAGCCTTTTTGGATCCCTCTGCCCAGTTGAAGTTTCTTATTTTTCTTTTTCTAATGGCATTTTCCTCATTCTTATAATTAATTAACTAAGCCATAAAGTTATTTGTGTTACAAATACCTGGCTTGCCGTTGGACAGTAACGGAAACTGCTCCTATGACCAAAAGATATAAAATAATCTTGAAAACTGAAATACCATAATGTCTTTGATGCTAAAGAAAGACTTTCATGGAGAGGGCAGTGCCCAGAATTTCAAGTAAAATATAAGTGGTTTGTGCAGAAACAGTCTACCTAGGGAATACAAGGAGATACTCATTGTATTCTCAAGCAAGTAGCCTCTTGTTCCTAGGACTGACTTTGGGGCCACATGAGGAGCTACAGGATCCCATAATTACATGGGTGGTGCCCTATGAGCGATTTCTATTGACCAACAAAAAGCTGCTTGGTTTATGAATGGCACTTCCAAGGTGGAAAAACAACATCCTATTCAGAATACTGTGACACTAAGACCAGCAGGTGCAAAGACTGAAGAGGAAAGAAAAAATCAGTTCAATTGTTTTGCGTGCTGCTTTCCTTGTAATGATGGGAGAATTGAATAATGATAAAAGGTTTCTACTGAGTCACGAGTGGTGGCCAATGGTTTGGCCTTATGGTCAGGCAGATGGACGATGAGAATCTGCACTGTTAAAGTGCCGGCTGTATGGGGTATAGCCCTGTGGAAATCACTATGGGAATTTAAGGGGCACATTAAAGTCGGAGGCATTGGGGAAGGTACTGGGGAAGTGATACGTTGAAAACAATGGAAAGGATATTAAGGGCAAAAGGAAGAGCTAGTTAAAAATCCCTAAGACAAGGCATGGTCAAAGAAGGCCAGCTGGGCTATAGTAAGTACATAATTGGAGAAAGCAGTTGGCTCTGAAATCAGACAGTTTTCAAGAGGTTATATCAAATATATCCTTTGTAATCTGTATTAACACATTTGTATTTCATCCTATACAAACTGGGAAGGCATTGGAGAGTGTTGAGCAGAGAAGGAAAGTGATTTATATTTTTAAAGGATTTCTGTGCTTGCTGCCTAGAAAATAGACTGTGGGGGGTTTTGGCAAGCACAGTGACGTTCACAAATATTTAATGTGCCTTTGAAAGGTTTGGGAGTTCCCAAGCCCACCCTCAGGTTCAATAATTTGCCGAAAGGACTCACAGAACCAACTTAAAGTTGTTACCCTCACAGTTACAGTTTCCTTTAATGAAAGGATAGACTGAAATCAGCCAAGCATGGATCATAGGAGCATAAGGCACAGTCCAAGAAAGTCCCACGTGCAGATCTTCCTGTTGTTCTTTCCAGTGGAGTCATGGTTAGCACTAACTTTTCCCAAAAATGGTGTGTGATAATATGCACAGTGTATTGCCAACCAAAGAAGCTTGCCTGAGTTTTGGGAGACACAATTCCACCCATGACATAGGGTCTTTGTTTTGTTCATTACTTATTTCAATGACTGAAACAATTCCTGAAAAATAACAGCTACTCAGTTAATATTTGTCAAATGAATGAATGAATGAATAGATGAATGAATTCAACACGTCAAGCATAAAAATAGCTGCTGGAGATAGAGATTTAAGACGCAATCCCCACCATCAGCAAGCTCACATTCTAATGGAAGAAACATTAAATAAATATTATATGATGAATGTTAAGCCAAAGACATGCACTAGGTGCCATGTAGAAACGAAACTTTGAGCACAAAGATCAGGGAACACGTCATAAAGAAGATGATGCCTTGCTTTGAGCGCTGAAATGTTGAAACAGATCTTGGAAGACAAAGAACTTTCCATGCGTAGGGAATAGTACATATGAATATAAACAGGCAAGAAAAACTATATCACATCTGAGGAACTGCAAGTAGTTTGGTATGGAACCAATAAGGGTAAAGAAAAAGGTAATTCTGCAAGGACGCAAGAAGGCAGATCGTGAAGGGCATAGCATAAACTACAGTTCCGATTTTATCTTTAACATAATAGAAACCATTGATACCTTTTAAACTAGATGAGTGACATACTCAATTTGACATTTTAGAAAGGTCATTGACAATAGTATAAAGAATGAATTAGAAAGAAATAAGCAAGACTAAAAAAGGTAAACTTTTGATGTATAGTCAAATGAAATAATCAATAATCAAAAGGAAAAGTACTGAGAACCTAAACTTAAAGGGCGACAGGGTGGTGAGGGATAATGAATGGAATTGAGAGCTGTGTCAGATGAAAAATGAATAGGTCAAGGTGACTGATTTGATGTAGAGTATGAAAAAAGAATCCAGGATGGCATCTATATGGCTGATGTTGTGCAATAGATAAATGGTGGTATCATTCACTGAAATATACGTCTTTATTAGCTGAGTTCACGTGGGAGAGAAGCAGGGGCTTTAGTGGGTAAAAGAGTCAAGGAAGAATCATTATTGGACATTCTAATTCTAAGCTAGACCATCTAAAAGTAATGTCTCATAAGTAATCAATGCAAAATTTGGGAGTTCAGGGGAATTATCGTTGAAAATCCTTAGAGTATATTTTGAGTATCTATTGTGCATCTCATATTTTCAGATCACGGGAAAACCAAAACTTCACCTTTCAAAGGTTACATTTTAGAAAAGTAGCTTAAGTGTGATAGTTGTTCAAGCAGTGCATTTATTCCTTTTTTGTGGCTAATTTAGTGCATTCATTATTTTTTTCTTTTGCATCTTTACATTTTTGTTATTAATGTAGATGCCTATGGCATCATAATCTCAGAAATGTAAGTTCCCTCATTTAAAAATCTTAGCCTTGAAATATTTTCTATCCTTTGGGGTAGATGTGTAGAAGTTACATACACACACACACATACACACACAACCACACACGCGCACACACACACACACACACACACACACACACAGAATGAACTAACCTCAGAAGACCTGGCTGTTCATTTAGGCTACCTTAGCAGAGTGGATTGCTGCATTGTAGATTTGGTAATGACAATCAGTGTCATGCCAACTGCTGAAACAAACAGGTTAACTGGACAGGAATTCAGCTCATCACCATGGTTTGGTAGTTTGGCAAAATGTCAATTGTGCCTTTCTAGAAAGCTCCATATACCATTTTTTTAACCAAGAAAATGAAGTAAAATGATTGAGATTTCCACCACTTTAGCAAGTCTTCCATCGTATCACTAAAGGTGAAGCGACATTCTAACAGACAACATTCCTAAAATGTTAGGATTTACTGGCACAGATGCTTTTGGTGATATCAATCTTAAATTCTTCATTTCTATTTGAAATATTCATTGTACATTTCAAATTACCACACAGCACCACAGTGGCAAATAGATGGCCACGGTTCTTGAAAAAAATATAAATAATAAAAGGGGAGGGCCACAAGGTCAAAAGATATTTTTCTGGAGATTCTTGCAATATACCAAGTGACGCCTTGGAAAAAAACCAAAGCTGTTTAAAAAGACAGCAGCTGCTATAATGCTGCTTCATTACAGACCCAGTGGAGCAGAAGCAATGCATCCATTTTGCCTTTTTCTTCACTGATGATATCAATGAAGCATTAATGGAATTCTTACAGTCTGTTGGTACAGTATAAATTTAGCCTGAGTAAATCTTATATTGACTATATTATAATACTCTTTTTTAAACTAAAGAAGAAACTCACTGGTTTATTTTTATATAAGAATGTTATGTAGGAGATATAGCTTCAGATCCACAATAAATAAGTGGTCAATACAGTTTTTTTTCTTTTACCATTAGGACAACAGGTAGAATTTAAGTCTAAATTAAAACTCTCATTAGCAAACTTGTTTCACAGAAAAATCACACATTCTTTCCCCAGTTAATAAAGTCAAGGTGCTTTGATTATTGTTTCTTTATTGATTTCATTTATTTAATGCTCCTTTAACAGAAAAAGCTTAGTTTCTGTTTGTTCTTTTATTTTCCTAACAGGATAGGTTGTGCTTTCAAAATAAAAATTATGCAAATTACTTATCATTTACCTTGATTTTTTAAATGAAGTCCAAACTATAATTCTAGGACTGTCCACTTATACAAAAATTTAGGGGTTAAAAAGGGACCCAGATGTTTCAAGTGGATTTGCAAATGGCAAAATACTGCTTGTTGGATCTGCCTGCAAATCTTATTTGCAAATGCAAATCCTCTTTCCAAACAGATCAGAGTTTTTTTAGGTCTACAAAAATCCTTGAACAAAGCAAAATGCTGATGGAATGTACATGTGGCACTTCTATGGATTTCTATCCACATGCTCTTGCATCTTGGTTGTGTACTTTCAGAGCATGGCAGAAGATAGAATGCAGTGACACATTTTCAGGGTTCTGAAGGTATCCTGCTGCAAGTTAGAGGATGGGCAGAGTTGTGGTGAATTCAAACTTCTCCTTTTTTTTTTTTTTTAATAAATTTTATTTATTTTGGCTGTGTTGGGTCTTCTTCACTGCACGCGGGCTCTCTCCAGTTGCTGCGAGCAGAGGCTACTCTTCACTGTGGTGCGTGGGCTTCCCATTGTGGTGGCCTCTCCCATTGCAGAGCACAGGCTCTAGGTGTGCAGGCTTCAGTAGTTATGGCACGCTGGCTCAGTAGATGTGGCCTGCGGGCTCTAGAGCTCAGGCTCAGCAGCTGTGGCGCACGGGCCTAGTTGCTCCGCAGCATGTGGGATCCTCCCCCAATCAGGGCTCGAACCCGTGTCCCCTACATTGGCAGGCAGATTCTTAACCATTGCGCCACCAGGGAAGCCCCAAACATCTCACTTTTTATCTCTACAAGACGTGACTCGGAGCACACCCTACTTCAACTGTGTTCCCTTGATGCGCTGGCTTTATTTTGCAAAACAGTTTGCATTTGTCCACACCTACTGAGATTCCCTCTCTTGCATGCCTTCCCTTTTCAGCACAGGTCCCTCTAGCAGATCTGTGTTCCCGGGTCCCAGACTATGAGTGTAGCTCTCTATTGATGCTTGTCTGTTGAGGTCAGTAACTCATTCACATTTTTACTTTCCCTTGCCCCCGATAATAATAATGATAACAGCAAGCAACTTATAGTACTGTCCACGTACTCATTTAATCTTCACCACTACTTCATCACATGCAGAGTTTCCCTTCCTGTGCTCCTCTAATCTAACAACTCAGTTTACACTGAAAGGTTAATTGTGGAAAGAAAGCATGGCTGGATTGTTCCACCTCAAATCTGTCATCTTGTCTCCTTACATTTTACCCCTGCCATTATTCAAGGTTGGACCGTTGCCATAGCCTCCTAACCAATATCTACCATGCTCTAGACTTGTCCTTCTGAAATCTATTCCCCTGCATTTTTGCTAAAATGAGTGAGCTGAACTACAAATCTAACCTTGTCACTATACTGCTTTAATATTACTATACCCCCTATAGGATAAAAGCCACAATCCTTAGGATGGAATATAAGTCTGCTGTAGCTTCACCCACCTCCTTCATTACTTTCTTTTCCCACTACCTTCTTCATAGAACGAAATGACTTTTTAAAATTCAATTCCTTGGATACCATATTACTTCATGCCTTTTTTTAATTTATTTTTTTATTTAAGTATAGTTGATTTTACAGTGTTGTGTTAGTTTCAGGTGTACAGCAAAGTGATTCAGTTATAATATATACATATATTCTTTTCCAGATTCTTTTCCCTTATAGGTTATTACAAATTATTGAGTATAGTTCCCTGCACTATATAATAGGTCCTTATTGGTTATCTATTTTATATATTGTAGTGTGTATATGTTAATCGCAGTCTCCTAGTTTACCCCTCCCACCTTTCCCCTTTGGTAACCATAAACTTGTTTTCTATGTCTGTGGGTTTATTTCTGTTTTGTATATAAGTTCATCTGTATTTTTTTTAGATTCCACATGTAAGCCATATCATATGATATTTGTTTGTCTCTGTCTGGCTTACTTCATTTAGTATGATAATCTCTAGGTCCATTCATGTTGCTGCAAATGGCATTATTTCATTCCTTTTTTATGGCTGGTAATATTCCATTGTATATTTATACTACATCCTCTTTATCCATTCATCTGTAGAAGGACATTTAGTTTGCTTCCATGTCTTGGCTATTGTAAATAGTGCTGCAGCGAACATTGGGGTGCATGTACCTTTTAAAATTATGGTTTTCTCCAGATGTACACCCAGGAGTGGGATTGCAGGATCATATGGTAGCTCTGTTTAGTTTTTTAAGAAACTTCATACTGCTCTCCATAGTGACTGTACTAATTAAGCTCTAGCCACAGCAATCAGAGAAATAAAAGGAATCCAAATTGGAAAAGAAGAATTAAAACTGTCGCTGTTTGCAGAAGACATGATACTATACATAGAAAATCCTAATGATACTACCAGGAAACTACTAGAGCTCATCAATGACTTCAGTAAAGTTACAGGATAAAAAATTAATACACAGAAATCTGTTGTATTTCTATAAACTAACAACAAAAGAGAAATTAAGGAAACAATCCCACTTACAATTGCATCAAAAAGAATAAAATACTTAGGAATAAACCTACCTAAGGACGCAAAAGACCTATACTCCAAAAACTAAGACGCTGATGAAAGAAACCAAAATGACACAAACAGATGGAAAGATATACTGTGTTCTTGGATTGGAAGAATCAATACTGTCAAAATGACTGTACTACCCAAGGCAACCTACAGATTCAGTGCAACCCCTATCAAATTACCAATGGTATTTTTCACAGAACTAGAACAAATAACTTTAAAATTTGTATGGAAACACAAAAGACCCCAAATAGCCAAAGCACTCTTGAGAAAGCAAAATGGAGCTGGAGGAATCAGGCTCCCTGACTTCAGACTATACTACAAAGCTACAGTAATCAAACAGTATGGTACTGGCACAAAAACAGACTTATAGATCAATGGAACAGGGTAGAAAGCCCAGAAATAAACCCACACACTTGTGGTCAATTAATCTATGATGAAGGAGATAAAAATATACAGTGGAGAAAAGACAGTCTCTTCAATAAGTGGTGCTGGGAAAATTGGACACCTACATGTAAAAGAATGAATTACCAATATGTGTGGTAAGCGGAATTTATGAATAAGAAACATAAGGATCATAGCTAGTAGTAAATAAGATATGTTGGGCCAATGAGGTCTTTCCCCACTGCCTTCAGATATCTTAGAAAATCATTTAGTCAGTTTGTAAATAAGGCTGAAACTTGAGTGAACATTGAGACTATACTTAGATAGGTAAAACCACAATGAAAAAAAATAGAGATCTATCAATGAGAAAGCTAATATACTGAGGAGGAGTTTAAAGGTACAGCTATATATTCAAGTAAGAAACTGAGGCTATGTTGAACATGATGCCAAAACAATAGTTTGTTCAGTCAAAATAATAGTCTACTTATTCATAAAACATCAGTTAAACTGATATTTTATCATAATAAAGAAAAAGAACCAACTAATTGACCGAATTAATGGTTTTTTAATTTCCTTGAGGAGCCACCAAGAAGCCAAAGCCTGAGTTTATTTATGTAGGGAGGCAGTGCTTTAATTCTCCTGTGATACAGAGATCAACACGATAAAATGGAGTTTTCCAGGGACAGTGGGGAGCATAATTGTGGAGATGGCATTTGAACATTATTTTAGAAAAAGAAAATTGTACTGAGCCTATGATTTGGGGGACATTTTCTAAGTGATTTAACACAATAAGAACTTTTTCCATCTTTCTTATAAGGCTGAATTGCAAATGTCACCATCTTTTGGGTCCCCAAAAGTAAGTGATTGTGTTCAAAGACTTTTAATGCTTTAATCTCATGTGTTTCATTAGACAGTGGATGTCTACTTAATAAATCTGTATTTTCCAAATTGACCCACATTTTGGAGAAAACTTATGTATGCTTTTATTATCTTTAAGCCTACTTTAAATGAGACTCTTAAATTTGGAAATACCAATGTGTGTGATAAGAACTTGACGTTCATAATTCAAATGTGGCTTTCTGCAGATACTTATTTCCAACTTATATCAAAGATATTAAAATAAATGCTAGCTGAAATTTGATGACAGAAGTAATCATTATAATATAATTTTTTGAAAAATATGACTATGGTCAAATATTATTGTGTGAAGAGTTACTTCTATTCTTGTAAGCATTATACCAAACTTTTGACACTCATAAAATTCAGGGTTTTTCAGAGATTAAGGTATCCTTAAGAAAACAAGAATACTCTCTTCTTCCATGAATCTTAAATAAAATATCTTGTTTCCCTTAAAGATCCAAGAAATTTAAGTAGACAGCATTTTGTTACATGACTTATGCTAGTTACAATTATGTCTTTTTTTAAGAAAATTCTAAAAATTGTTTGAATCTGGGAAAGTTTGCTGTTCTCATTTGCTTTGAAGCAGTATTAGAGACTAATTTTGAATGTCAAAGTTGGTCCGTTGTGTGGTTTTGAGTGTTAAAAGTAAAACTAATATAAGTAAAGGTTCTAGTGTAATACAACACTGTTTAGAAAACACACACACACACACACACACACACACACACACACATTGACCAAAAGTCTTAAAGTTTCCTTTCTAAGTTGTTCTTAACTCCCCCATATAAAATAGTAGTCAGTTATATGGTAGGAGTCTTACAGTCCTGAAATAGGGCCATTAACAGCAGAATAACTTCAACTAACTTACTGATAGAGGTAATGCTTAGGTTTTAATGATCTTTTTCTATACATTCCTTTTGTTGTTCCATAGCTCCATTCTACAGAGCAAATATTACTAAATCTCTTCTGTATTTGTTAATGGTTTCTGCTCTTTAGAAAACGCCAAATCGTTCAACAAACATGTCAGAAAGCAAAGGGCAACCACTTTGTGCTGCAGAAATAGTTCTCAAATGCCTGTTTTAGTGCCTTCTCAATAGTTAGAAATATAAATAATGAGCAGAATAATACTGAGCAAGAATTAACACATTTACACACAAAAAAATGTACAGAGTGCAATTAGAAGTGTTGTGTCCTTTTTTTTTTTTAACAGATAAGTGCTATACATCCAAATTCTTCTGGTTAGCTCCTAAAATTTAGACAAGATTAAAATACCTGACTTTTTAATCTTATATATAAATATATAGAAATATAATATTGCCAAAAGATTCAACCATTAAATGAAAAAATACATGCAGTTTACTAAACTGTAAACCTACTAATGCAAAGGAACAACTCTGTCAAAGGCTGCTTGATCAATGTTGCAGCTATTATAAAAAATTATAGGGAAAACATAATATTTTTAAATGCAACACCCAAAAATAATGACCATATTTCTCATTACAAAAAGAAATATACATTTCCCCCACCCCCAAACCCAGAGTACTATGTGTTCAAAAACAAAAGGTCAGGAACTAAGTACTTCAGTGACACCATTACCTTAAGGATCAGAATTGGAGTTATACTTGAGGTCTTAGGTGAAATGAGTTTGACGGATTAGGTTTGGTTACTGGCTGTCAGTGCACTACATAAAAAACACTGCACATACAGAGCTTAGTGAAACTAGCTGTTTTCTACACAGGAAAATTCCTTCATAGAGTTAGCATGAAGACAAATGAACTGTTATCCCACAAGAAAGGTGTCCCTTTAGGTTAAATTTGAGGTTAGCAATACCAAACAGTAAGAACACTTGACTTCACATGGCTGACAGACTCATTACCTTTGTAAATATTGAGGCTTAGCTTTGAATCCTAGGATTCTTCTTCAAGTTTTTAGAGAGCGATAGTAACTAACCAATTACCCAGACAATCAAGAAATTAAAATGGGAAAAGACAAGAGTAGTATAAGCAAATTCTCTTCATTTCCTACTATCAGACAAAGTTGTTTAAACTTTCTCCTTTATTTTTACATCTTTACTCCTTTCATTTATTCAGAGTCTTCTAAATACAGCCTTGCTGTTCACCATAATAAGGACACTATTTAAAAAAATTACTTTTTTTGTATTAACAGGTAAGAAAAAGGGAACTTAGAATTAATTCCAAGATAATCATGGCAGGATTCAAAGCCATATTTGACAATGTCTAAGGCTAGTGCTTTTCCACAAGTTATTTTCATATACAAGCATTTCTCAGAAATCTATTTATTTTGTTTATGATAGCTATCCATTCAGTCCCGTGTAAATTGTATATATTTCCTTATGTCTCTTCTATTATTTTCTTTCTCATCATAGTTTTCAATTACTTCATTTACATGATCAAACACTAATAGAAGATGTTTAAGTAATTTCTATTTAGAATCCTTAAATATTTACTACATTCTCAATTATTTTCTTTATATATTATTTAATATTTTTTTACTTAATATATCATGGGCAAGATGCTGTTCTATATAATTAAGTAATCTTTTTCAACTTGCATTTTAATGGCTACAAAGAATTCCATGTGTCTGTACAATAATTTATTCACTCTGATAATCTTTTTTAAAAAAATTTGCTGATACACACACAAGTAAAAAAATATATGCATAATATCACTACAAAAATCATGCAAAGCAGTAACAGTACCCTCTTCTGCTCATGCCATACTCTTCCCAGAAGTTAATTTTTCATGTGGATTTTTCCCAATGATTTTTCTAAGTTTATAATTATATGTCAATAGGTATATATGTAGATCTGACACAGATATCACTCACTAGCTCTTAATTTCCTCAGTGCTGTGTACCTCATGTACCCTCAACCACCTTTTCTGTGGCAGCCACCAACCATACTCTATGGCCTCACACTCAGACCCAAATAGCTCTGCTGCCTGGTGACAACCAGTATGTTGCACTAACAAATATAGAGCTCTTCCCTCACAGCCTCTGCTACCAAGACAGACCAATCAATGAATGCCCGAAGATTCTAGTTTTTCTTCCACTGGCAAGCACATAACAGAGCTTGGGATCTGGTAACATAAGCTGTCTTTAGAGGGGTGGAATTATACAGTCTGGAGGTGGGGGAAGCTAATGCCCTATCAGGAAAACTTTGTCAATGGGAAAAGCCTTCTCTGAAGCTTGTTCTTATTTATGGCTCACCTGTAAAACTCAATAACAGCAGATATTCCTTTCAACCAAATTCACTGTGTCTCCTTGTGGTTTCTGATGAAGTAGTAACTATTGCCTCTCATTTTCATAAAGCCTTATTACTCTTTTTTCTCACCCTTGCTCCCCTTGGTTTCATCTCCAAAATAAAACATCTAATATTTGCATCAGAGAACCCAGTTTTATAGGTATATCTACATGTATGTATTCAAAAATTAAACAGAACGATTGTTGAACAAAACAACTCTGAATCATCCATGGTTCCAACAAGAAATAACAAGGGAAATTTTAAAATATCTTGAATTGGTTGAAAATGAAAACACAATAAATGAAAATTTATGGAATGAAGCTAAAGTAATACTTAGAGGGAAATTTATAGCTTTAAACATTGTACTAGAAAAGAAGAAGGCATCGAATCAATTATCTAAACTTTCAATCTAAGAAACTAGAAAGAAAGTAAGGAAGTAGAAGAAAAGATATAAAACAATTATCACAATAACTAATGAAATGGGAAATACAAAAACAATAAAGAAAATAATGGAATCCAAAGTTGTATCTTTGAAATAATAAAACTTGCAAACCTTTAACTAGAATTAGCAAGACAAAAAAGACACAGATTACCAATATCAGAAATGAAAGATAGAACTTCACAATAAATCCAACAGAAATTAAAAAGGAATTTAAGGTAATATTATGAAGAACTTTATTTAACAATAAATTTAACAACATAGATGAAATAAATTCCTAGAAAGGCATTAATTACCCACTGACACACAAAAAATTAGAAAATCTTAATAGGTATATATAAAGTAAAAAAACTTAGCAGTTAAATATATACTTATGAAGACAGATCTAGACCCAGATGGCTTAACCAGTAAATTCCATCAAACATTTAAGGAAGAAATTGTACCAGTCATACACAAACTTTTTCAAAAAACAGATGAGGGAACATATGCCAAAACATTTTAGGGGGCTAGTATTACCTTGATACCAAAGCAGGACAAAAATATCAGAACAAAAAAAAAGTTCCTAACCATATCTCTTATAAGCATAGATGCAAGGTATTTAAAAAATAATACCAAATTAAATTCAACAATATATAAAAATACAATACACCATGACTGTCTGGAATGTATCCCAGCAATGCAGAGTTGGTTTACTATCTAACAGTCAATTAACATAGTACATCGTATGAATAAAATAAAGAAGAACATTTATAGAATTATATCAAAAGACTCATAAGGAGGTTTTTACAAAATCCAACACCAGTTCCTGATAAAAATTCACAACAAACATATGCAGAAGTGAAATATGTGGAAAGACGAGTACAGGGAAAAGACATAAGCGCCCAAAAAAGCAGTTAAATATGTAAAAGATTTGATCACACCATCCACCAAATTGACATTTATATATCACTTATATAACACTATATCCAACATTTGAAGAATATCTTTGTCAAGTGTCCATGGAACATTAATCAAGATAGATTATATGCTGAGTCATAAAATAATTCTCAATAAATACTTAAGAATTGAAAACATATAGAGTTTGTACTCTGATCAAAAAAGGACTAAATTAGAAATTAGTGACAATAAGTAACAAAAATACATTAAGATAAACCTTAATATTTTGCAATTGAGCAAAAAAATTTAAAAAACCGTAGGTAAGGAAAAAATTATTAAGTGAGATTATATAGTACTTAAATTTTTTTTCATTGTGGTAAAATATACATAACATTTACAACTTTAACTGTTTTTAGGTGTACAAGCCAGTAGCATTAAGTACCTTTGCAATGTCCTTTGATGCATAGAAGTTTTAAATTTTGATGAAATTCAGTTCATCTTTTTCATTTTGTTGCAGGTTCTTTTGGTGTTATATTTTAGAAATCATTGATAAATCCAAGGTTGTAAATGTTGCCCCTGTGTTTTCTAAGAGTTTTATCATTTAATCCCTTAAACTTGTCTTTAATTAATTTTGTATATGGCATAAAGTAAGGGTCTAACTTCATTCATTTGTATGTGGGTATCCAACTTTCCTAGCATCATTTGTTGAGGAGGCTATTCTTTCCCCATTGAATGGTCTTGGCATCTTTCTTGAAAGTAATTAACCATGTAGACAAAGGCATATTTCTGGGCTTCCAATTTTATTCCATTGGTCTATATGTCTTTCCTTATGCTAGTACAAGAATGTCTTTATTACTGTAGCTTTTTTAGTAGACTTAAAGCCTATTTTGTCTCATAATAATATATTCAGTGCAGCTCCCTTTTGGTTAGTATACGCATGGAATATCTTTTTCCATCTTTTTATTTTCACCTTTTTTTATGTTTTGTAACTACATATAGAGTGCATATGTAGACAGCATATATATAGATCATTTTTGTGTCTGTTCTACCAATCTCTGCCTTTTCATTGAAGAGTTTAATCCATCTATGTTTTAAATAGTGACTAAAAATGGACTTACTTCTGCCTTTTAGCTATTTTCTGTATGTCTTATATGTTTTTGTTCCTCAATTCCCCCATCACTGTCTTCTTTTTGTATTATTTTTTGTTGTATACCATTTTAATTTCCTTCTTTCCTTTTCTGTATGTTTTATAGTTATTTCTTTAATGTGTACTGTGCGTTACAATCAACATCTTAAACTTATAACAACCTAGTGTGAATAATAAACTTCGTTTCAAAAGGATGAAAACTCTAGCTCTTTTACATCTTAGACCTTCTCCCTTTGCATTATTAATGTCACAGATTACATCTTTGTACATAATGTGCCCACTAATGTAGATGTATAATTATTATTTTATGCATTTATCTTATTAAAAAATAAATTACAAACCAAACAATAATATTGGCCTTTGTATTTACCTGTGTAGTTACTTTTACCAATGTTCTTCGTTTTTTCATATGGTTTCAGGTTACTGTCTATTGCCCTTTCCTTTCAGTCTGATGGACTGCCTGAGTATTTCTTGCAGGGCAGGTCTACTAGTAACAAACACTTTCAGGTTTTGTTAATTCTGGAAATGTCTTAATTTCTCCTTCATTCTTGAAGGATAGTTTTGTAGATACAGAATTATTTATTGGTTGAGTTTTTTTTTTTTCTTCCAGGATTTTAAATATGTCAGTCCACTGCCTTTTGGCTTCCATGTGTGCTGATGAAAAATTATCTGTTAATCCTAATGATGATCCCATGTGTAATATTAGTCACTTATCTCTTGCTGCATTCATGATTTTCTTTTATCTTTAGCTTTGGACACATTTGACTATAATGTGTTGCAGCATGGTGTTGCAGCATGGCTCTCCTTGAGTTTATCCTGTGTGAAATTCATCAAGCTTCTTGGATGTGTATAATTATATCTTTTATCAAATTCGGGAATTTGGGACCATTATCTAAAATATTTTTTTTCTGCCTCTTTCTATCTCTCTTCTTCTTCTGGAACTGCCATAATGCATATGTTTGCACATGTGATGTGCAAATGATGGTATCTCAAAGGTCCCTCAGGCTCTGTTCATTTTTCTTTATTCTTTTTTCTTTCTGATCCTCATACTGGATCAATTCGATTGTCTTATCTTTATACTCACTGATTCTTTCTTTTTCCTGCTCAAATCTGCCATTAAACTCTGCTAGTGAAGTTTTCTACTTTGTACTTTTCACCTCCAGAATTTCTGTTTCACCCCTTTTAAAAATTTCTCTCTTAATTGACATTTCATACTTGTTCAACACTTTACACATATATATGGGACAACATTATTCATAATAGCCGAAACGTAGAAACAAGCAAAACAACCATCAATGGATGAGTAGATATAAATTGCAGTATATGTACAAAATGGAACATTATTCATCATAAAATGGAATAAAGTGCTGCTTCTGATGTTCATTTTGATGAACCTTTAAAACACTATGCTAAGTGAAAGAAGCCAGACATAAAAGATCACATTTTATATGATTCCATTTATATGAAATATCCAGAATACGCAGGTCCATGGAGACAGAAGCAGATTAGTGGTTACCAGGAAAGGGCAGGAGCTTGTAATGGGGGGTGACTACTAAATGGATATAAGGTGTTCTTCTGGAGCAATGAAAAGCTTTGAAACTAGAGACAGGGGATAGTTGCACAACATTGTCAATTGTATGTTATGTAGCTTTCACCTCAATTTAAAAAAAATTGTAGAAGGTCCAAGATATACTATTGAACTTAAGAGACACATGTAACCCAAAATGACAGAATACATAGTCTTTTCAGGTACACATGAGACATTTACTAAAACTGACCATATGCTGGACCATAAAGCAAGCTCACAGTGGAATTAAACTAGAAATCAATTTTTAAAAGACCAAAAAAGTGGGCTTAAAATTAATCTATTCACTTTTAAATAACTAAATAAACTAAAAACTTGTATATAAAATGTCATCTTATATGGGCATCTCATATAAAATCCACACATGCATGTAGTAAATTCATGCTGAGAGAAACTGAATGTGACCACACCCAATCACATAAGTAGTAGGAAGTGGAGTCAGAATTCAACCTCAAGTCTGCGGTTCTTAATCAGTGCATTAGTGACTATACTGACATGTATAAACTCAATTGTTTGGAAGAAGACACTAATGAAGGTAAAGTGATGTTTATACTCTCCACTTGAGCCTGTTAGTTTAAGTTTGTTCAGTGTCATGGTCAGAGAACCCTTAATTCAGGCCAACAGTGTTGTGTGCATCATGTTTTGAGAGAAATCAGTTTATACTATGGGTGTGGATTAGTGCAAAGTAACTGCTACCAAAAACTCCACTTTGAAAGACATACCTTTTTTATACCTTTTGCATAAAAAGAATTTGAGAGAACATTGCAAATTACAAACTGGAGGTTTCACAGTGATAGCAGGAAATTTGTTGAAAACAGATATTCAGGGAATCAAGGGTATCATAACTGAATGCATGAGCAGGAAACTTCATTCAGAGGAGAGGCTATAATGGTTCTTTAAGGGAAAATCATGTCCAGTGCTAGAAACCTTAGAGGAGGAAAGACTGTAAATGAAGAAAACAGTGAACCAATTTATTTAGACTTTTTAAAATTATTTACTAATGTTACTTCAAATTGTTAGTTTTTAATAAAATCACCAAGGTATTTGGGAAGAATTTTAATCATAGGTTTGGCACTAACTGTGAAACAGAAAATAATATAAGCTAGTGATAAATAAATACTGCTTTCCATCAGTACTTTCAGCCAAGTTTCTGACTTCAACCATGACACTGATAGCTCTAAAATTTCTAACTTGCTTCAACTTAAACATACATTTCTGATTACTTAATGTGTATCTCCTTAATGCAAACATGTATCCCAGTAACAGTTCACTGTTTTGGCCCATATTTCTACACATACATTTATTCTTACCCTTTATATTGGTTAAAAGCACTAAACAGTCTCTTCAATTTAAAAATGTCACCAGTAGCCTAGAAATTTTATTCTCTTGTTTCCTCTATATCCAAGTGGGAATGAAATTCTGTCAAAGTATTTCTTCTTTTTCACACACCTCCCCCGTTTTAACCATCTCTCTTAAGAGCCACATGACTTTTTTACCTAGTCTGTTCCAATAGCCTCCTAATTGATATACCGTCACTAATCTTTTATACTTAATTAAGTCTCTAAATGGGTTCCAAAGTTATCTTCCTTTAAAAATTATGATCATATTATTCAGCCATTCAAATTTCTATTAATTCTGTATCAATTAGGATTAAGTCCAAGGCCAACTATAAGACCCTCCTCCATTAGGTCATAGGTTGCACCTTCAGCCTCTCTTCAGGACAATTCTTTCCAGGTTCTCCATGCTCAATTCACACTGAACTTTTCACCATTTCCCCAATTCTCTACGACTTCTTTTGTCCCAGGATCTTTTCACATTTACACATCTTATTTTCCTTGTGTATATCCTACCCTACATTTCTGCTTCATGAATTTACCTTCATATTTAAGATAAGATCATCTCTTTCATGAAGTCTTTGCTGGCATCTCCTGGGAGAGTTTGGCATTCTCATGCCTATACTTTCTCAGCATTTTCTTCGTTCCTTATTATAACATTTATGGCATATTACAATAATTTATGTGTTTGTCTATCTCCTTCTCTACATAACTCTTTGCCTTATGGTTTTTTTAATTTACCTTTGTTCTCCAATGCAATTGATAATATAATAGACATTCAATAAATGGTGATGGATCAAAAAAATGGATGTACTGATATTGTAACTTTTGAAACTGGTCCCAAAACTGAGGAATTTATCTGATATTAATATCTGCATATTTTCAAATGGCATGGGATTTTCCTTGGTGTTAAAATTGCAAGATGACAAATACAATCAGAGTTAAGGACTATGAACTTCTTATTAATCAAAAAGCAGGAATACTAAAAAATAAGAAGTAAGAAAAGAAAGAAAGTAAACAAGTTTCTCTCAGCGTGCAAAAGGAATGAAAAAGAAGAGGAATGGGGAGAGCAATAATTGAGCAGTATCTTAAAAATTATGGAAGATAAGGAGTAGTTATCATAGACTTTATCTCAATATTCTGGACTATTTACTAGTTTAAGCCTTGGATATGGAAATATTAGAATGGTTTCACCTAGCAGTTAAATTAATGGAACCATCTAACTCTCAGCCTTGGATCAGACTGGAAAATCATTTCAACGTGCTTTGAGTAAAATCAACATTATAAAATCAACTCAGATGTTGGCACCATGTTTTTACACATAAAAGGTGCTACTCATTACTAATCTACTTATCCCCAGAACCAAAACAAAATTCCCTAATTTTATGTCAGAAAAGAATATTTCTCTGCTCAGTATGGTGTTTGTTATCGATTGTATTGCTTCTAATGTCTTCTTTCACTAATCTATCCTATACACGATATATTTCCACAAAAAGAAATTTCTTGTTTTGTCAATACTCTACCTCAAAACTTTTCAGTGGTTCCCCAAAAGCCTCTTAATTTTAAAAATAATCCTTTTGTAAAGCTTCTTGATGTTTTCTAGGAATTTCTTGCTTTACTCAAACCAAGCAAAGATACTTTATGACCCATGATTTCTGATCCGTTTTTCCCCTTTCCTCATATCTTTCATATTAACTATAAAGCTGTTTAGAAATATCTTCAAAAGTGTAAAGCTTTTGTTCTGATTTCAGACAGACTCAGGTTTTTGTCCTAACTCTGCCACTTGAAAGTTAGTGAAGTCACACATTCTCTAAAGTTTAGATTCTTTATTTGTAAAATAGGTAAATAACAATGCCTAACTGTACCCTTGGTTAATCCTGGCTTAATAGGTAAAGGATGCTTTTTGCCATTTGCCAAATGACAATGCTTCTTCCATCTGTGAACCCATGGAATTGGTAATCTGTGTCTAACATTGGCTTAGAGGCTTCTATTTCCACAAGTAAAGTATAATTTATACAAAAGAAAGAAAAAAGTGCGTGCAATGTTTTTAATACTATATAGTACAGAAGATTATGTGAAATTTTGCAGACTTGTCTTGGAGATAGTGGTTAGTAAAGTGCCTGGTACATAATAAAAGAATAATAGATGGTGCTTATTATTAGTACAACTATTATTAACACAGTTATCTCTATCATTTTTTTTTTTTTTGCGTTATGCGGGCCTCTCACTGTCGTAGCCTCTCCTGTTGCGGAGCACAGGCTCCGGACGCGCAGGCCCAGCGGCCATGGCTCACGGGCCCAGCCACTCCGTGGCATGTGGGATCTTCCCGGACCAGGGCACGAACCCATGTCCCCTGCATTGGCAGGCGGACTCTCAACCACTGCGCCACCAGGGAAGCCCTATCATTATTTTTGATGTGCTTATTTTCTCTTTTAAATTCCCACTGCATTTTTTATCTATCTCTCTCTCTATATATATCCTTTTCTCAATTATTTGTATACATGTGTCAGCCTCTCTTCTCATTTTGTAACTTTCTTGACGTTAGGGATTGTGTCTCAATCTCTGTCTTCTAAGTAATCTTTCCCACTTCCCTACACACAAGAATTCAATAAATATGTGTTGAGTTGAATAATATGTATTAAATATCTAGCATATAATTAAGATAAGATATAAGATAAACAATAACTTTCTTTGTAATCAACATCAGAGTAAGAAACATGAATGACTGTGAAAGCTCTTGGTTTTCCTGGTGCCTCTTATATTACAGGATACTGTGCCCTAATGATGCTAAAATCATTCTTTTGGTCTACTTGAGTGCACTCAAGTTGATCAAATTACTCAAGATTAAAATACTAAAGGGTAAACCTAATTTATTTTACTGATTCATCTTCCTGGTTCATTCCCACACTTCTTCATATCCAGTGGGTTTATGTTCAAGTCATCTCCTCTGAGAGGCTTTCTGGGATCACCTCCATCGACCACAACATTTTTATATCATTTCATCACCTGTAATATTATAGACTTATTCATTTATTTTCTACTTCTTGCTCCTAGAATGTAACTCCATGAGGGCAGACTTTTTGTTTTGTTTATCTCTATAACCCTAGCATTTAGAAGAGTGCATGGATTGTGATAGACAGTCAAAAAGTACCATTTTCTTAAATTATGAATTAATGAATGAATGAAAATTCTGCATGTATGCTTTTTTGTTATGTAGAACACTGAAGAACTAATAGAGTGATTCAAGAGACTGTAATTTTAATTACAGAAAAGAAAATTAAATCAAGGTGGCCATTACTAAGTTATCTAGATAAATTTTCTAGCTAGTAATATCAACCAGTCCTTACTGTGAATTCAATTTTTAATCTGTTTAAATTATTTATAAAAAATTTAATGTAATTAATTTAATAAAGCCTGTTTTTTTTTCTATTCATCAGATAAGAAAAAAATTGAAATAGCATCATGACTTCTAAATTAGTGCTAGTTATCTGCTCAAAATATTAGAATTTAGGGTTATGGTATAAAGGTGGAAAGGAAGAAAAATGGAAGGATGTCTAATTAGAAACTGATACTTGTTTAGCCCTCATGGAATGGAGGCACTTATATGATCCTCATCAGCACTAGACTTCTAAGGGCTTTACCCACAGATGTGAATTAGAGAAAATGGTACTCAAAATGCATCTCTAAGCTACTTATGCTTGTTTCCCTCAAGTCACTAGGCAAATATAATCAGAGGCACAGAAGATCCAATGACCAATTCATGTTCTTTGTGCTTGCATTCTACATGTTAGATTGCTACAAAATATCTAGAAATTACACTTTCTGATTACCTAGACAATACTGTGTACATATGAATAATCCATCCAACAACCAAGACTTATTATTTCATAACTCTCTCAAATTCATTAACTTATTTTTAGGTTAAGCATTTCTGTACTGAGTCCTATGTGTAAAGCACTATTTCAGGCACTAGAATATGCCATTAAACAAGATACTATCTCTTTATCAAGTAAAATGCTGACTAAAGGGAAAATATACACAGTAACAGAAAAATATAATGCAATACAAATGCTGATAGAACTAAGCAAAGGATAGTACACTAGCAGATAGGAAAGCACTTTTGGATTCTTACTATAGCATCAGGAAGGTTATGAGGAAGAGTCTAGGCATTATTAGATAGAAAATGCATGGTTCGTATACCACCATTCTTCCAATATGATGGCCATTCCTAATCCAATGAACCGTGGACTTGTTCCTGTACTCCTTAACGTAGTCCTCCAGGAAGCCATAGTCAATCTACCCAAATTACAGGTTATAAAATCTACTTGCTGTCACTCTGGTTTAAGTGGATATGATAGGACAAGAACAAATAGTGGTGAAGAAAGTGTGAGAGAAAGGGAGATAGATAATGGTCCAAAGTCAGTGCAGAGGTCAATATGAAAGAAGAAATTCACATAGGGGAAATTTCAGATAGTTCAGTATAACTAGAGCAAGAATGGTGAGAGATGAAACCAAACAGCTAAGCGTAAAGAGGTTGATGAGGGCATTATAAGAAATATTTAAAAGTTTGGACTCGATTATGCGGACAATGAGGAGAGAACCAAACTTTGTGACCATTCTTTCTCACTTGTGAGAGCTTTCTCACACCAGCTCTTTGAGTACATGTACACTCTTAGCTTCCTTTTCCTCCCAGCTCATTACCAGAAACATGTCTTGGTCTTTATTTTGAAGCCATGACTCGTGGGATTTGGTCTTTTCCTAAAGGCTACATCTTAATGATCTCACCTTTTTTTTTTTTTGAACTGATTTCACTTTTCAATTATTTTATTTTTGGTCTTTCTATATGCTCTGTACACGTAGGGCATATAACTAATGCTCTATGTGCATTCTAATTCTTTCTTTTCTGGATTCATACATTTCTCATAGTAACTTATCAACTGCAGCATGACCAGAGTCATGCTTTCAACATTTAGCTTCAAGGATCTTCCTTCTACTCTATACGTACATCAGCTCCATTTTTTATATTCTAGTTTATCATAGGCCACAGTTTTCTGAATGTCACACAACCAGATTTCAGGGGTTGACATTTTCCTAACTCCTATAGCAGTGTCCTCACCATTTTCCAGCCTCCGCTAACAGCTTCCATACTGCTTGCCTACCTGACCCAAAGCACTGCCACACAATTAGAGTGTTTCCTCTCATGGTCCCTTGGTCCTGTACCACCAGGCCATACATATATTCTCCCAGCCTGCAAGTTGTATAGGTGCTACCCCTTTGAGATTGCTTTCCTTTTAATAAGCACAGCTATTTCTCAGCCAATTATGTTGTACCTTAACCCTATATGTTGGTCTGGTAACCAGGAGAGCAGTGGCTCCTTATTTCCTTGTAAAGCAGAGTCCTCTGCATTTACTTCAGGCAAGGAATGTTGAGAGGAAAGAACTGGCCTTTAACTTGAAGTATTAAGCCACTTCTAAAGCTCAAAGTGTTCAGAGGATCTGCAGAATCAAGTTTTATGAGTGCATTGGCCCAGGTATCTCAATCCCAATCACCTATTCTCACTTTTTCCTCCACCAGAGTTAGCAGAATTTCCAGAGCTAAGAATTCAACCTTCTCAAGAACTCAGATACTATTACAGATAATTCCTGGGTTTGTTCCTTTCATTGTCTGCCCTCCAGCTGCAGAAGATGAGACCCTTTATACACTACTAAGAACACCCTCTGACTTTCCTACTTTTTCGATTGCTGAATAATCACCCTTACCCTTCACTGTCTTTTTTCAATGTCTCACTAGCCCTTGGAAAGATCCTCTGATTCTATTATCCTTGTAATCTGTGATCCCCTAACTTCTCAGAATCCTGAGATATTGCACCCACCAGTGAATCCTTTTGCACTGTCATCTCAAAGTTTACCACCTGTGAAGTTTTCAACAATGGCACTGCAGGAGCATGGGTTTTAACTATTTCCAGTGTTCTAGTTCCAATATTTCATTTGATGGTTTGCTTCTTTGAACCTTTCCAAGTTTCAATCATCTTAGATTGAAACAAACTAAGTTGGAAATTTGCATACAGAGAATTTATAAGGGAGTACCTGCAAGACGAACACTTCTGAAGGAGTAAGGAAAGAATCTTGTTTTAGAAGTACACTCTCTATTTAGTTGCAAAAACTGCAAAGTCAATAGCAAAGAACAAGTCTATAGAAAGGGGTGAAGAATTGGGAAAACTAATGAAATCTATCGTAACCCAGTATCCAGGGTGGATAAATATAGTTCCTAAAAGAATGAGGGTTTCAAATGTACTTGATCAAAGAGGAATAGAGTATTATGTTTTGCTGGTTATGAACAGTACATATCATACATTTTTCTGTTTCTCTAATTGATTTACTAAATAAGCCATCTGATTTCTACTTTTAAATTTGGCCTAGAGTAGGAAAAGTCCCTCCAGCAGGGCCAAGCTGCCTTGCCACTCAAGCTTTATGATCTAGAAGACAACAGTGACGCTCAAAATGCTGGCAGCTAATAAAAACCTATAGGGAGCATCTGGAAAGTCCCAAAAGAAAAATCATAATGCTAAGATTCTGGAGTAAAGATATAATTTCATTTGATTACAAATGTTCTCCTTTTTGAAGCAGCTTCTGGCCTCTAGTGGGCCTTTTTAAAAATTAATTATGACACACTGTGCGACTTGAGCTGTCTATAAAGAATGAGATCAGAAGGTCAAAGGGTGGATGTGGTGGGGTCTCTCGTTTAGGAGAGACTGACAAAATGTTTCTATTTAATGAAAGAGAGTTGACTCAGTTTTTAAAATTGACTCATTTATGCCAAATTATGAACTTTTATGAGATTTCAATGCAGGTAGAAAGGTGAATTGCTGCTAAGTTGCAGGAGGAATGGTTGGCTAGTGCTGATCACGGACCTATTCCCAGTAAGATCTATTTCTCACCCTCTCCTCAAAGGAAGGCTGATATCTATTCATTTCCTGGGAGTCCACCTTACCTGGGTTTTAGCTAAGTTCAGCCAATGGGTGTCCTTGGCAGAAATATTGGTAAGTGGAAAGGAAAGGCAAGGATTTTCTCATTTCTCTCTGCCTAAAGAGTTATTTCTGGAAGCAGCTGCATCTCCTTAGCAACTTTTACTCCTACTAGATATTCCCACTGATGGAGCATTCATAGGTAAAAGTGGCCCCTAGGCTGTAACAACACATCCTCCCTTTGACCTAGTGGTAGCTTCCTTCTGTTCCTAATCTGAATTCTTACTATTTCCCATTGAGATTCTCAGCTCTTTCCTCACCTGTGTAGTCACTTCACTATATGACATTTCTTGAGTTGGAATAATTGAGGTGGTTTCTGTTTTCTTGGAGAGGCTTCTCACGGATAAAACAGCCATTGGCAAAATATTTTGATACCCGGCAAAGACTTTCACGTGTAACAAGGGAGGATACTTGGATTGAATGTAAATGTAAGAAAAACTGATCAAATGTTACTTTAAATCTTATCATTTCTTTTCTGAGCAATAAAAATTATTCCAAAAATCTTAGGCAGGGTACAGGATAGAAAGGTGTCATTATATCATTATAGCTGCAATGATTCAAGTAGAAAGTTTAAAAGAACATTACAGAGGTATGGACTTATACCTGCAAAAGTTAAATTCACTTAATTCAAAAACATTCATTCAATTCAAGCACTTCTGTTTCCTTTTGTTTATAATGATAGTCAATTTGATAAAAAGCATTACATTCTTCATTTTTTGACATAATATAAGCCAAATAACTTTTTGAACTAGTATTTGAAATGTTACTCTAGAGTGTATTGGTATTACACAGATAAAACAAATATTGTACCGTAAGACAGTAAGATACTTTATTGCTATAATGAAGTACCCCATAAAGGAAGCACATTTTCTTGATTTTAGATAAAGATTTATGAGTATGAAATATGTGTATAACTTCATATTGTGTTTCTCTGTAGGTCAGGTAGAGAAGAATTAAAGAGATAATATCTCTTTTGCCAAAAATCTTCCATTAACTGGAAGAGCATTTGTACTATCCCATGGTTCTTCTGGTTTCAAGATCAGCAGGTTTTGTGCCTCTACTTTATTTCCTTCTTAAATTTGACTGGATTTTTTTTCCAGGTGGTGTAGTATAATACATGTGTAAAAATACCATATATCTTTATTTTTTATGAGAGTCACATAGAGTGTTAAAATATACTTACCTTCCCACTGATTTCACTAAGTGTCAGGATGGCTGGAACTGGGAGAGAAGAATAGAGGAATACAATGAAAGTTTCAACAAAGAGTTAGAAAATATAAAGAACTAAACAAAGCTCAGGAATACAGTAACTGAAATTATAAAATACACTAGAAGGAATCTAGTGTAAATTATTGACAGATGATACAGAGGAATAGATCAGTGATCTGGAAGACAGAGTAGTGGAAATCACCAGAGCTGAACAGAAAAGAGATTTTTTTTAAAAAATGAGGATAGTTTAAAAGATTTCTGGAACAACATCAAACATATTATCATTTGCATTATGGGGATCCCAGGAGGAGAAAAGGGGCAAAGACTTTATCTGAAGAAATAATAGCTGAAAACTTCCCTAACCTGAGGAAAGAAATAGATATCCAAATCCAGGAAGCACAGAGATTCTCAAACACATAAGCCCAAAGAGATCCACACTGAGAAACATTATAATTAAAATAGCAAAAATTAGAGATAAAAGAGAATCTTAAAAGCAACAAGAGAAAAGCAACTAGTTACATACAAGGGAACTCCCACAAGGCTAGGAGTTCTGAAAAGTTCTGACTTTTCAGCAAAAGCTTTGTAAGCCAGAAATGAGAGGCATGGTATATTCAAAGTGATGAAAGGTAAAACACTACAACCAAGAATATCCTACCCAGCAAGGTTATCATTTAGATTTTAAGGAGAGAAAGTTTTACAGACAAGTAAAAGATAAGAGTTCAACAACACTAAACTGGCTTTACAAGATATGTTATAAGAACTTATCTAAGTGTAAAAGAAAAGACCACAACTAGAAATATGAAAATTATAAAAGGAAAAATTCCACTGGTAAAGGCATACATATAGTAAAGGTAGTATATCAACCACTTAAAAAGTTAGTTAGAAAATATCAATAAAACTCAAAGTTGGTTCTTTGAAAAGATAAACAAAATGGATAAAACTTTAGCCAGTTAATCAAGAAAAAAGAAGATAGGGCCCAAATAAATAAAATCAGAAATGAAAAAGAAGAACTGACAACCAACACCACAGAAATATCAAGGTTTATAAGAGATTACTATGAACAACTATACAACAATAAAATGAACAACCTAGAAGAAATAGGTAAATTCCTATAAATGTACAATTTCCAAAACTGAATCAGGAAGAAATAGAAAATATGAACAGACCAATTACCAGTAATGAAATCGAATTAATAATTTAAAAATATTCCAACAACTAAAATCCAGGACCAAACAGCTTCACAGGTAAATTTCTCAAAAGATTTAAAGAAGAGTTAACACCTATACTTCTCAAACTGTTCCAAAAAATTGAAAGGGTAGGAACAGTCCAAAATGCACTCTATAGTGCCAACATCACCCTAATATCAAAACCAGAAAAAGACACCACAAAAAAAGAAAAGTATAGGCCAATATCATTGATGAACATAAATGCAATAATCTTCAACAAAATATTAGCAAATCAAATTCAACAATACATTAAAAGGATCATACACCATGATCAAGTAGGAATTATAACATGGATGCAAGAATGTTTCAATATCTGCAAATCAATCGATGTGTTGATTTGATTAATAAGCCAGATGATAAAAATCATATGATCATCTCAATAGATGTAAAAAAGATTTTGACAAAATTCGACATCCATTTATTAAAATAATTCTCAACAAAGTGGGTATAGAGGGAACATATCTCAACATAATAAAGGTCAACATATATATGACAAACACACATCCAACGTCATACTCAATGGTGAAGAGATGAAAGCATTTCCTCTAAGATCAGGAACAAGACAAGGATGCCCACTCTCTCCACTTTTATTCAACTTAGTATTGGGAATCTTAACCACAGCAATCAGACCAGAAAAAGAAATAAAAGGAATGTGAATTAGAAAGGAAGAAATAAAATTGTCACTATTTACAGAAAGCATGATACTAAGTATAGAAAATCCTCTAAACGCCCTCAAAAAACTATTAGAACTAATAAACAAATTCAGTAAAGTTACAGAATACAAAATTAATATACAAATATCTGTTGCATTACTAAACTAACAATAAACCATCTGAAAGAGCAATTAAGAAAGCAATCCCATTTACAATTACATCAAAAAGAATAAAATACCTAAAAATAAATCTAACCAAAGAGGTAAAAGACTTTTACTCTGAAAATTATAGGACATTGACTAAAGAAATCAAAAACAACACAAACAAATGGAAAGATGTCCCATGTTCGTGAACTGGAAGAATTAACATTGTTAAAATGACCATACTACCCAAGGCAATCTACAGATTCAATGCAATTCCTCTCAAAATACCAAAGGCATTTTTCACAGAACTAGAACAAATTAGTCTAAAATATTTATGAAACCACAAAAGACCCCAAATAGCCAGAGCAATCTTGAGAAAGAAAAATAAAGCTGGAGGTATCATGTTTCCTGATTACAAACTCTACTACAAAGCTACAGTAATCAAAGCAGTATTATACCAGCACAAAAATAGATACATAGATAAATGGAACAGAATAGAGAGACTAAAAATAAGCCTGTACTTATATGGTCAATTTATCTACAACAAAGGAGACAAGAACATACAATGGGGAAAAGACACACCCTCTTCAATAAATGGTGCTGGGAAAACTAAACAAATCCATGCAAAAGAAAAAAACTGGATTTCTTTCTCACACTATACACAAAAATAAACTCAAAATGGAGTAAAAATTTAAAAGTAAGACCTGAAATCATAAAACTCTTAGAAGAAAATATACTTTATATTGACCTTAGCAATATATTTTTGGATCTGTTTCATCAGACAAGGGAAACAAAAGCAAAAATAAATAAATGGAACTACATCAAACTAAAAAGCTTTTGCAGAGCAAGGGAAACTATCAACAAGGAGCAAAGGCAGCCTACTGAAAGGGAGAAATATTTGCAAACAATATATCCGATAAGCGGTTAACACTCAAAATATGCAAAGAACTCATACAACTCAACATCAGAAAAACAACCAACCAGATTTTAAAAGGGGCAGAAGACCTGATTAGACATGTTTCCAAAGAAGACACGCAGATGGCCAACAGCCACACAAAAAGATGTTCAACATCATTAATCATCAGGGAAATGCAAATTAAAACTACTTTGAGGTACCACCTCATACCTCTCAGAATGGCTGTCACCAAAATACAAAAAATAACAAATGTTAGTGAGGATGTGGAGAAAAGGGAACCCTTGTGTAGTATTGGTAAGATTATAATAGTACAGCCACTATGGGAAACAGTAGGAATGTTCTTCAAAAAATTAAAAATAGAACTTCCATTAGATCCATCGATTTTACTTCTGGGTGTTTAGCCAAAAAAACCCCCAAAACTACTAATTTGAAAAGATATATGTACACCAATGTTCACTGCAGCATTATTTACAAGAGCCAAGATATGGCAGCAACATAAGTGTCCATCCACAGATGAATGGATAAAGAATATGTGGTATATATAAAGAATGGAATACTACTCAGCCATAATAAATAAATAAATTCTTGCCATTTGCAACAATGTGGATGGATCTAGAGAGTATGATACTAACCGAAATAAGTCAGACTGAGAAAGACAAATACCATATGATCTCACTTATATGTGGAGTATACAAAATAAAACAAAATGAAAACAGACTCGTCGATACAGAGAACAAAGAGATGGTTGCCAGAGGGGAAGGGGATAGGGCGTTGGGCGAAATAGGTAAAGAGGATTAAGAGGTACAAACCTCCAGTATTAAAATAAATAAGCCATGGGCATGTAACATACAGCGTAATGAATACGGTCAATAATATTTTAATAACTTTGTATGGGGACAGATAGTTGCTAGACTTATCATGGTGATCATTCCGTAAATTATGCAAATGTCAAATCACTATTACACCTGAAACTAATATAATGTTGTACATCAACTATGTTTCAATATAATTTTTTAAGCATTCTTTCTCCAGAACAAAAAACAAACAACAAGAAATACAACAAGGAAAATTGTAAATTTCTTAGTACCAATACAAAATTTTCTTGTCCCTATCTATTGGAAAGGCACATCTAATAGAATAGAGACTGTGGTCCAGACATATAGCTGGACCACATAGTTTAGAGAAGGCAGAGAAATAGTTTAAAAGTCTCTTGGGTTTCATTTTCATAAATCTTTAGTCTCTGCCGTACCTTAACAATATTGATTTTTCTAATTACAAATTAATGTAGGGGACTTCTAATTCAATATGGATGATTAAATGCTGTTTCTTAAACTTCATTACCTTCCAAAAGTGTAAAGAAATATAAATCTTTAAAACTTCAAGGAGGAGACCTGGGGAAAAGACAACAGAAGATAAGAGAGGCCAACAGAGTTTTGGAAAATGACAGTAAGAGGAAGAGAGCTGAGTGCTAAAAAGACTAGAAGAATCTAAGACCTATGTCTTACAGAAGGGAGAGTGAGGTGAAAGAAGCCAGTTTTCCCTGCAGAACACTGGAAAGCACCAAGTATTTTCAACAGAAGTAACAAAAGGCAGGAGCCATAAGGGCTTGTAACCAGAGAAATGGCTGAGAGTTTATGTTAAAAGCATTCGGGCATTTCAGGAAATCCTGACCATTGCTCTAGCATACAGCCCTCTCAAGCATCACCCTGCACCCAGACAGCCCAACCTCACCTCCCATTCTCCAAAGACTTGAAGAGAGTTTCAGGGCCAGGCACACAAGTCTCAGAGAGGGTGAAGAGCTGATTTGTAAACTAAAAAAGTAACTGATAGGTGAACCATTCTTAAAGATTCTCCAAACAAAATTCGAACTCTTGTTCTGATCCCCCTGGAGCAGGGATTCTTGCAGCAGTGGGGACTTGGAACTGTGTAGTTTGCAGCAATGGTTGGGGGAACACTACTGGCATTTAATGGGTAAGAGACTCAGACTCTAGACATCTTCTCAGGTGTGAAACTCCCTCACAGTGAAGAACTAGCCCACATCTCTAAAGGATTTCTGATAGCACAGCAGAAAAACACATAGGCAAAAAAAAAAAAAAAAGTTTAAAGCCATGTGAATTTAGGACCTAACTGCATTTTGCATATAAGTGATACATTTTTTTTTTACACATAAACACAATATATTTTGGCATGACCTTAACATAGACTGAATTTTTCAGGGATGCCATTAATAAATTGAAGCAGGACAGCACATTGCTTGGTTTGGAGTTTAACCAAGAGTTTTTCACCATTTCCTAAAATCACATCACAGAGAACAATGCTACTTATTGTACCTAAGATGTCAGTAATGCACACTGAGACGGCTGTATCAGTCTGTATCTATAGGTATGACCTTTAGAGATTCTACAAGTATGTGCAAACAGCTAACTACCTCATTATGTCCACAGTGAAGTGTAGAGTGTCTATGCCTGATGGTCTACACATTGAAATACGTATTATTTTATTATGAATGACTTTCTGCTATTTCCATTTTACATTATAGTTATGGAATGGCATTGTTACTGGTGAAATCATATGTGTTGATAGGTTACATTCTACTATTTTCATTTCAAGGTAGTAAACGCAGATTTATAAAGTATTTGCTTTTATAAAAAAGTGGTCATTGAATATAATAAGGTTGATAGCCACTACCTTAGGAGGAACTCACTAGTTGAAGATTATTTCTCCAAACACAGTATCTAATCAGGATTTCAGTATTTTATTATTAAGTGTGGACTGTCAGTCAACTGTTATCAGATGTTTGAAGAAAATCTCTAGGATAAAAAAGAGACTCAAACAAAACAAACTAGAACTGAAAAAGAAAACCTGTAAAAAAATAATAAAGCAAGACAAATAAAACAAGATAACTTTTTTAAAAGCATGTATGTGTGTGTGTGTGTGTGTGTGTGCACATGCATACAGCAGCAGTCCTTAAAGTGTGTGGTCTGGAGGCCCAAGGAGTCCCCACAGCCTTTTTAGGAGGTCTGCAAGGTCAAAATTATTTTCATAATAATAGTAAGACATTATTTTCTTTATTCACTTTCATACTCTCATGAGTGTATAGAGGAGTTTTTCAGAGGTTACACACTATGTGATAACACAACAAACTGAATATAGAAACAGCTATGAGGATCCAATTTATATTAAGCCAGACATTAAAGAGATTCACAGAACCAAAGGATATAACTTGCCAGATTAAGTGGCAAACACAATAAATGAAAAAACCCCTCACCCATATGCATCATCATACTATTTCATAACATTGAAGCTAAAAAGAAGATCCTAAACCTTCCAGGACTAAAATATGAAAGATGAGAAATAAAAATGGCAACTTTGAAACTAGAAGAAAATGCAGGAATTCTGTAACATTTTGAATGAAGATTACTTTCTATTGGAATCCTATATTCACACTATCAATTAAGTGTTTAGATAAAAAAAAAAGTGACATTTTAGACAGGCGATATTAGCAAAATTTCACCTCCCATACATATTTCTAAGGAAGATTCTAGAGGAACAGATAGTAAACAAAGAAACATGAGAAAAACAGAGCATGGAACTCCAGGAAGTTACCTCCAGGAAAAATAATTGAACCTGTAGACTTTCGCTGACTGGGCACAAAACTGAGAGGGTATTTAAGAATGTGGGAAGAAAACTGCCACATCTAAAAGATGATCACTTTTAGAAATAAGGAAATTATTCACCAAATGAATCAAATATAGAAAAGAAAGAGAAAGTCATCCTAATACACCACTCTCGACTTACATGGTCAGTGATTTAACAAAAGGAGTTGTGCTCTTTTGGGTCTTTTGTAGTCAAAATCATGTAAACTTTCTGGACAATATAGATGCAGACAAGGTTGATAGACTGTAACAAGAACGGCTAACATGAGTGCCTGCAGATCTAGATTCAAACATGCACCAATTTATGCGTATGAATTTCAGAACATTTTCAGTGAAAGTAGAAAGGTATAATTTCATATTTATGAAATTAAAATAAAATTTCACATACTCTTTTATAGTATAATAATGATACTTCATACTTTTAATCAGACAATCTGAAGCACTCTATAAACATTAGCAAATTAAGTCTCACAATACCCCATGCAGTAGTTAAGAATAATCATTCATTATATACTCAATAGTTAAAATGAGACATCAAGAGATTAAGTGATTTATCTCAAGATCATACATTCCCTGAGTTCTAGAAAGAAGAGTCGCCTACAATTTTTCATATCTTTTGCTATGGCTCTCAATCTTCTCTTGCCAGTTGTATCACTACAGAAAATATGCTATGCTCTCTACTTAGTGTTATTAGCTAGGCTGCAGGGTTACCTGGCCACCTTGCTGGCTTGTGAAGTTTCCATTTTTCCCCTTTGGAGGATATAAGATAAACCCACTCTTTTTCAAATTCCCCTTTAGAGAAATTTCTTAGTGCTTTTCTCGAGAAATGTTTTTCCAGTGTAAGCTTAGTACCAGAATAACACCCGTATTTAATAATTTATACTTTCAAAAATCCATTCAATATTAATTAACCAAATATTTATTAAGTTGTTTTGCATGTCAAGCACTACATATTTGACTCCTGTCATCACAGGTTTTAGTGTCTACCAGGAAAGACAGAAAATTTTACAAAGCAATTATAGCGAAGTCAGCTTAAGGTTTCTAAGAAGTAGTATAATACTAAACAAACTCAGAGAACATGACACCCAGATTAGAAGTTACTTCAGAATAGTCTTCCTAAAGGAAACAGCATCTAAGCTCAGGTCTGAAGGATGAATAAAAATTAGCCAAGCAAAACAGACAAGCGTGCTCTAGTTAGAAGGAAATACTCACGTAGCAGTGCAGAGGTGAAAGATCCTTCAATGTTCAGGAAACTGAGAGATGCCCAGGACAACTGGAAACAGAGAGAACAAGAGAAGAGGTGGATAGAAGCACAAGGCTATGGCGATAACATCATGTTAAACTACGTTAAGGAGTTTAGATTTTTCTAAAAACAATGGGAATCTCAGAAGGGTTTCAAACAAGAAGTCATGTTTTGTTATGAAGTACCACTCTGGCTGCTGTGTGGGCGGAATGGATCAGAAATGGGCAAAGCTAGAGGCAGGAAGGCCAGTTAGGAACCTCATTTCAAGCTAGAAATAACTGTAGCTTTTACATGTGTGAAAGAGGGAGAGTGATGATGGAAAAAAAGAAATGTACTCAAGAGATATGATGTAATGAAATCAAGAGTGATTTTGACTTTATATGAGGATAAATGAAGAAAAAAAAAGCATGGAAGATTCCCAACTTTCACAGAATAAAATTCTACAGAAGAAAACAGAAGCTTCTATCTTTGACTGCAAAACAAAAGTTGGTTTGGGAAGTTCAGAAAACAAGTTGAAACTGAAATGCTAAACAAAAATAGAAAATGGAATGGAGGAATATTGGAGTTAAAACATTTAAGGGTTTTACCTTATTTGGGAATAGAATAGAGAGAGAATAAATAACTTTAGACTTAAATGTACGTCAAAAATTTGAACAGAACCATTGAAATAATCAAAATATCATGATTAATGTTCAAGCCACTATATATATATATATGTGTGTGTGTGTGTGTGTGTGTGTGTATGCATATATATATATGCATACACACACGTATATATAAAATCAAAATTGTTTTTTTATGCTGTCACCAACAAAAAGAGACTATATACTCTTTTCAAGCATGCATAGAACTTTCATGAACATTGACCATCTGCTATACAAACTCAACAGAATATTCAACACAATAAATCCAAAGAGATAGCATAGGAAACCCAAAGTTGAAGAGAGTAAGTCATAATGACTCAGATCAGAAATTCATAAAATGAAAAACAAACATCCAAGTAAAAATCACTGGAGTTAATCATGAAAACTAAAAAGGTGTTTCTTTGAAGATACTAGTAAAATATTTTAAAACCTCTAGTAAGACTGATTCAGAAAGCTAGAGAAGAAAAGTAATATTAATTATTTATCTCTACTCTTTGCTTCATTTTAGGAAACATGATGGTCATTGGAATTCTGAGATACGACTGAAATTTTTCTGCATAGTTTTGGGCTGGTCTCAGGCCAGCTTAAGGCATCTCTTAGTGTTTACATTCTTATCATAGGAAACATATAATATTAGTTCCTCTCAATTCAGAACCCATGGTTCAATAGATACAAAAAAATTTAGATCCAAGCACAAGAAAATTATATTCTACCACTTGTGGGGTCACCAGGGAGAAGTAAATTCCTAAAAACAAAATTGTGTCTCCCTGACACAAAGGGTTAACAAACCTTAGCAGTATCCCAGATCCTAAAGTCATGCCAGAACATGCCAGAGTGTTATGATTGCATTACCCTTTCTTACACAAGTCTCAATTCTTTCTCTCCTCATAAAACTCAGCATAGAGGAAAGAATAGCATTGTTCAGATGCCCACTTGTACTTTGCTTTTGTTCCCCTCCCCTTATCCAAAGTTACAGGTAAAAACACTTAGTATTTCGATATTATGCCTTTCTCTTTTATTTATCTTCCCAACTCCTATCCCTCCACTCTGAGAATTTATAACACAGAGACTGAGAAGGAATGATAAAACCCAACAGGCAAGAGCAAGGTGATATTAGAGCAGGGATCAGCAACTTCTCCTGAAAATACCCATTTGTAAATATTCTAGACTTTGTTTAGAATATTGTTTAGAAAACTGAATATGCCTCTCAGTTTTCATTGCAACTACTCAACTCTGCCTTTTCAGTGCAAAAGCAACCTTGGATAGCATGTAAACAAATGGGTATAGCTGTGTTAAAAAAAAAAAATGTATTTACAAAAACAGGTGATGAGACAGATTTGGCCCATAGGCCCTAGTTTGGTAGTCTCTCTTTTAGAGGAACCAGAAAGTAACTCTGGTTTTCAGAAAACAGAAATGTCTTTTTCCTCTAAAAGTCTGAGATCAATTTTTTTCTTTTTTAATCAAAGACAAAAGCTTTATTCCAAACTTGTGGAGACCATTTAGATGGCTAACATTCAGTCAGGTGCAAGGGACTAATAACCAGCCTTTCCTTGGAAGAAGGCTTCCATGTTTGAAAAGGGGATGAATTGCAGATAAATATATCCCTGCAAGTTGGGGGAAGGGACTCATAAACGGTGGAACAGCCTTTAGACAGGGCAGGCTCAGGAGCAAAGAAGTCTGCTTAGTGCACACTTTGATCAAAACTGAGGACACAGAAATACGATTCAAGGTTAGACAAATGATCTAATCAAAATAAAGTCTAAGGGCCAAGTAATTAATAATTCAGACGCCCACTTTCCAACTTTTCCATAGGTATCTCCTTCTTACAAATCTTAAACCTCCCTGGGATGTTCAGCCCGCTGGACTCGGGTTTTCACCAAATATTGCCCTCTTCGTGTCCTCACTTCTCTACTTTCCCCGTTCGGATAGCTTGGTCTAAAGTACAATCATTCTTGTGCATATAACTTTACCTCCCTTGCCCCCTTCTCCTTACATGTTTAACTGGTCAATCCACAATAGGAATTAAATCTAACTACTCCTAACCTATTCTTCGCATTTATTCAAGTTCCTGATTCTGACAACCCTCACTTTAAATTTATGACTGTAAACCTCAAATGGGTCCTCCGCACTACCCAGTAATCCTTCTGTGTTCTGCAGTCAGTTCACTCTTTGTTCTCTGAGATGCCTTTTCCTTTGTAGCCAAACCTCTGACACCCTACATTTGTTTTCTATGGCTGTGTAACAAATTACAACACAAATTTATTATCTCATAGTTTTGTAACCAAAAGTCCAGGTGTGGTGTAGCTGGATTCTCTGTTCAGGATTTCACCAGGCTGACATCAGAGCTTTGGCCAGGGCTGCAGGACTCACTCGAGGCTGGGGGTATCTTCCAGGCTTTCTGGTTGTTGGCAGCATTCATTCCCTTGCATCTGTAGGATGGAGGTCCCATTTTAGTGCTGGCTGTCAGCCAGGGACCACTCTCAGCTCCTAGAAGCTACCCAGAGCTCCTTGCCATGTGGCCCCCATAAGCAGTTCACAAAATGGATATTTGCTTTCTTTGAGGTCAGCCAGAATACATCCCTCTGATTTCCTCTTCTGAGACAAGATGGAAAACAATTCTGCTTTCAAGGGCCTAAATTAATTAGGTCATGTCCACCGAGGATACTCTTTCTTTTGCCATATAATATAATCACAGGAGTATCATAGTTTCCACCCATACTCCAAGGGGAGAGTATTATACAATAGTAAGGAACATTGGGCACCATCTTATAAATCTGTCTACTATATTCCTCACTCTCATCTGACCATTTTACTTCTTAATCCATCAATTAAAAAAATAAACATTCAGAAGAAAACTTTACCCTCCCACTGGCAAGTCTACCAACTGGCTTCATCTAAACCCCTCCTAGACTTTACCTTCACACCTGTAACTACAGATGAACTGCTCGTTCTCCTAAGGGCAAGTCCATATTTTGTTCACTAGATCTGACTCCAGCTTACCTATTCAAAGTCTTTGCTATCCTAATTGTCCCTGTTTTCTCCTGCTTCATCTTTTTTATTCCCCTTTGAACTAGATCATTCCTATCCACATATGAACAATCTATAATATAACTCATGTAAAAACAAAAACGGAAGCTCTCCTTACTCACATTCCTTTCCAACCTTGACTCCAGTTCTCCACTGCCTTTAAAGCAAAATCACTAATCTTAGTTATCTCAATTTGCTCACCTACCGTTCTCCCTAGAACTTACTTAAATTAGGCTTTTCTTACCATCACTCTTATCAGAGGTGTTAATGAAATCCTTTTGTCAAATGTAATAATCAATATTCAGTCTTTATCTTACATGAACTCTCATTGCATTTGGCATAGTTGATCACTTTCCCCTTCTTGAAACACTTCCATATCCTGGGTTTCAGGACATGGTCCAGGTTTTCTTCATTAATGGTTTCTTCAGTATCCTGTATGAATCTTCCTCCTTGTCAGACCTCTAAATACTGGAGTACCCCAAATGTATTGGTTATATATTTCTACAATAATGCTTCTCAAGCACACCCTAAGGTTCAGTCAATCAGCAATACACACATATCTCACATGTCTGTGGGGTTCAGCTGTTCTCAGCCTGGCTCACCCATGCACCTTGGGTTGACCCTGCATCTCCCATCTTCCTTCTGGGACCAGAGGGACCTGGATATATCCTCTCATGGTAAGGGAGAACGTAATTGCTCAGCAGAAATGTAGGAATACTTTTTCAATCCTTTCCTTGTGCCACAACTGCTGGCATCCTATAGGCCATAACAAGTTTCAGGGCTGAGTCCAGTGTCAGAATGTTGTAGCCCAATTACATGGCAGAGATCACGGGTAGAGGGAAGGGAACAGATGTGGGGTCTTTAAGGAAATCAATCAGCCACACCAGGGCTCATTATCATCATCTTCATTCCTCTTTTCTTCTTTGTCTACACTAACTTAGGTGATCCCATCTAATTCTATTACTTTAAATATTAATTCTATTGTTTACTTCCAATTATAAATTTAAATGTCCATCTCAAGCTCTACCCTGAACTCCAGACTAAGTTATCTAATACTTACCTGACAGCTCGCTCCATTTGGATGTCTAATAGATATCTCCAATATGTTCAAAACCAAACATTTGATTTTTCTACCCAAACTGGCCCATACTTCATCATTCTCCATCTCTCTATATTGTATCATCTTTTACTCTTTGCTCAGGCCGAAAACACTGGAGCCGTGCTTGGTTTCTCTTAACGTATTTATAAGTGATCTATCAAGAAATCCTGTTGGTTCCACTTTGAAAATGTACCCCTTATCTGATCATTCCTTACTGGCTCCACTAGAACCACTTAGCCTAAGGCACCTTCCTCTCATGTGAATGACAATCAACCCCATCCAAGAGGTATTCCTGCTTCTACTCTTGCCCTGCCGCAGGATTTTTCCCACTTATCATCAAGTGTGATGCTCCTAAAACATAAAGTGTATTATTTAACTAACTCCCCTGTAAAACAAATTCATCAAATGGTTCCCTTTCATTCACACCTAGACTAAATGAGAGAGTCCAACGAGGACACCTAAACTAAATGACATAAATCCCTATATGAACTGGCCTTGACCTAACCCTCCAACATGTTTTGAGCTTTCTTTCTCTTACTAATTCTCTTTCACCTACAATGACAGGCTACTGCTTCTCTAAACCAATAAAATTACTCCCGCTTAATGGTTTTTGCACTTCTGCCAAGAATGCTCTTCCTCAAGATATATGCAAGACCTCTTTCCTGACTTCATTGACGTTTAAATGCCACCTCTTCAGAGAGGCACCCCTTGTCCATACCATCGAAACTAGAAACCCCATTATTCTTGATCCTTTTGTTTTGCTCTGCATTTATCTATGGTACCACCACTACCTAATATCATGCTATTTATTTATATGTTTAATGTCCATATTCCACAGCAGAAGGAAGACCCCATGAGAGCAGTCACTTCATCTATTTTATTCACTGTTACATCCCCTGTAAATAGAATGGTGCTTGATACATGAGAGTCCTCAAAAATATTTATTGAATGTTGAATACTAAATAATTTATATATCATTGAACTAATAATCCTTTTTATCTGCAGGGCATTTCTACAACCCTTCTTTACCCTCTTATTCACACTATTGATCCTGTTGGCTGTAACAGTAGTATGTAATATTAAACATAAATTATAAATAATAATATAATTAAGGAATAAAGCTCTTATAAACATTCTACTATAAACATATTTAATGTATTTCCTAGCATATATGTATAAAAATATTTTTCCCAGAAATGGAATTGCTGGGTTATAGGATATGTACATGCTCAGCTGTAGGATAATGCCGAACTGTTTTCCAAGTGATCAGAAAAGGAATGGATGAATGAAGTTCATCCACATACAGGAATATTACACAATGTGAAAGTAAATGCACTAATGCGATATGCAACAATGTAAAAGAGTCTTAGGAAAGTTACTTTAGATGAAAATAGGCAAGCCCCCAAAGACTATATATTAATTATGTTATGTTTATATAGTTAAACAAAACTAGGTAATCCATTTCAATGGTACACACATATGTAGCAAAAGAATGAAAGTTACAAAAGCCAGGGTAGTGTTTAACTGTCTGGGGTGAGGTGGGAAGCAGGAGGATGGGATCTGAGTGGCACACAGATAACATCAAAAAGATCAGTCATGTTTTAGCTGTTAGGTTGTGTGGTGGATTTATGAATGTTCATTTTATTTTATGCTTCATCAACATGACATATATGTTACACATTCTTTTGTATATATCAAATACAGCATAATATTTTAAGTGCATAACTTCTAGTTATTAAGCAAAAATTTTGCCTAATAACTCTTCCACATTTAGTTTGTCATTAGTTCTCAAAATTGTTGTAGGAATGAAAAAATAATAATAAAATGAAAAAGTGAAAGCACAAAAAGGAGGAACAGGAAGATCCCCTTGCTTAGCTACACCTCAATTTTCTAAGCCAGACTGCTCCCAAATTTATTTTATTTATTTATTTTTTTTGCGGTACGCGGGCCTCTCACTGTTGTGGCCTCACCCGCTGCGGAGCACAGGCTCCGGACACGCAGGCTCAGCGGCCATGGCTCACGGGCCCAGCCGCTCCGCGGCATGTGGGATCTTCCCGGACCGGGGCACGAATCCGTGTCCCCTGCGTCGGCAGGCGGACTCTCAACCACTGTGCCCCCAGCAAAACCCTGCCCCCAAATTTTTGATAATGTTAGGTACAAAGCTGTCTTGGGGCAGAAAAGAGTTACCTGTATATTGAATAATATACTTTCATAAAAAAGTTATTAATGACAAAGTGATCACCTGCTCACCTTCTCTCCCTTTTCAATGAGAACAAAGCTAAAAGAGAGATACTATATTTTAAAATATCATTTTGAAATATTTTCTATATATGGCCAGTAACTGATATGTAGCTTCTGAAGACATCAGAAAACAGGACAAATTTTTACGCAATTCATTTATACATAGGAGAAGGGACTCTATGGTTTCTTTAGCTCTTTCCTAGTAAAAAGTAAATTAATTATTTTTTTTTTTAAGTGTACAATTTTGGGCTTCCCTGGTGGCACAGTGGTTGAGAGTCCGCTTGCCGATGCAGGGGACACGGGTTCGTGCCCCGGTCCGGGAAGATCCCATGTGCTGCGGAGCGGCTGGGCCCGTGAGCCATGGCCGCTTGAGCCTGCGCGTCCGGAGCCTGTGCTCCGCAACGGCAGAGGCCACAACAGTGAGGCCCGCGTACCAAAAAAAAAAAAAAAAAAGTGTATAATTTTGATAATCCTAGGCCCACTGCAACACAGGTTTTGGGTTTGTGGGTGCTGACCAGCAGAGAAACTGCTGAAATGATACGGAAAGCCTTGTTTGGTTATATTTCCTCTGCAGTGTGGGAGAAAAGTCCTTGAGAATTTATAGACTAATTGAATATGACTGTTTATTATAAGGTTATTATTATTTCCCAGAATCAAGGAATTTAGCTTAAGAACGTCCAGACACCTCGTGGAGTGGCACCTATTTTGCAACTTCGATTAAATCTTCACGGCCACCAGCCCTCACTCCCTTTTAGCGCTCAACCTCAAAAGCGACACGGCTATCTAAGCCATTTTTACATGTCCCTTGGCAGTGATTACAGAACCACACATACAGTACAGTATAAATTAAACTAAGTGAAAAATTAACTTTCTGAAGAAAAACCACATGCTGTCCTCCTCCAAAATATGTGTTTGCCCTGACCTTTCGGAGGCATCAAGACGTCCCAGCCCTTTAACTTCATGAAAATCTTTTGAGATAGCTTACTCTGAGGGCAGATTTATGTCTGGAAAATTTGGAGTTGCTTACCAAAAGGATGAGAGTCATTTATTTTCCTGTTACTGGTCTGCCACATGAATGAGATAACATCAGCTAAAATATTCAGCTGAAGCTATTCCTGGTTTTTTCCCTTTCCCTCTTTGAGACCGGTTACCTATTTAACTCCATCCTGTCAATTAAACCAGAGAAAAAATGCAAAGAACTAATTAGGCAACTGTGTAATTTTAATTAGCTGTTTTGATAATTAAACTAATTAGTTCCCCTGTGTTTCCACAATATGTGGTGGACTGGTTTTGATATCATAGCTTCAGAGTTCCATTCCATTAGTTAATTAGTCACTTTTGCATTAGAAAGCTTTATTAATGGCCTTAATTTGCAGTTGAAATGAGAAATCTGCTGTCAATAATTTGGATAATTGCCTACTGTTTGATTATAAAGTACAAAAGTAGCAGCACACCATTACATATGCAAATCCCAAGGGGTATTTCTTGCATGCTTAGCTTTCTTGATCTACATTTCATCCTCTCTCACTTTCTGTTTTTTCTTGACCCTGTTAGGGGGAAGAGAATCCAGCTTATTAAGAAAATGAAGGCCTGATTTTTTTTTTTTCCCTTGTCCTGTACTGCGTGTATGCTTGTGCCTGCAATTGTTAAAGTTATTGCTTGCTTTGTACCTAATTAGTGTCCTTGGAATTAAATGAACAGCTCTGTATACACCTCTAGCTCCTGCAGCCATGTTTGTGCATTGAATAATTGATTCTACTCTGCTAATCAGATAGGGACATAATGAGCCAGTTTAATTAAATGGGGATCTAACCTGGTGAACACTGGGAAAATATTTGCTCATTTACTTAGTAAAAGGCCACAGTTGCTTTTCATTGGATAGAAGGGAAGGTTATGGAAAGTAAAGTAGTCTCTCAAAGCAGAAACAGTTCAGTGGTTGTCTACCACTCCTTGAATAGCAAAAGGGTTTAGTTAGTTTGGGAGAGGGGGTGAGGGTGAGAAGAGTTTAATCGAAGGGCCAGAAGACACTGAAACTGCTGACGGGCTCCCCATTCTCTCCCAAAGGTGCCAGCATCACTGTTCTGTTATGCTCTAAGAGGCAAGTTTCCTGGTCGCACATGGTCTTTAGTGATGTGCAGAAAGAATTTCAACTCACTTCACTGCCAGTTGGTGCCTGTGTAGCTGCATAAAGGTAAGATACAGTTGTAGTTTATCTTCTTGGCAAGCGACAAGACTTAACTTGTTTGTTCTCCAATGACCATGTGGACTTACACTGAGGATTACTCCCAGAAACGAATAACCAGATACGTAACTTGTGTAACCTTATTTCTGTGCTGTGAAAATTGAGAGGAGAAAGAATACCTCAAGGCATAGGAGGATTTACCCAAATTTAAAGTTCTCTGTGCATTTTAAAAGGGTAACTTAGGACTTCAGGGATAAGAGCTAATCACTCTCAAACTTCAGACTGACTGGAGAAATACTTGTGCTTTAACAAAGGTGAAATCTTTGGAATGGGAAAATAATTATGGTCTTTAAATATAAAAGATTACCCACGTTTTCGATGACAGCTTGAGTGAAACACACCACATCCAGTATAATTTGCAAAACCCAACTCCAGTTAACTACGGATGCATACATCTCCTGTAACTCTAATTGCACATCAGACTAACTTTACCTGCAGGGATAAAGTATTGCAAGGCCAATATAGAAACAACATGGTGCTCATCTGCTCTGGTGTACTAGGATGAAATAGCATATTGACCCTGAATCTATACTCTGAGTAAAAGCAATTGTCATTCTGCCACTGTAACACCTTGTTGCCAGTGGTGATGTAATTAAAGCTGTGAGGACTCATTTTCCATTCTTATCTCTTAAGCTCCTTTGAATCAGAAACTGTTTGTCTGTGGTAACTGAGAAAACCTACTACAAGCCTACATGTTTATGTATGAATTTTTGGTAGCTTTTCCTTTTTAGGAGGCTGAAGTTGTATACATAATTGCCAAAATTCATCCAAATAACGTGTATATACAAATGTTGATATATTTCTGCATACACACATAGGCATGTATACACAGTGTATATATTTATATATATGCACACAACGTCACATACACACACACACACACACACACACACACACGAGTCTAAATTTTACTCACCCCCTTTTCTCCTCTATTAAAATTCCAAATGGCTAAGAGGATTTTCTCAATTTAGTCATACTTTTAATCTTCACTGAAATGAGTGATGACTTCTTATAATAAAAAGTTGACAGGCTTACATTGCGCACCGGTGGATTAGTTTCCCTTGGTGATGAGGTTTTCTTTTGTGCGCCGTGTGTCTGTTTGATGGAGGTTTAACAGAAAGCATTTTGGCAGAAATTGGATGCAGCAGGGATCATCTGGCGATGGCTGCTGTTCGATATTAACTGCACACAGTAACTTTTTTTTCCCTCTTCCTTTTTTTATGTTTTTTTTATTCTTCAGCCAGGTGACAGAGAGAGCCAAAACATTTTTCCTCTTAAAAATAAAGATTTTTTTTCTTTTTAAGAATGAAATATGTGCCCATTTTGCAAACACCTCAAAATATTTAATGTGCTTATGCCATTGTTTAATGTAAGCATGGAAAAAGCTTTCTCTGCAAGGAGGTGTCAACACACAAATATCTGAAAGGTGTATTTCTGATATCCAAATGTCTTTGATCCTCCAGAAATCAGCATGTAAACAGGAGCTGGTTAAAGATTAGAATTAGATGTTTTATAGAAGATATAGGCTTGATACTTGCCTAAATTCAAAGAAACAGATTCGTGGGCCATAATTTGCATTATTTACTCCCCATCCTCTCTCCCTTCTTGTAATTCCATTTTATTACTCATTGGAAGCATCAAAAGTCTCCTAATGGAGACTTGCCAGATGTCAAATGTAGTGGAACATGCTCCAAGCATATGTATATATTTATGCTTGTGAATATATGCACACGGAGAAAATAAATAACTGAAAGGATACATCTCGTTCCACAGGAAAGCTCTGACCAGGTGGGTAGGAGCTAATAACACTCACTAGCCCCTAAGCACTACATTCAGTGATTCGCTGTGCATCAATCTATGCGTGATGTAAATGCACTCAACCTGAGAGCCAGTGTGCAGTACAAATGAGTATTTCTCTTTAATAAAGGGATATATCTGTGTGTGTTTATATGCTTAATACAGTAATGATGCAGTTTTGTCCAATAACAAATATTTATGGCAAATGAGAAATCTTTATTTGGAAAATGTGAGATTTAATTATTGCTTTAATTTTTCCATAATAAAGAAAACCTCCAAGCCTGTTCACACTGTGAAGTTCTTAGATCCTGGCAAAACGCTTATGATAGAGATAGGACAAGCCTAATCTGTACTTACCTCTGCTTCAGACAGCAGCAGTGACAATCCCGCCTGGCTTGTCAAGTTTCAAGAACTTGCAATCCTTAATTTAAACACTTGAGAGATCTATGGAGCCTGTCAGTCTGGTTAATTAAGCTCTGTCTTCTTTTACCCCTCCTCCCCACCCAAACAAAATCTGGCTTTTTTTAAAAGGCCACTTAAGACTTATCTACTGATTAAGCAAACAGGTTCTAGCCTAAGAATGATCTTAGAAGACTTAAGCAGAATAGTTCTTGCTATTAAAGGGAATACACTTTAAATCTTCACTTGGAAGTGTCACATATAGGTCAGCCTCAGCAATCTCACCTTTCCTCTTTCTGAACTAATTAAAGCAAACATCAGATAATCCAGGGCAAAAAATAATACAAAAATGATATTTGCAATAGAATATATGTCAGTACTTAATTTTTAACATAGATATATTTCATGTAGGAAAATGTGATGCTACAAAGTTGGTAGTATCAGTTCTTTCTCAACCACGAGAACTGGGTTTCTGACAATTTTTTAGTAGGAGAATTTGTGAATGAGGACCTTAATACTCTATGGGAAAAATAAGGTTAGAAGATTAAGGATCTCTAGCATCCTCATGAAAATCTATGAATGTTTAAAATATAAAGGAAAGTTTATATTCACTAATATAGCACAGTAAACGTACTAAGAAACTACCAATTGCCAAGTATCAATTTATATACCTTAAATTAATGTTAATGAATACCGTTTAGTCAACTTCAGTTTACCTTCCTTTGATGACCAAATTCATTTTGAGACCTTATTCCATCTCTATTTCAAAATATACTCTTAAATGTTCAGTTTTGTAGTAGATAGTATTTATAACAGCAGACATTTCCCCCATTTTTGTCTTCATCAATATTTGATGACTCTCTGATTTTAGAATTTGAAGGCCATGTTTCCTGTGTCCTATTATAGTCTTAGAGACAAAGTGACTTCACTCTCTATTTCAGATTTCTGTCCTTTCTCTCCTCCCCAATCACAAAAAGTGGTTGTCATAACTGAGTTACTTCAGGCCAAAACATTCCGTCAAGTTCTCTCAAACATCTCAGTTTTTCCTACGTAGATCATATGGGAATAAATGTGTATCATTTCCCATGGTGACCTTTATCCCAAGGCTCCCCTTCTAAAAGTCTTATTCTATTTGGCTATTTGCTTTATTGATTTTATCTTGATTCCAATCTTTCCTCATTTTCTAATTACCAACAGAAGTGAGTTACAGTTCATAACTATGAGAATGGAAATTCTTAAGGATGGAGAATTACATACAGGAGTAAATAGTATATAGGCATACTAACCTTTCTAGCAAGGTAAACATGTGATTTGGGAGGGATTGCTGAGCGTAAGGTTCCAAGGATCCTAAAATAACAAAGAGGAATCCTTTCCTTAATTTAAAATCTGAATTATAATGACAGATTTAGGCAAAGGTGAAAATAAATTTTATCGCCTAGGGTTTTACCACAGATATCTACAAGGAGGTGCTTGCTTTTTTTCCCTCCCTTAAGTCACCTCCAGATGGCTAAGCCAACAACCAGGATCCACTGAACAGGCATATAATGTTTAGAATTTTAACACAGGTGTATTTGTAACAGTGTAAAACAAACTTATGGGTAACAGACATATCTCAGATGCTGTTATACCCTTAAAGTTTCTTCAGTGTGCGCAAAGCTATTCTCATACCCACCTCGCCTCTTAAGCTGCTTTCACTAGTGGCAGACATTTATAGCTACTTACTCTTTAGCTGACAGACATTAATGTGAGGTATCAGTCAATCATTAATTAGCAGAGATTCTACCAAATGTTACAATAGCAGTAATTAGGTAATTTCTGAGGCTAGATCCACCACAACTGAGATTGGTCCAGACAAATCAGTGTGCTGAGATACAGCTACAATAAATTCTTTTCCGTGCATTTAAAAAATAGATTTCAACAGTGTTCAGAGAAGGAGACAGACAGAGAGAACCAGAATTATATTAGCAGTGCCTAAATTTGCAAGCTCACATTTTGATCATTCTGAGGGTATGATTTTCTCTTAATCCAAGATGGCAACTAGATCTCCAGTTATTACATATAAGTTCCATGAAGTAAGATGAAAGAAGGGTAAATAATGCATGTCCACTGTCTTTTATCATTTAAAGGGTGAAGTAAACCATTTTGCAGTTACCATATCTTCCATGTTTTAACAGTTAGTATTAAAATGGGCCTTGAATTTGTGAATCAACCCTAATTTATAAGAAATTTCCAGCAGCAATATTTTCACCACATTCTCAAGCCAATTCCAAACCTTATTCCTGAATTGTAATTGATAGGCACACAACATCACTGCTAAACCTCAAGTCACACACCCAAAAGAATTCTTTTTTCATTTAACTAGTCATTTTTTCTACTATCTTTCATGATTCACCATTTGTTCTTCAGAGTATATCTACTATTCAATTATTTATTCCATAATCTTGTAAAGCATTATTTTCTCACCAAGTTTCTTTTTAATTATTCTAATTTTTTTCTTCCTTAACAAAATGTACCTACCCAATAACACCTTAAATAACTCATGCTTTTTCATTTATCAAATATGATATACCTCAAAACTAAGCAGAAACAGAACAAGCATATTCTTGACTAATCAATCATTCTGTGACTTATGTTAAAATAGCCAAGTATGACCACTCATCCTATCTATTAATGAATAGTTTATCTTGTTTTCGCTAAGGCATAGCTTTGTTCAAATGAAGGAAAATTTGTAAGTTGAAATTTCAATAGTAGATAAGTTTCTCTACTTAAAAAAATTAAATGGTCATATTAATTAGGAATAGTTTTACCTGCAATATTGGAAAAGCCAACTAAGAAAGGTTTAAGTAATAAAGATGTGTTTAATTATCTCCCATTGCAAGAAGTCTAGAAGAGCAAGTTGAGATGCAACTGCTCAGTGATGCCATCAGTGACCCAGGATCTTCATGTCTTTCTGTTCTACTATCCTTAGCACATTGATTCATGCACATCTTGTTGCCAGACCTCACGGTGACAAAAACGTTGCTACAGCTCCATTCAGCATGTTGAGATCAAGGTAGGAAAAAGGAAGGAGAGTATGAAGCAATAAGGTCCGTTCCTTTTATTAAGAAATTTTAAAAAAGGACAGATCTCTGTTTATGTCTTGTCTAAAAATATGTGACATGATTACTCCTACTCATAAGGTAGGCTAAGAAAAAATATATTAGCTATCCCTGACTCTGTATTGACAAAAGAGATTGAAAGTGAAGTTGGCCTAGCTAACCAAAACACTCTTCCACAGCAGTATTAAAGTAATTTAATAATTAATCTGTTACAAATACCACAAAATTTAAGTGCGTTAAATAGAATTCATTATCATAAAAAATAATGGGGTTTTTTGGTTTTGTTTTGTTTTTTTGCGGTACACGGGCCTCTCACTGTTGTGGCCTCTCCCGTTGCGGAGCACAGGCTCCAGAAGCGCAGGTCCAGCGGCCATGGCTCACGGGCCCAGCCGCTCCGCGGCATGTGGGATCTTCCTGGACCGGGGCACGAACCTGTGTCCCCTGCATCGGCAGGCAGACTCCCAACCACTGCGCCACCAGGGAAGCCCTAATGTATTTTTATAATACATTTTTATTATAAAAGCTGATGTATTTTAAGTGCCTTAAATAGAATTCATTATTATAAAAAGTAGTGTGTTTTTTATAATACAATGTATTACGTCTTTACTTATTAACCTACAACTGATGATTTTGCAGTGACAGAAGCTTATGTTGAGCTTTGTCTAGTCTATATATGCTACATAAAATAAGATTTAAAAATTGTAAGTGTGCAGACATAAGAAGGCCAAAACAGGGAGTGGAGGGGGGCGACCAGAGAAGAGCTACAAAGTTAGCAGTCAATATTAAAATACTGAGTTTTAAACGTATGCAAAGATACCAAAAGAAGCTTTAATCTAAAGCCTTCACAAAATTTAACCTAGTAGCTTATTTTAATATATTGGTTATCAGTGTTGCATTACAACTTTGTATAGACCACATTTGAATGTAAATGTTTTGAAGGTAGTAATTACCACCTAAGTATTGGTGAGAATAAATAAAACCTGTGCCTCAACTGACTTTGTGAGTTAGCATCATATTTCTTAAGATTATATCTTAATAATCTTCATTGTTCATACTGGTTTATTAAGGGCAACTTTGCTATTGAGTAATCCACTAAATCACTTTGATTTGTATTTGTGCCTTTTGAGATCGTTGTTATATTATTTTTCTTGATATTGAGACTTTTTTTTTCCACTTGCTTTTAACAAAAATCCAGAATCCAAAAGAACCAATAAAATGGGTGTTCGTATTACAATAACAACATACAAATACAAAAGCAGCTTAAAAAATAGAATTTTTCATGAATGAAATTTGGAGATTGTTCCTACTTGCTGGATTTAATCAATTTCAAAATCAGAATTACTAGATTGCATGGCACTTGGACCATGATGGAAATGTCCAGATGATAAATAGAAAGAAATTACTATGGGCATGTGTGGTGCACACATATGTTCCTCATTTATTGATCATTTTCAGATAAACTCATTAGTTCTGTTCTTCCTGAAATTTATCACTTGAGATTTGAAGTGACCAATCACCAGTCATACACCCACTTCTCAAATGCTGAGAGATCTGTATCTGAAAATTTCTATATAATTATATCAAAATAAATGTGAGCTAAGTTGCATTGGATGACTCCTCATCAAATTGATGGCTTTCAAAAACACTTGCAGATGAAGGTAAAGTAGAAAATTCACTGAAGTTTTTAGTATTCACTAGGGTACCATATATCACCTTAAACTCTAATGAAGTAAAGTTCTTTCTACATTTATAAACCATTTTGCCTTCTTTGGTGGATTTAACCCATCTCTAAAAGCAAACTGTCTCTAAGATTTTTCCTGGGAAGATGACTTATGATAACTATATATGAGCGTTAGTGTTTCCCTACATAAAAATCACATTTTGATTTTTGTTGGTAAACATTCTCATGCTCCATTAAAAGTGGGAGACACCTGAATATATCTTCAAAGAATCAAAGAACCTCAGGAGGAATAGGAAGTGTAACCTGAGTTGGGAAGAACCTATAAATACAATGGATTTGGGTTATACCTGTACGCTACCAAAAGGTAAAGAATTTCAGTTGACACTCCGAATATAAACAGAAGATGTACATTTGAAATAGGAAGGAAGAGAAACAGATGTGGAGTGGAGAGTTCCCAAGGTGAGAGCATTAAATGGACAGTAATAAAAACTAGATCAGATGCTAATATAGAAAAAACAACAGGCAAAGGTACCAAAATTCATTAAGAGAAGAGCTAATACTAATAATGAACTACAGATAATCTTTAATTTCAGAAGACCTACTAGAAGTAAGTGAACAATGAGAACAGTAAAGAGATGCAGATTTATGTGTCCAGAAATCTCTATATGCTAAACTACTATCTAGGTAATATAATAAAATTGTATTTTGCAATCTTAACTTCGTCTTCCTTTTTCACGATTAATATTTTCTGTTGGTTGCCTTATAAAATATTTTTTAGAAAATCCAAACTTTGTTTTATTTATCTGACACTTAGGCCAAGAAAAGTATGGCAAGCAAAGTACCCTAAATTTTGGTATACTTTTATCTACATACTACCTGGAAAATTGGGGAAGATAACTTAGGCAGAGAGTTACAGTCAAGGAAAGGAAAGGATAGGAAAATTAAATTAAAGTGTGTAAATAAAATGCTTAGCTCAATACCTGGCACATTAAGAATAACAAATAAAAATTAAGATATAGAAAACAGTGGATTCTTCTGTTAATCTGGGAAAGGCAAGGCCTGTTAAGGAAGAAAACAGTAAATAAGCATGCAAAATTTTGACTTTCCAAGTGTCTACAAAACAAAAAAGAGAGAGAGAGAGAAAGCATAATAAACAAACTGATTTCAATAATGATTTTTAACGGTCAACTGAGTTGTACTTGACATGCAATAAACTATCTAGTTAAAGTGTTCAATTTCATAAGTTTTGGCAGGTGTGTATACCTGAGAAACCATCACCACAATCAAGAAAGTGGATGTATCAATCATTCCTCACGCCCCTTTAGAATCACCTCCTCCCAACATTTCTCATCCCCAGGCAACCATATAAATGCTTTCTGTCATGATAGATTAGTTTTGATAGCGTAGAAGTTTTTATAAATGGAATCATACAATAGATACTGTTTTTGTTTGGTTTCTTTCACTCAGCAAAATTATTGAGTTTCATCCATGTTGTTTCACGTGTTCATTTTTTTTTATTGTTGAACAAATTCATTGAATAGGTATATCAAAAGTTGCCTGTCCTTTCACCTATTGATAGACATTTCGGTTGTTTCTAGTTTGGCACTATTATAGCTAAAGCTGTTATGAACACTAGTGTACAAGTATTTGATTGGATATAGGTTTCATTTCTCTCAGGCAAATATCTAGGAGTGGAATGACTGGATCATATGATGATACATTAAACTTTTCAATAAAATGTCAAACTGGTTTTCACAGTACTTGTATCAATTTATATTCCTACCAGCACTGTATGAAAATTCCAGTTGCTTCATAACCTCACCAGCCCTTGGTATGGTCATTCTATTTTTTTTTTTTTTTTTTGGCTGTGGGTTTGTCATACATGGCCTTTATTATGTTGAGGAAAGTTCCCTCTATGTGTACTTTCTGCAGGGTTTTTATCATAAATGGGTGTTGAATTTTGTCGAAAGCTTTCTCTGCATCTATTGAGATGCTCATATGGTTTTTCTCCTTCAATTTGTTAATATGGTGTATCACGTTGATTGATTTGTATATATTGAAGAATCCTTGCATTCCTGGAATAAACCCCACTTGGTCATTGTGTATGATCCGTTTACTGTGCTGTTGGATTCTGTTTGCTAGTATTTTGTTGAGGATTTTTGCATCTATGTTCATCAGTGATATTGACCTGTAGTTTTCTTTCTTTGTGACATCCTTGTCTGGTTTTGGTATCAGGGTGATGGTGGCCTCGTAGAATGAATTTGGGAGTGTTCCACCATCTGCTATATTTTGGAAGAGTTTGAGAAGGATAGGTGTTAGCTCTTCTCTAAATGTTTGATAGAATTCGCCTGTGAAGCCATCTGGTCCTGGGCTTTTGTTTGTTGGAAGATTTTTAATCACAGTTTCAATTTCAGTGCTTGTGATTGGTCTGTTCATATTTTCTATTTCTTCCTGATTCAGTCTTCGCAGGTTGTGCATTTCTAAGAATTTGTCCATTTCTTCCAGGTTGTCAATTTTATTGGCATAGAGTTGCTTGTAGTAATCTCTCATGATCTTTTGTATTTCTGCAGTGTCAGTTGTTATTTCTCCTTTTTCATTTCTAATTCTATTGACTTGAGTCTTCTCCCTTTTTTTCTTGGTGAGTCTGGCTAATGGTTTATCAATTTTGTGTATCTTCTCAAAGAACCAGCTTTTAGTTTTATTGATCTTTGCTATTGTTTCCTTCATTTCTTTTTCATTTATTTCTGATCTGATTTATATAATTTCTTTCCTTCTGCTAACTTTGGGGATTTTTTGTTCTTCTTTCTCTAATTGCTTGAGGTGCAAGGTTAGGTTGTTTATTTGAGATATTTCCTGTTTCTTAAGGTAGGAGTGCATTGCTATAAATTTCCCTCTTAGAACTGCTTTTGCTGAATCCCATAGATTTTGGGTCATCGTGTCTCCATTGTCATTTGTTTCTAGGTATTTTTTAATTTCCTCTTTGATTTCTTCAGTGATCACTTCGTTATTAAGTAGTGTATTGTTTAGCCTCCATGTGTTAGAATTTTTTACATATCTTTTCCTGTAATTGATATCTAGTCTCATAGCGTTGTGTTCGGAAAAGATACTTGATACAATTTCAATTTTCTTAAATTTACCAAGGCTTGATTTGTGACCCAAGATATGATCTGTCCTGGAGAATGTTCCATGAGCACTTGAGAAAAATGTGTATTCTGTTGTTTTTGGATGGAGTGTCCTATAAATATCAATTAAGTCAATCTTGTTTAATGTATCATTTAAAGCTTGTGTTTCCTTACTTATTTTCATTTTGGATGATCTGTCCATTGGTGAAAGTGGGGTGTTAAAGTCCCCTACTATGAATGTGTTACTGTCGATTTCCCCTTTTATGGCTGTTAGTATTTGCCTTATGTATTGAGGTGCTCCTATGTTGGGTTCATAAATATTTACAATTGTTATATCTTCTTCTTGGATCGATCCCTTGATCATTATGTAGTGTCCTTGTCTCTTCTAATAGTCTTTATTTTAAAGTCTATTTTGTCTGATATGAGAATTGCTACTCCAGCTTTCTTTGGTTTCCATTTGCATGAAATATCTTTTTCCATCCCCTTACTTTCAGTCTGTATGTGTCGCTAGGTCTGAAGTGGGTCTCTTGTAGACAGCAAATATATGGGTCTTGTTTTTGTATCCATTCAGCCAATCTGTGTCTTTTGGTGGGAGCATTTAGTCCATTTACATTTAAGGTAATTATCGATATGTATGTTCCTATTCCCATTTTCTAAATTGTTTGGGGTTCGTTATTGTAGGTCTTTTCCTTCTCTTGTGTTTCTTGCCTAGAGAAGTTCCTTTAGCAGTTGTTGTAGAGCTGGTTTGGTGGTGCTGAACTCTCTCAGCTTTTGCTTGTCTGTAAAGGTTTTAATTTCTCCATCAAATCTGAATGAGATCCTTGCTGGGTAGAGTAATCTTGGCTGCAGGTTTTTCTCCTTCATCACTTTCAGTATGTCCTGCCACTCCCTTCTGGCTTGCAGAGTTTCTGCTGAAAGATCAGCTGTTAACCTTATGGGGATTCCCTTTTGTGTTATTTGTTGTTTTTCCCTTGCTGCTTTTAATATGCTTTCTTTGTATTTAATTTTTGACAGTTTGATTAATATGTGTCTTGGCGTATTTCTCCTTGGATTTATCCTGTATGGGACTCTCTGTGCTTCCTGGACTTGATTAACTATTTCCTTTCCCATATTAGGGAAGTTTTCAACTATAATCTCTTCAAATATTTTCTCAGTTCCTTTCTTTTTCTCTTCTTCTTCTGGAACCCCTATAATTTGAATGTTGGTGCATTTAATGTTGTCCCAGAGGTCTCTGAGACTGTCCTCAGTTCTTTTCATTCTTTTTTCTTTATTCTGCTCTGTGGTAATTATTTCCACTATTTTATCTTCAGGTCACTTATCCATTCTTCTGACTCAGTTATTCTGCTATTGATCCCATCTAGAGTATTTTTCTTTTCATTTATTGTGTTGTTCATCGTTGTTTGTTTCATCTTTAGTTCTTCTAGGTCCTTGTTAAATGTTTCTTGCATTTTGTCTATTCTATTTCCAAGATTTTGGATCATCTTTACTATCATTATTCTGAATTCTTTTTCAGGTAGACTGCCTATTTCCTCTTCATTTGTTAGGTCTGGTGGGTTTTTATCTTGCTCCTTCATCTGCTGTTTTTCTGTCTTCTCATTTTGCTTATCTTACTGTGTTTGGGGTCTCCTTTTTGCAGGCTGCAGGTTCGTAGTTCCTGTTGTTTTTGGTGTCTGTCCCCAGTGGCTAAGGTTGGTTCAGTGGGTTGTGTAGGCTTCCTGGTGGAGGGGACTAGTGCCTGTGTTCTGGTGGATGAGGCTGGATCTTGTCTTTCTGGTGGGCAGGTCCACGTCTGGTGGTGTGTTTTGGGGTGTCTGTGGACTTGTTATGATTTTAGGCAGCCTCTCTGCTAATGGGTGGGGTTGTGTTCCTGTCTTGCTAGTTGTCTGGCATAGGTTGTCCAGCACTGTAGCTTGCCGGTCATTGAGTGAAGCTGGGTGCTGGTGTTGAGATGGAGATCTCTGGGAGATTTTCGCCATTTGATATTATGTGGATCTGGGAGGTCTCTTTTGGACCAGTGTCCTGAAGTTGGCTCTCCCACCTCAGAGGCACAGCACAGACTCCTGGCTGCAGCACCAAGAGCCTTTCATTCACATGGCTCAGAATAAAAGGGAGAAAAAGTAGAAAGAAAGAATTAGTAGAAGTAGAAAGGAAGAAAGGAAGAAAGAAAGAAAGAAAGAAAGGAGGGAGGGAGGGAGGAAGGAAGGAAAAAAAAAGAAGATAAAGTAAGATAAAATATAATAAAGTTATTAAAATAAAAAAATAATTATTAAGAGAAAAATAATGGACGGATAGAACCCTGGGACAAATGGTGGAAGCAAAGCTATACAGACAAAATCTCACACAGAAGCATACACATACACACAAAAAGAGGAAAAGGGGAAAAAAATCATAAATCTTTCTCTCAAAGTCCACCTCCTTAATTTGGGATGATTGGTTGTCTATTCATGTATTCCACAGAGGCAGGGTAATCAAGTTGATTGTGGAGCTTTAATCCGCTGCTTCTGCGGCTGCTGGGAGAGATTTCCCTTTCTCTTCTTTGTTCTCACAGCTCCAAGGGGCTCAGCTTTGGATTTGGCCCCACCTCTGCGTGTAGGTCGCCAGAGGGCGTCTGTTCTTAGCTCAGACAGGACGGGGTTAAAGGAGCCGCTGATTGGGGGCTCTGGCTCACTCAGGCCGGGGGGAGGGAGGAGCACGGAGGGCGGGGCAGGCCTGCAGCGGCAGAGGCCGGCGTGACGTTGCACCAGCCTGAGGCGCGCCATGCGTTCTCCCGGGGAAGTTGTCCCTGGATCCCGGGAACCTGGCAGTGGCGGGCTGCACAGGCTCCCCAGAAGGGGGTTGTGGAGAGTGACCTGTGCTCGCACACAGGCTTATTGGTGGCGGCAGCAGCAGCCTTAGCGTCTCATGCCCGTCTCTGGGGTCCGCGCTTTTAGCCGCGGCTCGCGCCCATCTCTGGAGCTCCTTTAAGCAGCGCTCTTAATCCGGTCTCCTCGCGCACCAGGAAACAAAGAGGGAAGAAAAAGTCTCTTGCCTCTTCGGCAGCTCCAGACTTTTCCCCGGACTCCCTCCCGGCCAGCCGTGGCGCACTAACCCCTGCAGGCTGTGTTCACGCCGCCAACCCCAGGCCTCTCCCTGGGATCCGACCGAAGCCCGAGCCTCAGCTCCCAGCCCCGCCCGCCCCGGCGGGTGAGCAGACAAGCCTCTCGGGCTGGTGAGTGCCTGTCGGCCCTGATTCTCTGTGCGGGAATCTCTCCGCTTTGCCCTCCGCACCCCGGTTGCTGCGCTCTCCTCCGCGGCTTCGAAGCTTCCCCCCTCCGCCACCCGCAGTCTCCGCCCGCGAAGGGGCTTCTAGTGTGTGGAAATCTTTCCTCCTTCACAGCTCCCTCCTACTGGTGCAGGTACCGTCCCTATTCTTTTGTCTCTGTTTATTCTTTTTTCTTTTGCCCTACCCAGGTACGTGGGGGGTTTCTTGCCTTTTGGGAGGTCTGAGGTCTTCTGCCAGCGTTCAGTAGGTGTTCTGTAGGAGTTGTTCCACGTGTAGGTGTATTTCTGGTGTATCTGTGGGGAGGAAGGTGATCTCCGCGTCTTACTCTTCCGCCATCTTCCCGGAAGCCGACTGCATTAATTTTTATATATGGTACAAAGTATTGATTGAAGTTCATGTTTTTGCATATCAGTATCCAATTGTTTTATCACCATTTGTTTAAAAGGCTATACTTTCTTTGCTAAATTGCCTTTGCATCTTTGTCAAAATTGCGCTCTTCTTAAGGGTGTGGTGCTATTAATAAATTAACCTATTTTATTTCATCGATCTGTTTTTTGCTACATCACTATAACACTTTCTCTATTATGGTAGCTTTATAAAAAGTCTTGAACTCAGTGTTAGTCTTACAACTTTGATTTTCTTTTTTAAAATTGATTTGACTATTCTAGAGCCTTAGAATTTCCACTTAAACTTTAAAATCAGATTATCAACTCCTATAAAAACACTTAGTAGGATTTTTTTTTAATTGGCGTATAGTTGCTTTACAATGTCGTCGTGTTAGTTTCTGCTGTACAGCAAAGTGAATCAGCTATATGTATACCTACATCCCCTCCTTTTTGGACTTCCTTCCCATTTAGGTCACCACAGAGCATTTAGTAGAGTTCCCTGTGCTAAACAGTAGGTTATCATTAGTTATCTACTTTATACATAGTAGCATATATATGTCAATCCCAATATACCAGTTCATCCCAAGCCCCCTTCCCCCCTTGTTGTCTATAGGTTTGTTCTCTATATCTCTGTCTCTATTTCTGCTTTGCAAATAAGTTCATCTGTACCATTTTTCTAGATTCCACGTATATGTGTTAATATACGATGTTTGTTTTTCTCTTTCTGGCTTATTTCTCTCTGTATGACAGTCTCTAGGTCCATCCATGTCTCTGCAAATGGCACAATTTGTTCCTTCTTATGGATGAGTAGTACCCCATTGTATATATGTACCACATCTTCTTTAACCATTCCTCTGTTGATGGACATTTAGGTTGCTACCATGCCCTGGCTATTTTAAATAGTCCTGCAATGAACATTGGGGTGCATGTATCTTTTGGAATTATGGTTTTCTCCAGGTATATAACAAGGAGTGGGATTGTTGGGTCGTATGGTAGTTCTATTTATAGTTTTTTAAGGAAACGCCATACTATTCTCCATAGCGGCTGTATCAATTTACATTTTCACCAACAGTGTAAGAGGGTTCCCTTTTCTCCACCCCCTCTCCAGCATTTATTGTTTGTAGATTTTTTAAGATCTATTTTAAACTTTCATCTTTTTATTTTTTAAACATCTTTATTGGAGCATAATTGCTTTACAATTGTGTGTTAGTTTCTGCTTTATAACAAAGTGAATCAACTATACATATACCTATATCCCCATATCTCCTCCCTCTTATGTCTCCCTCCCACCCTCCCTATTCCACCCCTCTAGGTGGTTACAAAGCACCGAGCTGATCTCCCTGTGCTATGTGGCCGTTTCCCACTAGCTATCTATTTTACATTTGTTAGTGTATAAATGTCCATGCCACTATCTCATTTCGTCCCATCTTACCATTCCCCCTCGCCATGTCCTCAAGTCCATTCTTTATGTCTGCGTCTTTATTCCTGTCCTGCCCTTAGGTCCTTCAGAACCACTTTTTTTTAGATTCCATATATACGTGTTAGCATACGGTATTTGTTTTTCTTTTTCTGACTTACTTCATTCTGTATGACAGACTCTAGGTCCATCCACCTCACTACAAATAACTCAGTTTTGTTTCATTTTATGGCTGAGTAATATTCCATTGTATAGATGTGCCACATCTTCTTTATCCATTCATCTGCCGTTGGAACTAAGGTGGCTTCCATGTCCTGGCTACTGTAAATTGAGCTGCAATGAACATAGTGGTACATGTCTCTTTTTGAATTATGGTTTTCTCAGGGTATATGCCCAGTAGTGGGATTGCTGGGTCGTATGGTAGTTCTATTTTTAGCTTTTTAAGGAAGCTCCATACTGTTCTCCATAGTGGCTGTATCAGTTTACATTCCAACCAACAGTGCAAGAGGGTTCCCTTTTCTCCACACCCTCTCCAGCATTTATTGTTTGTAGATTTTTTAATGTTGGCCATTCTAACTGGTCTGAGGTGATACCTCATTGTAATTTTGATTTGCATTTCTCTAATGATTAGTGATGTTGAGCATCCTTTCATGTGTTTGTTGGCAATCTGTATATCTTCTTTGGAGAAATGTCTATTTAGGTCTTCTGCCCATTTTTGGATTGGGTTGTTTGTTTTTTGATATTGAGCTGCATGAGCTGTTTGTATATTTTGGAGATTAGTCCCTTGTCCGTTGCTTCATTTGCAAATATTTTCTCCCATTCTGAGGGTTGTCCTTTCGTCTTGTTTATGGTTTCCTTTGCTGTGCAAAAGCTTTGAAGTTTCATTAGGTCCCATTTGTTTATTTCTCTTTTTTATTTTCATTACTCTAGGAGGTGGGTCAAAAAAGATCTTGCTGCAATTTATGTCAAAGAGTATTCTGCCTATGTGTTTTCCTCTAAGAGTTTTATAGTGTCTGGCCTTACATTAAGATCTTTAATCCATTTTAAGTTTATTTTTGTGTATGGTGTTAGGGAGTGTTCTAATTTCATTCTTTTACACGTAGCTGTCCAGTTTTCCGAGCACAACTTATTGAAGAGGCTGTCTTTTCTCCATTGTGTATTCTTGCCTCCTTTGTCATAGGTTAGGTGACCATAGATGCATGGGGTTTTGTTTGTTTGTTTGTTTTTAACATCTTTATTGGAGTATAATTGCTTTACAATCGTGTGTTAGTTTCTGCTTTTTAACAAAGTGAATCAGCTATACATATACATATATCCCCATATCTCCTCCCTCTTGTGTCTCCCTCCCACCCTCCCTATCCCACCCCTCTAGGTGGTCACAAAGCACCGAGCTGATCTCTCTGTGCTATGCAGCTGCTTCCCACTAGCTGTCTATTTTACATTTGGTAGTGTATATATGTCCATGCCACTCGCTCACTTCGTCCCAGCTTACCCTTCCCCCTCCCCGGTGCATGGGTTTATCTCTGGGCTTTCTATCCTGTTCCATTGATCTATATTTCTGTCTTTGTACCAGTACAATACTGTCTTGATTACAGTAGCTTTGTAGTATAGTTTGAAGTCAGGGACCGCGATTCCTCCAGCTCCGTTTTTCTTTCTTAGGGTTGCTTTGGCTATTCGGGGTCTTTTGTGTTTCCAAACAAATTGTGAAATTTTTTGTTCTAGTTCTGTGAAAAGTGCCATTGGTAGTTTGATAAGGATTACATTGAATCTGTAGGTTGCTTTGGGTATTATAGTCATTTTCACAATGACTATATTGATTCTTCCAATCCAAGAACATGGTATATCTCTCCATCTGTTTGTATCATTTTTGGTTTCTTTCATTAGTATAGTTTTCTGAGTACAGGTCTTTTACCTCCTTAGGTATTTTTATTCTTAGGTATTTTATTCTTTTTGTTGCAATGGGCTTGGTAGGATTTTGACTGGGTGTGAATTCAACAGATCAATTTCACCAAAATTCACATCTTAACAACATTAGCTCTCCTGACCTATGAATATGATACATCTTTCCAATTATTTAATTTTTCTTTAATTTCTTTCAGTACTGTTTTATAATTTTCCAGTGTTCAGGTCTTGTACATAATTTTGTCAGGTTTACTCCTAAGTATTTCACTTTTTAGCTACTATACTATAAATGGTAATTTAATTTTTTTTAATTGTGGCTAGTATATAGAAATACTATTGATTATTGTATGTCAGTCTTGTGTCCTGCAACCTTTCTAAACTGTCTTAATAGTTTATTAACATTTTGGTAGATTTTATCAGATTTCTAAATAGAAAATCATGTTGTCTATGAATAAGGAGTGTTACCTCTTCCATTCTAATCTGGATTTCTTACATTTTTGTGAGTTCACTTAAAGTATAGGGTAGAAATTCCCTTTCAAAGTTGAATAAAAGTGGTAAGAGTGAACATCGAGGTCATGCTGCTGATCTTAGGGAAAATGCCTTCAATCTTTCACCATTAAGCTGCTGTTAGCTGGGAGTTTTCTGTAGATGATGTTTATCAAGTGAGGAAGTTCCTTCTACTCCTTGTTTGCTGAGAGTTTTTATCAGAAATGGATGTTGCAGGTTGTCTAATGCTTTTTCTGCATCTATTGAGATGGCAATCTGTTCTTAAATAATGTTGAATTGGGTTTGCTAAATTTTTATTTAGAATATTCACATCCATGATCATGAAGGATGTTGTTTTGTACTTTTGTTTTTTGAAATTTTTTTTTGTATTTTATTAGAATAATGCTGATTTCATAGACTGAGTTCAGTGCATTCCTTCCCCTTCAATATTACGGAAAATTGTATGTGAAATTGATATTAATTCTTCCTGAAGTGTTAGGTAGAAGTCAGCAGTGAAGCCATCTGGGCCTGGCATTTTCTTTGTGGTAAAGTTTAAAATATAATTTCCAATTTTTAAAAGATGCATAGTTTTTGTTTTATTTATTTTTTCTAGAGTAAGATTTGACAGTATTGTTCAAAGAATTGTCCATTTTATGTGTTGTCAAATTTGTTGGTATAATGTTCAAAATACTCCCTTATTATCCATTTAATCTGTGTATAATCTCCATTAATATCATCTTTTTCATCCCTGATATTATTAATTATTTTATTCATGGTCAGTCTGGCTATAGGTTATAAATTTTTTTGATCTTCTTGAAACATCAGCTCTGGTTTAATTGATTTTTCTCTATTGTTTTTCTCTTTTCTATTTCATTGTCTTCCATCTTGATTTTTATATTTTTCTTTGGTTACATTGGGTTTATTTATACTTTTCTGCTACTTTGGGTTTTGTTTTGTTTTTTTTAGTTTCTTAAGTCAGAAGTGATGAGATTTTGAAATGAGACTTTTTTTAATGTAGGCATTTCCAACTGTAAATTTCCCTCTAATACTGCTTTAAAGGAATCTCACAAATTTTGATATGTGGTGTTTTCATTTCATTTAAAATACCTTCTAATTCCCTCTTGCTTTTTTTTCAATGACTATTTAAAAGTGAGTTATTTACCACTGTTTAGTAAATTATCTTTTTAAAAGATTTAAACAGTAAGAAGAAAATTGCATATATTTTCTTATGTAGTTACCTGTTTTTTTTTTTTTTTTTTTTGCGGTACGCGGGCCTCTCACTGTTGTGGCCTCTCCCACTGCGGAGCACAGACTCCGGATGCTCAGGCTCAGCGGCCATGGCTCATTGGCCCAGCCGCTCTGCGGCATGTGGGATCTTCCCGGACCGGGGCACGAACCCGCGTCCCCTGCATCGGCAGGCGGACTCCCAACCACTGTGCCACCAGGGAAGCCCTGTAGTTACCATTTTTGATGCTCCTCATTTATTTGTCTAGATCCACATTCCCATCACATTTTATCTCCCTTCGCCTGAGAGACTTTGAGATTTCTTCTTTTGTGGACCTGCTGGTGAATAAATTGTTTCTGCTATTTTTATGTCTACAAAAGTCTTTATTTTGACTTTATTTTTGAGACATATGTTTGTTAGGTATAGAATTCTAGGTTAATGGGGTTTGGGAGTTTTGTACTTCAAAGAGAAATTTTAGTAATTCAAAGATGTTTTTCCATTCTTCTAACTTGTATTGTTTCTGGTGAGAAACTTCTGTCTTTATCTTTGCTTTTCTTTACATAACATGTCCTTTTTCTTCTGTATGTTTTAAGATTTCCTGTTTATTACTAGTTTTGAGAAATTTGATTTTGATGTTTTTTGTGTACTTCTCTTTACCTTTCTTGTTCTTGGAGTCCATTGAGCCTCCTGCATCTGTAGGTTTATAGTTTTAATAAAATTTGAAAAATTATTGTGCACTATTTCTTAGAATACTTTCTTTTCTTTTTCCTTTTGGGAACTCAAATACATACACAATAGGCTGCTTGAAATTGCCACTCAACTCATTGATATCTATTCATTTTTTAAAACTGGAGTTTCTTTTTTGTTTCAGTATGGGAAGTTTCTGTTGCTATGTCTTCTGGCTCACTAATGTTTGTTTGTTGTTGTTTGTTCCTGCAATTTTAAATCTGCTATTAAGTCCATCCAGTTTAATTTTCATCTCAAACAGTTTTCATCTCTAGAAGCTTGATTTCCCTATCTCCACTTTTTTAACATGAAGAATACAACTGTAGTAGTGCTTTTAATGTTCTTGTCCTTGTCTACTAATTCTAACATTTATGTCAGTTCTGGATCAGTTGCAAATGATTGGTTTTACTCTTTCTTATGTGTCATATTTTCTTGGGTTTTTTTTTTTTTTTCATGCCTGGTAATTTTTGGTTGGATACTACACATGATAAATTTTACATTTTTGAATGCTGACTATTTCCTATTCCTGTAAATATTTTTGAGCTTTTTAAAAAAGTATAGTTATTTAGAAATGGCTTGATATCATTGTGTCTGGCTTTTAAGATTTTTTTGGCAGAGCAGAAGCAATGCTAGTTTGGGTCTAATTAATTGCCACTACAGAAGCAAGACTTTTCTGCATATTCTATTTAATGCCCATGCATTGTTTTGAGGTTCTTAAATCTGCTGATAGAAATAGGTCCTATTCTAAACTCTGAGAGGTTCCTTCCTTGTCCTCCTCCAAGTCAATTTGAAATTTTAAAGTGCATCTATTATGTCCAAAACTATTAAGAGGGAAGTTTTTATGTTCTTGAGTAAAATAAAGAATTCTCAACCTATTACCAGCCTATTCTTAATATTTGTGAAGCCCACGTATTATTTATCTATAATAAAAGTTTTATATAAACCTAATTAACTCCTAAATACACTGCGTTATAATCACCTATCTTGAAAAATTAACCCCCATAAAAATCTGAAAGCCCAGGTTTAAAAGTAGAATCATCAAAGCTCTCAGAATTTATTACAGGGATGTGATGGCTGAGTGAGGAGGACCAACTCTCAGACCTTCGACTCTGCCCAGTTGTTCTCTACCACTCCCCATCTCCCACCCCCTGTCTCTTCCAACCCTGGACTTTGTCTTATACCACGAGGAGTTTCATGCACATGTGTTTAAGGCCAACCTACATCAAACTCTGTGCATATCCTCTGCAGGCAGTAACTCTTTAGATGCTCCTCAGGTTTAGAGGTGCCTAAACAAGGAATGAGTCTGCCCTTGAAAGGCTGGGCCCAGGGAATGGGATTTGCTCCTTAGAAGCAGAATTAGGACCATCTGGGCAGGAAGTTCCAGGGTCTTAAGTATTCAGAGCAAGGTATGGAAGGATGGGTACAGAGTACAAATGGGCCCTGGTCCTGAATACTGTTATTCTGTATTTCAAAGTGGAACCTTCTTACTTATAAGTCAAAAGATTATTTCCCATGATCAGTGTAAAACGGGTTTATATATTTTCTTTTAGACTTTTTATACCTCTGTATAACTCAGTGAGTACTACTTATATTACTTACAATATAAATATATAATATAATGTAAATATTTATGTATTTTATATATACACATATATACATATAGTATATACTATAATACATACTTCTAGATAACTCAGTAAGTAATATTTACTGGCCTTGTATGACAAATTATTTCAATATGATTTGCAAATTAACTATGTCTATAAACACTGAATCAACATTTTTATCTTATTTCATTGCTCTTTTAATGAATATTTTCTAGCAATTAATCAAATAGCTGTACAGCCAATCCAATTCCATGTTCTCCTCTCAGCTCCCAAAGATATCAGAAGGATAAGTGAAAGAGGAGTACACAATTAGAAATTAACGCTGATTAATTGTTTCCCAGGACCAAGGAAAGCTAACAATGATGAAAGATGATAACTAGACATAATATAGCCAGAAACAGGTATGAGGGGAGCTTCTATTTCTTTGTGTACCATTCTGGAATTAAAAAAAAAAAAATCCAAGCAGGAGATTACCTTGACTCCCAGACACCAGTCTTCAGTATTCTTTCTGCTTTAAAATATCTGAAAATTTCCATTCTTCCTCTTCTGTCTCTGGGACCACATATATTTCCTCACTTTTAGGATGCACTTAGGTTGAAACAACAATCATATTGTAGAATGGATTAATTCCTACAACTTCAGAGTCCCTAGTGGAGATTCAAATATGTCAAGAAACTTTCCCCATCTATTCCCCTGCTGATGGGCACCAAACACTGTGAAAAGTCATTCTTCCAGTCAGGGCTTCAATTCTTCATAGGTATAATGGGAAGTCTTCCTCTCCAGCTTTAAAATGCTAAGAATCTGTGACATAGTGACAGTGGATCAACCATTTTCCAGTACAAGTGTTTACCGTCTCTCATAGACACAAGTTTACCGTCTCTCATAGACACAAGTTTAATGTCAGTCCGACTATCATACTTACATGGCAGTTATGACCACAGTCTTAAATATAAGAAATTACTGTTTTAGAGAGTAATAAATTGGGGTATTTTTTCTTTTTACCTATAATGGGAACAATTGTAAAGGCTTCAACTTGATGCCACATAGAGGTTTCCCAGCTGCCACTGAATGCAAGAGTGATTGGAAGAAAGGAAGCCCTCTAGTTACTGTCTATAAAGGAAGCAAAATGGAAACTACAGAGGTTAAAGGGAGGCCAGTTGTATTATTTATTTAGTTGTATTCTGAACCTAACTTTTCACCGAAACAGGTTTTAGAGACTTGTCTCAGTGACTTATATTGCGAATACTCACCTTTTTTTTCTCTGAATGCCAAAGTACCATCTCCCTGTGCCTTTAACAAGTATGCATTAGTCACATTAGATAACCTGTTCAGAGGAGCGGAGAGCACAATCTGTTTTTCTCCTTCTCCTTAATTAGTCAGAAAGCATGCTTCATAAGCATTAGGTTCCCTCTCCTCTGCTCCTCAAAAAGGTTGCCTAATGGTAAAGCGTTTTAATCTTTTCTATTTAAGTAATTTGTGGTTTTAACTTTAGCCTTCTGGCCTCTCTATTTATCGTTGCTGAACTCAACTCTTCTTATTGCAAGGAGGGTTTTCTAATGTTTCATTTTTCCATCTTTCTTAAAAATAACAACATTGCTCTATAAAGCAGCTAGTGTTCTCACTGGTTAGATGGAAAGAATCCCACATCATCTCAAAACAAATTCTTCCCAATAGAAAGTGTATAAATGGACTCTAAACAATGTTACACCTTTTCCCGATGAGTGATTTCCTTTAAATGTATTCTATCTCTTTCATATAGCCACCTGCCATTTTTTGCTTTATTGCAGCCAGAAGATTTAAAGGCATTGCTTTTAAATATCTTGAAAGTTTTCCATTGATAAGAAAAGGTAGTGAAAACACTTTTAAGTGAACAGTAACACACACATCACAAATCAGGCATTTTGATACCATCTAGGTTCACACCATGTGGTATAGGAACTCCAGTGATTGTGGTTTAGCTGGGATTCTAAACTGTGTATAAGGGATGTGGGGAAAATTCAGGGAGGGTTGTCATAGTTATTGACTGGATCATGGGTGGTATTGTATGTGTATGTGTGTGTGTGTTTGTGGTGGGGAATGAAAGTGATTTAAATACAAAATACAAAATATGTAAACATAGCTTAGTTGCAGTATGATACTAAAGAAATAAACCAGGAAAAAATTGCAAATGTTTGTTAATTAAAGAATAGTTCTCTGTTTATAAGGATGACACTTATTAGCTATTCATTTACAGTATATTTTTGAAATAAGTTATTTCACCTTTCCAAGGGAGAGCATTTTATGTTCCCCATTCTGTTTCACTTGGTCTAAAAGGCCACAGAAATAGATACCAACAAGATCTGAATGTAGGTACATACCAGCAGCAAAGATTACTGTCTGAAGATCGAACAGGAGAGAACTGGGTTTGAAATCAAAGACTTGCCATTGATCAAGTCTTTATTAGTCTAGGACAAGGGTTTACACACATCTTCTCATTTTTCCTCTGGGTCTGAGTGTAGCATGAGCTAAAATGAAACGATGCCAGATTGTGAGAGCGGAGGATAGGAACAACCATATCTATGCAGAGTTAACTATACATCTGGTCTCTCCTGCTCTGCTCTTTTCTCCAAAGGGAAGAAAGGTTAGTCTAACAATTCTGACCATCAGTTTGAAGACTTTAAAGTTTCACGTGGCTTTGATAGGCTTGAACAGCATAGATGTACATCATAGAAATATCTTAAAATAGGAAGAGAGTTCGGGAAATAAGAGTGAGTTGAGTGATGCTGATCACATCTCACTTCAACTATAAAGGCAAGTTGTTGCATTTTTTCTTCTTCTGATTGTTTCTGTTCTCTTCATAGTAGTATACATGGGTAAGTAGGGGCTTGGGTGCATGTGGAAAAGAAAAGAAAATCTATTTAAAAATTATGCAATATATGTTAAAGGATAGTGGAACAAAATGTGTATTATACAGGGAGTTAAATGGGTACCGTTTGGAATGTTATACCATGGTTCCAAAATAATAAACATATTCTTTCTGATTTTCATAAAAAATGTTTTCTGCTGATTATTCAATTTCTAACCATTATACATTCCTATAATCAAGATTATGTTGACTAAGAAGACAACACAGAGAGGATGGGTCATTTATTAAAGAATGTAATTTGGGAGAAAGTGAAAATTCCTGAAAGAAAACATTTCATATCCATGTCAAGTGATTTGCTCTTACACACAACAGGCCAATGGGAAAAATAATGTCATAAGTAGTCAGAGCACATCAATCTGGAAAGATTGAGATATATTTTATCTATGGAGAAGGGACATTAATCTTTATCTAAAAAATGTTGTGTTGGCAAGTTTATATTTTTCCCTAGAATATTTAGAGGAAAAAAGTATCAACCACATTCTTTAAACACAGCCATAGGCCAGCTCTGCAAATGAGCAACTCCAATGTGAAAACACTTTCAAAGTTCTAAATGAGTTGTCCCTGCGGTAATAAAGAGGGGACATTTTACAGTATGACAGTATGTAAGACAGCATTGTCAGCTGTAGTTTATTTAAAGCATGAGGCCTGTAACAGGAAAATAATGACTTTAATAAAATTTACTATTGACTTTGTCGGCCAAAATCTTTCTGTCATCAGGAATACAGAAAAACAACCTGTCTGAAAACACTTCAGTTAAATCTATTCCTTTAATATTTCAAAGCAACTTGATTTTGTTTAATATACACCCTACTTCAAAAGACACTGTAGTAGGGTGGAAATTAGTATTTTTAATAGAAAGTTAGTATTGCTTACATAAGGAAAAAATCGGTAATGACCTATGACACTGTCAGCTGAAAGCAACATTTGAGGAAACTGCAAAAGCAGTTAATGCAGTTCCTTGAAATGCTGTATAAAGCTGTGTCACAAACGAATGATTTATAAATTACCCAATGTCCTTCTCATCTGAAGGATATCTTTTAATCATGCAGTATAGCTTCTCATTAAGAATGCCAAAGAACTTGCTGGGTATACATGACAATCTATAGCATGTTAACGAGTTTGGGGTCATTTCTGAAAACTCGGGAAAATGAGAAAACATATGGCCTGATTTTACTCTCCAGCCAATTTGATTAAATGCTGTATAGATTGCTTACAGTGTGCAAGAGAGGTCATGTCCGTTATATTAAAAGCGGAAGAAATTCCATTCCTTTAATGTTTTACATAGTTAAAATAAACTGTGGTAAAAAGTTTCCCAACAGTGTATGACAGCTCAATTTAGAGGTGAAGGCTTTTAATAAAACCTCATGAAATGAATACTTTGGTTTATGCAGTCTGTTGTGTTTCCCACTGGAGTGCTTAGCATTATGAAGCTGTGGTTACTTACTTTACTAGTGCAGAATAGCATCATGAAAGGAGAGACCAAAGCTTTGTATCAGAAAATATCCAGTGTGTAGAAACACTAATGGAGGAACCTTAATTTAGAGCTAAACTGCTTTCCTATTTGCTTTTAACATGCTATTGTAAAGTATATTGGCTTGAATTACAGGATATTATTTAAACAAAGGGAAAAATCCACAGGGGGTTTACACATTAACCCATAGTTTATTTAAAGGGAAATTATGAACCTCAGAATTATATACTAGTAATATTTTTTTAAGCTTTAATAAGAACTTTAAGCCAAAGCTTGCTTTTCTGAATTAAATGTATATATTGGTATTATTTGGAAGAGGGAGAAGGCAATGGTGGAAAAATAATAAGCAGTTCATTTGTATAAAGATTCTGGCACCGACACTCCATGTGGAAACAGAATTCTACTTCAGTACCATCTAGGATCTCAACAAACAGTCCTTAGGGGACCTAGTATGGTGCCTCAAACCAATCAATGTTCCATATATTGGCACTAGCAGACATAACTCTCTTCAAGAGCAGTATTAATTCTGATCCTCTTTCTTTCTAGCTGTGCTCTCTGGTTTACTCTGAAACTGTCCCTCATGTAAGGAAGGAGTTCAGGAAGCTGGCCCACTGTCCACTGACCATTCCGAACCTTACCTCTTCTAGACTTCCTGAATATTTGACCTGACTGCAACTACTGTAAGATTTTATTTTTTTTTATACTGTATTTTACATATGTGAATGTAAGAGGAGTTTTGAGCATGGTATGCAAATCTATGCAAATTATACGAATGCTTATACAATTGTAAGTCTCCAGACCTCCTGGGAAAACATGGCTACCTTACAAAATGCATCAGTTGATTTTGACCATATAAGTTGCAATTGGTAAGGTATGTCTTGGGATACATGACTTCTGTTCTCTGCTTACTTATTAGCTTCCCAGTTGTACCCCGTGGGAGGTAGTATTCATGATTCGCTTTTTTTCTCTGATAATCTTCAATGATTTGGGAGTATAAATTGATAGCCAAACTACTAAGTGAGGAAAACAACGATCTTGTTGTTTTCCTTACTTCCTTAGCTATTCTGGAATTGGCAGGTGGACTGATTCTTAGCTATACCAACTTACCCAGGTGAGATGTAGCTAGGTGTGAAGGGGTGTCTTTGGTCATAAATAGGGTCAACATTACTATTTAAGAAAGCTGTCTGATGGAAATACAAATGTGAATGTGTCATTTTTCAAGGGTTTCAGGTCTTCATTCTCTAGGATACAGAAAGAGTATACCGAAAGCTTTTAAAGATTATCCTCAATTAGACTCCTAAGATTACTCGGTTCCCAGATTTCCACTCCTCAGTTAATCTCTAATTTGATCTACTATTTTCTAAGTATAATTTTAGACTGGACCGCTTGAGACAACAATAGAATTTCTAAATCGATTACATTAATAAAGACCAAGAAAACCTTTGCTTTGTTCATTCCTTCACCGAATATTTACTGTATTGTATTTCCTGGGCACAGGTTAGAGCAGTGACCAAAACAAAGCCTCGGTCTCTGAGGAGCTTATTTTCTATTGAAGAGACAGACAGGAAAGAGATAAATAAGTTAATACATGTTTCCACGTGGTAAAAATGTTATGAAAAAAAAAAGTAAAACAGGATTAGGAATATAGGGCCTGGGGGGGGTCAGGGGAGGAGAGCAAAGGTTGAGAAAAAGGCTGAGAAAGTCAGGGACTGGCGCTCATATCCTTCACAAGGGTGCAGTGAGAGGGGCTGGAGTGGCAGAGGGGGGCACAAAGCTGCCACCTGATCCAGCAGATGTTTTACTTGGTCAAAAAGAGAGACTAATAAATCCATCCACAGGATTCTTTCAGTAACCCCATGGCATAGTAGGATCTCAAACGTGCCACGAGACCCATCTATGTAAAAACAGATTTGTTTAAAAATTAACATTCAGGCCAAACCAGTTAATTTGTTCTCAGTGTAACCACTAATCATATAAAATGGTGGGGTTATGAGGGGTTATGGGAACATCAAAAGAATGGGGTTTGTAAATACATATAGTTGTAGAGATGAATGGCCCTGGCACAATGCTCAAATGTTATTGTAATAGATTTTGTTAAAAAGAATACACTGCTAATCATATTACCAATCCATAAGATTTAAATATCTAACAACTTGAAGCTCAACGGCTTTGTCTTGAATTAAGGGCGGAAGAGGGGACTGGGAAAACGAAGACTTCATTTTAAGTCACAGCTCTGCCTGGCGAAATATATTTCATTTTTTCATTCCCACCCCCCAAATAACTCTATTGTGAAAGAAGTTGTTAGGTGCTCTCGGTTAAATGGAAAACTAGCATCGATTAACACTTCATATGTGTGCCTCATATTTATTCTGGGAATACTTATAATTTTAGTTGATAAGTTTGGTTTAGGTACTTGAGAGTTTTAAAGCAGAAGGGGAAAAAATGTGTTCAGTCTAACTCAAAAAATGTTTAAAAATACTAGCTAGGCTCTGGGGAAGCTAAGGTCCTTGCCTGTTCTCAAAAAGCATGTGACCCATGACTGTTAGTACAATCACTACTTGGTGTAGGGACTAAAGCAGAGTTTGGCTGTGACACCCCTCAACCAATATTGGCAACAGTAAAATCATGACACTGAAAGAAAAGGAAAAGACTTTGCTATATAAAATGTGTAACAATTAGAAAAAAATTATTTCTATTTTTTTTAATTTGTTTTATTTTATTTATTTTTGGCTGCATTGGGTCTTTGTTGCTGCGTGTGGGCTTTCTCTAGTTGCAGTTAATGGGTACTACTCTTCGTTGCAGAGCTCAGGCTTCTCATTGTGGTGGCTTCTCTTCTTGTGGAGCTTAGGTGTGTGGGCTTCAGTAATTGTGACACACGGGCTTCAGTAGCTGTGGCTCGTGGGTTCCAGAGCGCAGGCTCAGTAGTTGTAGCACACGAGCTCTGCGGCATGTGGGATCTTCCTGGACCAGGGCTCGAACCCATGCCCCCTGCATTGGCAGGCAGATTCTTAATCACTGCACCACTAGGGAAGTCCCAGAAAACAATTATTTCTATCTGACACATTTTCTTATCACTTTTATTATAATGCAAATTTTACCTCTTTTTTTGAATTACCTACTTTGACAGTGCCCACAGTTTTTAATGCAGTTTAATATCCTCGGGTATTTGTTTCATAAATAAACAAAAAATCAAGAAATATAATGAAAATCTAAAACTGCCTTTATAACAATAACAATTAGCTAATATATATTTAATTGTTAAGTAGGTTTTTAAAAATATACATTGCCTCTATAAAACGTAACAATGTAAGTTACCATTATTATATCCAGATGAAGTGATGAGAGGTTATAAAAGTTAAGTACTAGGTCAACCTTTCATACTAGGTCAGCCTTTCATACTAGGTCACACAAATAGTAAAAATCATCCCTGAGTCTTGAACCAGGTCTCTAAGTTGAAATCATATTGTTTAATCAATTACTGTGACACCTCTGGTTGTTTAAGTGGTAAGTTAGTATTAACTTTTCCAACTTAAAATTTTGTACATTCATTGGTAATAAAGTTGGATTTTCATAAGTGAACAAATGCTTGATTAATCAACGTAAAAATGGTAATCTAGAAAAAATTTTAATTAAAAAATGAAAAATTGTAATCATATTTTATTCTAAATGTAAATACTTCTACTAGAAAGTATGCTCTACTAGAAAGTATCACAAAACTTTTTTTAAAACAGATGGGGACTCTAGTTTTCTTGATGGAGGTGGTAGCTCCCCCTAGGGGACATTTTGGAAATTTGCAAGGGTGATTTTGTCACAATGATGTCACAAAGGGGCAGTACTGGCTTTTTATGGGGGAGTGGGCAGGATGCTGCAGGGCTTGCGATGAGTAGGATGGTGTCACACAATAAAGTATATTTCCTCATGTTTTTCTCAGGTTTTGAATATACCATCAGAAATCCATATAAGGGAAAAATTATTTATAATTATCTGAGCCCAGAACCTGTCACCATTTGACATGAGCAGTTTTTACACAGACTGAATTTTCCAGAAGTGTAACTGTAGTGAAAATCCATGAAAGATTTTACTTTGTTTAGTTTGGAATATTTCAAGAATTGTTCACTATACTTGAAACTAATGTCATTTATGGCAATGGCAATGACATTCGTGGTAATTGAGTTACCAGTCTTCATTTGTATCATCCTTCCTTTGTAGCTGACACATGTAAACATGAAACAAAGAATAACTGAGGCTCCTTTAAACAGTATTATAAGAATATTATTAAATAGCAGAAATACATGAAATTTGGGTGATACTTTAATAAAGACTGCAAGCATGTTTATAGTTATATTCATATTTATATTCACTTATTTTACCGTGATAAAGAATATTGTGAAGATTGTATATTGGATTTGTTTACTTATTCTTGTGTGGCCAGAGGTTTTCTACTCTTATTCTGATACTGCCCATAGAAGTCTACCACACAACCATAGCTTCTTCTTATATTATTGTTTCATATTCCAATCTATCCTCTATTTCCTGTCACCTATTAGAGACTAGGGGTCCCAAGGTCTGTTCAAGTACTAGAGTCTGACCGCATGTCTTGACGTGAATTCAAGGTAAATTATACGCTTTGTGTGATTCTTTAATATTATTCCATACTGTTTTTAATATAGAGAATTATTTTAGGAGAAACCATGCTTCTATATTTTGTAGGGATGCTATCTCTGCATAAATTAAGATCATTCTCCACTTTCTATTATTATATATAAATAAACCTTATTTGTTAGTAGTTATCCTTTTTTTAAAAAAATTCTAGTGTCCACAAGAATGTTTTGCTCTTTTATTTTCCCATGCTTCCTGCGTAGAATGGCATTTTAAAATATCTGTTATGAAAGGGAGATATTGGGTTGAATAAAGTAGAACCATTGGGCTAGACTCAAAAGCAAAAGAAAATAGGTAGTTAATATTCCTGCCTCTTTTTATAAGAAAGTCTTGTTGGATTTCTGTTTTTTACCTATTGATGTGGAGAAAAATAGAATGATGTGGAGAAAAAAGAATATACACAATTAGTGCTAAATTTTTGTACCGGTCACAGTTGATGGTCTATACAGAAGATACTGCATTACTCCATTTATGATGTGTTCTGTTTTGTATTATTTGAGCATTCAAATAGTAATTATAAAGTTCTACACGATACATGTTAACAAATGCATCATCAGTAGCATTTATAGGATTTCAGCTTTGGCTTCCACATTTGACTATGATAGATGTGCATATGGAAACAGTAATCCTCTCTAAAAATCAGATACTTGAATATGCCGTATTAATTTATAAATTTAGACTAGCTCGATTAAAACAGATGTAACTTTAAAAATGGAAGCATGTGAATATAGCAAGCAATTTTGCAACTGATAGCTGAGAATGCCCTAATCTATTTAAATATATTTTTTCTTTTATCAATCTATGGGATTCTGGAACCTAGTTATCACTTCAAACCGATCAAATTTGGATGGCACTATTTGAGTAGTCTCAAATCTTTGACCCTGCCTTGCATGCAGCTGCAGGATAAAGTTAGCTTTACTTTCCTTAAATGAACAGGAGCAGACTTTTTTCAATCCTGCTCATTACTCCTAGAATCATTTTGGGCCAATTCATAGCCACTGCTTTGCTATATATCACTCTAAATCATGGGTGTAAAAAATAGTTTGGAGGGAAAACATTTAAACGGCAGCAAAATGTCAGTTTCAAGGGATGTTAAAAGGAAATTTAATCAACTTTCAACACATTGAACACCACCTTGGCATTAGACGTCATAAATTTCCTTCTTACCTCCCAACTTCTGAGGCTTATTATTAAATACTTTCACAGCAGCAAGATCACAAAAACATTAGACTGCTTGCTTACAGGTATATCCTACTTAGTGAACTTAAAGGAACACTACCAAGGCTGGTAAAGCTGAAATTAGACCTATCGGCTTTATCCTGAAGCATGGGTGTGCACAGTACACTATCTGATTCACTTTGCCTGCCAGCTTTGTTCTCTTGAGCCAGCGGGAGGGATTGACACTTAGGAGAATCTTTCTCTTTTAACCTTTGTGCTGCTCCTGACAAGTAAGCTGGGCGAGTAGAGGCTGGCAGACAGCTAGGACCCTAGGTTTGTTGTTCATGGGTAGCTGCTTAGAAATGGGCATTTTAGCCACGCATTCCCCAAGAAGTTGTTCAAAATTGGGAGAATCACTTAAATTATATCTGGGACTGGCTGCCTAATGTATCAGGCCCAATACAAAATGAAAATCCTCTTTGTTCGAAAATGGTTAAGAATTTCCAGAAGGGGCTAGGAGAATATTAAACCAAGCAAAGGACCTTCTAAACGTTATCTGTTTGTGGCTGTAAACGTTGTGCACCCATGAAGCTGGCTCTGATTATGCCATTTCCCCCTTGACTAATATACACTTATATATTTGCAACAGAAAACATACCAGTGTGGTTATATTAATTCCTTAACAAATGACTATATGTAAATCATACAAAACTAACTTATTTTACTGAACTCTTCTGTATATACAAACCTGGCCCAGGGCAAGGATAAAAGGTCTAGGAAAATAGGAATTTTAATTTTAAAAGATCAGCCCATAACCAGCACAGTTTTATACTTAATTCACATGAAGTTATATGTTAATCTATCAAGCATCATATTTCAGAAAAATCCTGAATAGTGGAACGTCAGTTCCTTCAGATAAATTATGAAAAATACGAAATTTTGGTATGAACGTTTAAAGAAGTACAATCACTTTACCATTTGTGGGATATTTTAAAATCCTCTCTTAACTAAAGAAATCTGAGAGCTGAGAAGTTTCTAAAGAATATGGAAAGTTGTTAAATTTTATTTATTTTAGTTTTGAGGACCCGAACACTGGCTTTTGAGAATATTTGTAAATTCAGTCTTTCAGTGTTTGATCAGCTCCATATTTACCAAAGCCAAACCATTCATTTATTGATTCAGCATTCATTGATTATATGCTATATAAAACACTGCAAACATTTCTGTAATCTCCATTTCTTACAAAAATATTATCTCTTCAATAATTAAAAATAATATTTCATAGGAACTTCTTAAATTCTTCCAAGGCACTGAAATTTTCAAGGTCATTGGAGAAAGCTGACATTGAAAGAAATATACATTCCTAGTCAGATTCTAATCACAGGAATTATAACTTTCATTTCAATTTAAATATTCCTACTACTCTGTGTCTTTATGAGGAGCTGGTGTGGGCATAAATGTAGAAATTACAATAGTTAGGGTCTAAGGTCACATTTGACCCTATGGTTTAAAAAAAAAATAAGTGTGATCTCTTCATTCAAATAAAAATATTTTTTCTCATACATAGAAACATAGATGAATGGCATAGAATCTGGTTAAATAAGAGTACATTTTTAGTGGGAGAATAGACAAAGTCTGGTGGGGAAATAGACTTTAATATGAAATCTTCCTGATAAAGTTATAGACAGGATTTGGTGATAGATTAGGGGCATTTAATTGACACTAAAGCATTAGGAGGCTACAGTACTTGACCTGAGTCTAGACCTAAGTCCTGAAGGATGAGTAGACATTTGTCTGGCAGAAAAACATGGAAAGGCATCCAGACCGAGAGAGCAGAAGATGAAAAGACACAGATGTGCATAAGAGCCTGTTGCCATCCAGGGACTGAAAGATCCATGTGCCTGGAGGCTTGTAGGACTGTGGCAAAAGTTATGATTCTAGAAATAGACAGAAGACAAACCATAAGGGATTCCGGTGCCCTGGTAAGCAACTTGAACTTTATTTTGAAGGCTTGAGGGAGTCACTAATAGATTTCTTTCATTTATTTCCTCATGATTATAAAATCAATATATGCTTATTTTAGAAAATTTGGAAATAAAGTAAATGCCACTTCTAAATTTTAAACAGGAGATTGGCCCAACTATATATTTGCATTTTTGAAAGAGTGCATTCATTTAAAAGTATGAGAATGGACTGGAGTAAGACTGGAGTTAGGTAAACTAATTTTATGAAGTTTTTAGGGTACAGTCTAAACTGCTATGAAAGACCCTAAAATACAATGCTCTAAGTGAAATAGGAGGGATTTTCTTTTTAGCTAACAATCTAAAAGAAAGCAGATTGTTTAGGGCAGGAGACAGCCTGCTCTCCAAAGTTATGCAGAAATACAAGCGGCCATGGATGCATTTTTTATTATTTCTCAGCAAAAGTGGGAAACAGAGTCTCAGAGGAAGTAGATGTCTCCCTGAAGACATGATTCAGAATTTGTACACATCATTTCTGCTCACAGACTATTGGATTGAACTTGGACTCATGGCCAGCCAGACCCTGCAGGGGAGTCTAAGACAAATAGTCACTCGTTAATTAGCTGTGAAACCAGAAGGGAAACATGGGTACTGGGAGAAAATTTAGAGGTCTACACAGGGAGGACAACATAGTAAACTGTGGGAGAAATAACAAGTGGCTGAACTTAGTGGTACTCAGAATGTAGAAAAAGAAATAGTCTTAGTAAGAAAAAAGGGAAGTCTCTGGATTGTGTAGGGCAGTTCACAGGGGTGGAGAGCAATTCTACATAGCCTTATATGAAATGTATCAAAAGAGGTGTTAGATATGTGGGATCCCTCAAAAGACGCCAGAGCTAGAGATACAGATGAGGGAGTCATCAAAATGTGAGTGGTAACTGAAGCCAGGGATATTGATGAGGTGTCCTAGTGAGTAAGATGAACAGGAACTAAAACCAACACCAATGATAGAAGGAGGGAGAAAAGGGTGATAGAAGGATACAAGAAGGCCCTGCACAGGAGATTGAGAAGAATGGCCAGAGAAGAAAGTCAAGTCCACCTGCCAGGTAAAGTACCTCTACCAGAGAGGGAAGTAAAGTAAGAGTACACCTGAAGCCACAGGTGTTAGGTAGGCGAATCAGTATACTGGTGAAGAGCACAGGCTCTAGAATCTGGGTTTGAGCCCTTGTTCTATCACTTTTATTGCTATGTCGACTTGGATATATTCTTAACTTATTTCATTCATTAAGTCAACACGTATTTATGGAGTTCATACTGTGTGCCAAGAATTGTAAAAAGTTCTAAGGATACTGTGATTTAAAAAAAAAAAAAGCTGTGGTCTATACTCTTTTGGAATTTACAGATTAATGGTGAGACAAAAGTTCAACAAATAGCTATCGAAAACTATATAAATATGTATAGGTGGCATAGGATAAGTGGGAAAAGTGCAAGACATGAGAAATTAGAGACAGCATTACCTGTAAAACTGGCATAATAGTAGCTCTAATCTCATAAGATGTTGTAATAATTTATGAGAATATGCAAAAAATGTTTAACATGATGCCAGGTTTATATTAGCTGCTCAATAAATTGTTTGATCTTATTAATATTAATATATTTCTAAAGAGGTTGAAAGAGATGAAGTTATTTATCATGTCACTAAGGATATTTTACTGTAATTGTATCAACCTCTGTGTTTGGGAAAAACACACTCATCCCTGTGTTTCCTCTACTCTCCACAATACTCTTGACCCTACTCTAAATACTTCATGTCTGACACCTCTCATCATTAAATATGTGAGTGGGGTGGAGGGAAGGTGTTCATCACACCAAGTAATTCCCAGATTCTTCCGACACTAGCTGGGCATGCTATAATTTAACTTAATTCTGACACTATCTACAGGGAGATAGCATCCGATCCCACAGCTTAAGGTCTCAATCCCACAAGACAGCCCTCCTCCCCCACTCCAGATATCAATTACAAGTCAAGGTTGCTACCTATGCTTCTGACTGACTGGCTATAAACTGGAGGATCCCACAGTCCCCTCCTTGGGTTTGATTAATTTGCTAAAGAATCTTACAAAACTCAGGGAAACATTTTATTTACTAGATTACCAGTTTATTATAAAAAGGTATAACTCAGGAACAGCCACATGGTAGATATGAATAGGGCAGTGTGTGGAAGAATGAATGCAGGCATCCACGCCCCCTCCTGGTTTACCTTTCTCTCAGCACCAACCCTGAAGCACTCTGAACCCCCTCCTTTGGGGTTTTTATAAAGGCTTTATTGTATAGGCATGATTGATTATATCACTGGTCAACAGTCCAAGAGTTTTAGGACCTCTGTGCCAGGAACAGGGATGAAGATGAAATACATACTCCTTATTATAAGTCATAATATTACAATGAGACTGAGAAAGTGCAAAGATTACAGGGGCTGGTACTAAATTAATTTACATGTGATATCCTTTCTGCACATTGTTTCTATCTTACAGGAAGAAAACAGTAGAAACAATAGCTAATATTTAATGTGCAATTAGTATAAGATTTACATACATTACCTCATTTAATCTTTGTAACTGTCCCATCAAATTAGTGCTCTTATTATCCTTATTTTGCAACTGAAGAAACTGAAACTTAAAAGAGGTTTGCTAACTCCCCCAATGTCACATAGCTTATAGTGTCAGAGCCAGGATTTTAATCCAAAATCCTTTCTGAGTCCAGAGTCTTTCTCATAAGCATTATAAAATTTTGGGTAACACTCTCAGCCATATCAGACTGTAAAACAGTTAATACTATTGATTATCATTTCTCAGTAATAACATTGAGCAAATGGAGACTACATTTTATTCTATATTATTGTGTAGCTCCCTATCTATGCCTGATACTGGACTAGAAGCAGGAAATGCAGCAGTAAATGAAACACATATCATCATCCTCAGGAATTCTCAGTCTGGTTAGATAGTATAAATAGAAGAAATTTACAAAGAATCACCTAGAAATCTGATTTTTTAAGTAGTCACAAGACCTTTTTACAAGGTGGTTTTGTTTTCCCTGATAGGGAAGCAAATAAAAAAAAACAATATTAAAAAGATAAATAACCAATAGAAGAAAAGAGAATGTAATGTAAAAAAAATCAATAAATAGAACAATGGTGGCAATAATAAACTCTACTCACCCAATAAATATCTGTTTTGAGGATCTGTTATACAGTATCTTATTTTACTTCAGGAACAAGGGGATTAAGATGATGCTCTAGTCTCCGTGAACTCCCAGTCAGTCATAGAGCTTGAAATAGCAATCGCATAATGGCAGCAAGTTTAAATTCATGGAAGTTTAACTTCAGAAATGAGAGTCAGATTATGGATTTGCCTTATATGATTTAAAATTTTTTTTCTCTGGTTTAACCTGAGCAAAATTTATATGTTCAATTTTCAGACGCCACCCCCACCCCACCCCCAGCATATACACACACACATAAAAACTATTCCTTTCATAGTTTTCATGGTTGCTGGTAAAATAAGTAAGCATGTTATTGTTTTTAACAATTATAAAATATGACCTCTTTTGCAGATTGATTTTATTATACCTCAGACTCCTTCTTGAAATAAAATACCTCCCTTCTTTCCTTTTGAACATAACTTAGTCTTCTACGAGGAAGTCCCCTAAGAAAGCAAGAGTGCCGTAAGATAACAGACAGTGACGGCAGATCAAGGCAAATAATAATAATAATGGTGAAAAGAGAACAAATTTATAACAAATAAAATCTTTTATTTTTAATAGTTTGATAATATATAATATAAAAATTATTGTGTGATGACAATCTTTATTTCCAAAGTCGAAGAAAATATGAGAGACCTTAGTAAATTCAATTCAAACCAACTCTACTTCATAAATACTTCTAGGACATTCACTTAATTCCCAGTACCATTGTACATATTCCAGGGAATGCAGAATTGATATATGATGTGTCATCTGACATTGTGGAACATATATCCTGACTGGAAGAGAAATAAAACCAATATGGAGCAAATAAAAAGTTACATAAATTTAGATACAACTGAGTATCAAGATATAAAGTACAGACAGTAATTACTATGTCAAGGTCAATGAAGGATGAAGCTGTCATAGGCTAGACTAATTAGGAAGACTTCAGGAAAACTTATAGAAAGAGTAGATTTTGAACTTAGGAAATAAGAGGAAGGATATTCCAAGAAAATGTTGAGAGGCGAAAATGGAATTATCATGAATAATGAGCAGCCTTGATATGACTGGAGAGTTTATGTTGGGAAGTTTAGGAGAATAATATTTGATAGGCAAGATGTATGCCAGTTATGGACACTCTCCAATAACACAATGAAGATTTAACTCAGTACGACAAGCGAGAGAGCCTGTTGTAAGACAACTATTTAGGAATTATTTGAAGCTTATGTTGATTTGGAGCAATAGGGAATGATCTCTTTTTGCTAAGTAGAATTACAATGATAATGGTGGGACTTCCCTGGTGGCACAGTGGTTAAGAATCCTCCTGCCAGTGCAGCATGTGTTCAAGCCCCGGTCCGGGAAGATCCCACATGCCACGGAGCAACTACGCCCTTGTGCCACAGCTACTGAGCCTGTGCTCTAGAGCCCGCAAGCCACAACTACTGAGCCCACGTGCCGCAACTGCCGAAGCCCGAATGCCTAGAGCCCATGCTCCACAACAAGAGAAGCCACCACAATGAGAAGCCCACGCACTGCAACAAAGAGTAGCCCTAACTCGCCACAACTAGAGAAAGCCTGCGTGCAGCAACGAAGACCCAAACAGCCAAAAATAAATTAAAAATAACTAAATAAATTTATTTTAAAAAACTGATGCAGTGAAATGATTCCACATATTTGACTCTTAAAAAGACTTATGGAAAAAGTGATAATTTACTAGTGTTCCACCACTATAAATGTCCTGCATGGCTTAGGTTTAAATATTACATTTCTGCTTTGTTTTGTAACGTTTGGCTTTTAAAAACTGATTATGGAAGAAGACCGAAGGGAGCACTTGGTAAATGTTCCCTTTCCTGTTCCTGTTAACTCTTTACAAACCCTTGTCTCAACTAACAGCTCATATTCAGTCAGTCATTTTGAATAGAATAAATCCTACATTTTAAGTGAATTAAAACTCTCAGAGGATGATATATTTTTTCATAAAAAAGGAGAAAAATAATAAATCTTCCAATATTTCATGAAATCATAGTATTGGGCTTCTAGGTTGGAACAGAGACCTTAGATATCCTGCCTCAATTTCCAGAAGGCCTTTTGATCACCCTCCTACATTGTCCTGGAAAATGGTCACAGGCTTAGATTTAAACACTCTCACATTTGGTTTATTATTTTAAGGTATTTTTGTTGATAATCAGATGTCCCCACACAACCCTACTCCCAAAAAAGGCCTTCCTGCCATTTCTAACTCTTTATCCTAGTTTAGGGTATGAAGTGGTGTAGGAGCTTTTGAAAAAAGATGAAGAAAGAATTACATTAAGATTAATCCTTCTTCATCATAATAGTCCTTCCGATCATAAATTTTCTTTTCTGTAGATTAAATAGCTCCAGGGTTTTTGTTGTTGTTGTTTACCGTTTCTCATATGAACGCGTAAAACCTCCATGACTTTTATAGCCTCTAATGCATGAATAGTAAAAATGTAATAATGATTTGCTGATTGCTTACCTCCTGAATAAAATTCAAAAATTTTAACTTAGCATTGATGATCACCTGCAATTTTATCTCAAAACTTAATGGCCGGTTGTCCTATTTTTTTTCCTTCATGCAACTCAAGCTACAGTTAAACAGAGTTTCTAATTCTCCTGATATCTCTGTTTTACAGTTTTTGTCTTCCTTCTTGGAAGACAATCCCACCTCTTTCCTTCTGACTATGTCCTAGTTTATCTACCTTTAAATAACTCAAATTAACTTCTGCTCTCCAAATCTTTTCCTTATCTTTTTTCCTGGAAGAAATTTCTTTTCTTTCACTCCACTAATTTTATCAGCATTTTCTTAAAGCATTTCTCATGTTCTACCTTCTACCACAACCATTTATACACATACCCTATTTCCTTAAAGGGAGAAGACTGGAGACTCAGTTATAAATAAATGAATAAATGAGTAATTACATAAGCTTTATTTCAAATTCACTTATCATCTTAGTCATACACTTCAAGAAACAATCAAGTTTGTTAATTTTCCATATTGACCCTTAATTTCTATATTCCTTACCTGGCTTTGCACAATGCCCTGAATAGGAACTAAAAAAATATTTTCCCAATTAAATGGTACTGCTAAATATGTTGACCTAACTATAGGAGGCGGTATTTATTTCTAGCAGTCTTATCCCCAATTTGATCCCTTATTCCTATATTTTAAGATTTGAGGGAGGGGGATTCTGGAACTTTCAACCAACATGTTAGCTTTTCCTCTCAACTTTAAGATATCTAAAATTTTGATTAGCATGCCATCATATATCCTCAAACAAGTCATTAGTAAAAATGCTGATATACCCTGTGATTTCCTGTTAGAGATATCCCTCTGCGGTGATAATGTATTCATAATCAGAACTCTTAAAATGCAATCATTCCACCATCAAACTATTTGATTATCATATTCACATATTCCTTTCATGTTCTCAATTTGATTGCTGCTGGGAAGTTCAGCTTAGTCAGGACTTATATTTCTCAAACCCTTTCCATATAGGTGGGGAGCAAAACAGGGCAAGTGACTAGCTCTCACCAATGGAATGAGTTTGCCTGTGGTACACATGACAGCCAGGTTAAGGGTCTTAAGAAGGAGATATTCTTCCCCATTCTCTTTCCTCTTCAGCTGACTTGATGCAGGCTAGCACAGTGAATCTAAAAGTCATTTGTTGAAGTTAGATGAGCCATAAGACGGAGGAAGCCTGGTTTTCTGTAACTGAAAAAAGAGCTGAGCTCTTATAACTCTTGAATTCTGCACAAGCAAGAAACAAGCTTCTATCCTGTTTGAGACACTGGGTATTGTTTTTGTTTGTCACAGCAACTATCATTATTCTATTGGGTTGGCCAACCAATACTAACATGACTGTGCATGCAGTTACCTTTCCCTATATTTCTTCCTTGCTGGCAGAGCACTCCTTCCTTTATAGAAGCTAAAAATTCCTGATCTTCATATTACCAGTGCTGTTTTGGAGCTAGAGCATGGGCAGGTGACCATTTCTAGCCGAAAAGACCTAACGTAACATTTTCTTGGAACTTCTGGGAAAGAAATTTCCTAATGAAAAGAAAATGCTCCCAGAGGAGAGGCTCCAGGACTTCTTCTGCAAAAAATATCTTCCTTCCCCTGAGGAGAAGTCCAAAGATAAAGATCATAAATGACAAAGTAGATGGCTCAAAGGAGCCTGGGTCCTTAAAAATAAACCTCTGTGTTTAAAACTTTGTACTTTTCTCTCAGTCTGGTAATACTATCATAAAATGATATTATTAGTCTAATATGACATTTTTATTTAACTCATTATGTTGCCTTGTGATTACCACTTAATTTTCTTATCTTTCTGTCAATGCTTTTTAAAAATAATTAATTCTAAAATTTTGTTCCGAATCATTGTCAAGGTCACTGGTGTACAGTTTCTTAAACTCACCCTCCGTAAAAACCAGAATACATTGGATAGTATTCAATGACCCTTTGTCTCCAGACCTGAAATTTATTCCCTCAACTTTAGTTTGCTTTCTTCAAAAAGCCTTTCACTATGACCAGAGAGACTAGAAAGATATACAAATTTGGTAGATGACCAAAAAGAATCCAGTCTTATTCTAAGCCACCTGGAGTCTAAAGGATCGTATAAATATTATTCACTAATGGATTACTTTGAGTCAGTGTCAAGTTTATTTTCCTGGGCACCAAGGATACTCTTTTTAGTTCACTCCTAATCTCCCTGTCTACCTTTCCCTTCCTTGTACTCCCAACTCCCCATGCTGGCTTCATTTTGATTTCACTCCTCCTCTCTTTACTAGAAAACCCCTTTTGCCCTGAGATATTCACCTTTTCATAGTAGTCCTCCTATAAGATGAACAAACCTCTCCTGTATTTAATACTGTTGGTCTCTCATAGTACAACCCTCCCTACAAGGCAGAAGATATGCGAGGGAAAAAAGGAAGATATAGCCCAGGAATCCAGTTATTTATAATTCATTTTTATATAATGCTTTATTTTTGATTCTGTAAAAATCTTCTGAAATGTGAGATTCCATACAGAAGTTATTTGAGATAAAGAGGCCCTGAAACAGTGTTTCTGAATATTTTCTTTATTTCCCCATGTAAACACAGCTCAAAATTCTGCACTGATTATGGAATGAGTGAATATAATATTGAAAAAAGATCTTTATATAGAATGTGGTATTGCACTAGCAACCAGTAGCCATTGCCTACAATTACATTCAAGAATTTTCAGTGGAGAGAGTAGAAGTGATGTTTTCATTGAGAAAAAAAACAATATTTGAGGCAAGTATTATACCTCATAGGCTGGTATTTTCTCAAAATGTATCACAAATATTATATTTTTAGAAACTATCAAAAACTAATCTGTTTAGCAAAATGCCAATCAAATAATTGCATGAATTTAACTTAAATTGCAGAATTTCAGATAATTCTACAAAATGTAAAATATTTGTCTCATTTGCTAGATATTCCAGAGGATTCAAATATTGATAAGACATAATTCTTACCCTCAGGAAACTTAAAATCTAGTGGATGAAATAGGAGGTACATTAATAAATATAATCCAAGGGAGAAAGGGCTAAATCATTGGATTGAGAAGCAATAATGTTTGGGGAACACAGGAGCAGGAAGAACAATTCCAAGTATGAGTGACAGGGAGGTTAGAGGAGGCTTCATGACCAAGGTAAACTTTGAAAAGGATTTTAGAAGATAGATAAATTTTTTAGAGATTATTATGATGGATGTTACGGTATTATGATTATTATGATGGGAAATGAGGTGTTATTCCAGGTGGAGGGAAGAATGCAAAGACATCCTTGAGACAGGAAAGTAAATAGCAGAATTGGGAATCAATGAATAGTCTCTTAGACTATGTGGAGGGAAATGTAGGCTGAGATCAGATCACAGAGAGACATGACTATCATGCTTAGGAGGAGTGATTTTTTTCCTATAGTTCTATTGGGGATTCATTAGAGTTTTTGCATAAGGCAGTTCCTGAATTTTCTAAGAGAACCTCTCTAGCAGCTGTGCAAAGGAGAAGGATGACACTAGTACGCAACTGTCAGAGCCGGCAAAAGGGTTAGTAAGAACTAAAAGCAACAGTGGGGATACAGAGATTTGCAGGCACTTGTAATGGGAAATAATTATCAGTTTAGGACGAATGTTGATTCTGTAACTCAGTGTTAACCACAGCTTTGTGTGGATATGGAAATAAAATTCTAAGTAAATCGTTATAACTTCATCTCTGCTAATGAAAACACATTGTCCTAGAAACTAAAACACTGTGAGAATAGCAAGGTGACTTCCTGTTGGTTAATCAGAAATTTTTTAATGTTTTCATTATGCATCCTTATATGAAAGTAATTACAACTTTCTTTCTTTACCTTCACTTTTGGTTTGTATATTTAATTCCAAATCCCAATAACAAAGAAAAAAATTTTAATACTTAAAAATGTAATGGAGTGAAGTATAGTCCTTTCTCACAATTCTGTGTGGCTTACCCAAAGTGTTATTTTATCTTATCGAAGATTTAATATAAAATAAAACATGAGTACATGGATTAAAAGAATAACATCAAGGAAGCTTTCAACTCTTTGACCATGGAAATGAATTCCAAGGACTAAGGGCAAATTTCTTTTTTCTCTCTACTCAAAATTTAAAATTTCTCTTGTTGCCTGTTTTTTAAAATATTTTATTTTATTATTTTATTTTATTTTATCCTTTGATCCCCTTCACCCTTTTCTCCCATCCCTAACCACCCACCTCTGGCAACCACTAATCTGTTCTCTGTATATATGACCTTGATTTTTTTTTTAGATTCCTCATATAAGAAAGGCCATATGGTATTTGTCTTTCGCTGTCTGAATTATTTCTTTTAGCATCATGTCCTTGAGATCCATCCATGTTATCTCAAATGACAAGGTCCCATTCTTTTTTATGGTTAAATAATATTCATTTATATATATATATATGCATACCTCCTTTTATCGTGCTTCACCTTACTGCATTTCTCAGATATTGCATTTTTTGAAAACTGAATGTTTTTAGCAACCCTGCATCAAGCAAGTCTATCAGCACCATTTCTCCAACCACATTATTTTCTAAGGTATTTAATTTTTAAATGACATAATACTATTGTATACTTAATAGACTACAAAATAGTGTAAACATAACTTTCATGTACGATGACAAATGGAAAATTCATGTGGCGCACTTTATTGTGATATTAGCCATATTATGGTTGTTTAGGTCTGAACCCACAGTATCGCCGAGGTATGCTTGTACACAATTTGTTTATCCATTCATCCATAGTGGACACTTAGGGTGCGCCCATATCTTGGTTATTGTAAATAGTGCTGCCATGAACATGGGGATATATATATCTTTCAAGTTAGTGCTTTTGTTTTCTTTAGATAAAAGCCTAGAAGTAGAATTGCTGGATCATATGGTAGTTCTACTTTTAATTTTTTGAGGAATCTTCATACTGTTTTTTCCAGAGTGGCTGCACCAATTTACATTCCCACAAGCAGTGCACCAGGGTAACCTTTTCTCCACAACCTTGCCAACATTTGTTATTTCTTGTCTTTGGATAATAACCATTCTAACAGAGGTGAGGTAATATTTCATTGTGGTTTTGATTTGCATTTCCCTGATGATTAGTGACACTGAGCATCTTTTCATCTACCTGTTGGCCATCTATATGTCTTCTTTGGAAAAGTGTCTATTCAGATCTTCTGCCAATTTTTTAATCAGATTGTTTGTTTTTGTTTTGTTTTGTTTTGTTTTTGCTATTGAGTTGTATAATTTCTTCATATATTTTTGGTAATAACCCCTTATCAGATATGAGATTTGTAAATATTTTCTCCCATTCCATAGGTTGCCTTTTCATGTTGTTTATGGTTTCCTTTGCTGTGCAGAAGCTGTTTAGTTTGATGTAATCCCACTTGTTTATTTTTGCTTTTGTTGCTTTTACTTTTGGTGTTAAGATTTAAAAAAATTATTGCCAAGACCTATGTCAAGGAGCTTCCTGCCAATGTCTTCTTCTAGGAGTTTATGGTTCAGGTATTATGTTCCAGTCTTTAATCTATTTTAGGTTAATTTTTGTGTATGGTTTAAGATGGTGGTCCAGTTTTATTCTTTTGAGTATGGCTCTCCAGTTTTCCCAACACCATTTATTGAAACGATTATTCTTTCTTTGTTCTATATTCTTGGCTCCTTTGTTGTAAATTAATTGACCATATGTGCATGGATTTCTGAGCTCTTTATTCTATTCCACTGATCAATATGTCTGTTTTTATGCCAATACCATACTGTTTTAATTACTATAGCTTTGTAGTAGAGTTTGAAATCTGGGAGGGTGATGCCTCCAGCTTTGTTCTTCTTTCTCAAGATTGCTTTGGCTATTTAGGGTCTTTTACATTTCCATGTAAATTTTAAGGATATTTGTTCTATTTCTGTGAAAAATTACATTGGAATTTTGATAGGGATTGCATTGAATCTGTGGATTGCTTTGGGTAATATGGACATGTTAACAATACTAATTCTTCCAGTTCATGAGCATGGAATATTTTTCATTTATCTTCTTCAATTCCTTTTCTTAATGACATTATTTTCAGTATACAGGTCTTTCACTTTGATTAAATTTATTTCAAGGTATTTTATTCTTTTGATGCAGTTGTTAATGGGATTTGTTTTTTATTTCTCTTTCTGATAGTTCATTATTAGTGTATAAAAATACAAGAGATTTTTGTATTGATTTTGTATTCTGCAACATTACTGAATTTGTTTATTAGTTCTAATAGATTTTTATGGAATCTTTAGATTTTTCTGTATATAATATGGTGTGTTTTGCAAATAGTAATAATTTTGCTTCCTTCTTTCCAATTTGGAAGAAAGAAAAACATTTTTTGCTTTCTTTTACCTAATTTCTCTGTTTAGGACTTTCAATACTATGTTGAGTAAAAGTGGCTAGAGTGGGCATTCTTGTCTTGTTCCTGGTCTTAGAGGAAAATCTTTCAGGTTTTCATCATTAAGCACAATGTTAGCTGTGTGCTTATCATATATGGCCTTTGTCATGTTGAGGTATGTTTTCTATATACCCATTTTGTTGAAAGTTTTTATTGTAAATGGATGTTGCATTTTGTCAAATGCTTTTTCTGCATCTATTGAAATGATCATATAATTTTATCCTTCAGGTTGTTAATGTGATGTATCATAACAGCTGATTTTGTGGCTGTTGAACAAGCCCTGCATCCCTGGAATAAATCCCACTCAATCATGATATATGATCATTTTAATGTATTGTTAAGTTTGGTTTGTTAATATTTTGTTGAGCATTTTGTATCTATGTTCATCAGTGAATTTTGCCTGTTATTTTCTTTTCTTTGGCATCTTTGTCTGGTTTTGGTATCAAGGTAATGATGGCCTTGTAAAATGAGTTGGAAGAGTTCCCACCTCTTCTATTTTTTGGAAGAGTTTGGGAAGGTTGGTATTAATTCTTCTTTGAATGTTTGGTAGAACATCTTATTGTCAGTTTTTTAATTACTAACTTTAGTTAAATAATAAAAGGGACGTATAAATCAAGGTAGTGGGCACGATCTACAGTATTGTCATTACCATGATTCCACACTAGGAAGATAGCCAGAATCTAAAATTCTGATCCCACATTTAATGGTGAAATATTCAATTACAGTCAATGGGAAATTAATAGACAGCCTAGAAGTATAGAATTAGCAGTTTATATTTCATTAATAATGTTATCAGATCTCTAAGGATCTTTTTGTCAACTATAGTTAGGAAGGTTTTTGGTTGAAAGGTTTTAAATGAACATTTTGGAGATTCATAAGCATTTATGCAGTCTGTAAACAGTTTTTAAGTTCTACCTATTTGAAACATCATCAATTCTATTTAGCTTATTAAATGGATTCTAATCTCTCATGTTATCCTGTCTAAAATCTCTTCAGATTCTCATTCTACTACTTAATATATGAATGACCTCTTATAAAAATGTAAAAGTTTGTAGAGACTTTGAGTTATCTGAGCCTCAGTTTTCTTGACTATAAAATGAGACTCCAAATGCCCATCTTGCTGGGTAACTGACTGGATTTAGTGAGATGATATAGGTAAGCATGGATTTCAAGGAAAAATAGTGACTATTCTTATGACATTTTCCAATTCTCTTTATTTATACTTTAGATCACATTCCCAAAGGAGTTTCTATTTCATAACATATTTATAACTGATTTTTGGCTAATTGTTTTAAATCTACATTGCCATGAAATGCTAATTTTCTAAAACCTGTATTAAGGTAAGATAGTCTTAAAATTAAAACTGTTGCTTCTTATTTTTCCAATTTCTGAAAAAAAATAAAACTTCCCTTTTCTCTTCTATGATTTTTTTTTTCTATAAATTTGGTTCTGGTAGTGTTTGCTAAGTAAAATAAGCAGATGATATAATAAAGAAACAACTAGAGAATTAAAAGGAATAGAAAAACCAAGGATTGTCATGTCTTAAAAATAATCTTCATTACTTTCTCAATGTAGAAATTTGCATAAATTTTTTCTGCTACTTACATTGTTCCTAGTGTACCTGAAAAAATTATATATATACATATATATGTATATGTATACATATTCTTATTCATTGTCCTCAGTAGAGAGCACCATGGCTTCTTGATGCTTTGCTTGTCTTTAAAAATATTCCATAGTTCAGATTTTTCACAAATTCAGAGTATCTCTCCAATTGACATATGTTAATAAGGCTTTTTTTTTTCTAAAGAAAAATGTCTTAGCAGAAGAAATTTTTCTGACAAGACATAGTTGCCTCAGTTTGTTTTTGTTTTTCTTAGTGGTCCATCTTTTAAGAGGATGGTATCAAGAAAAACAAAAACTAAAAATATCCAATAAAATTCAATTTTACTAAGCAGAAAAATAAATTATCAGTTTGTTAGTATGTGCTTTGGTATATTTTTATAATTAAATAATCAGTCATATACATAAATGCTTTCATAGATCAAGAGAAATGTACAGAGCAGAAGGATGTTATTCTTTTAGTCAGTGATGTAATAAGGACAAAGAATTGACCAAAATAGTTTTCAAGAGACTGTTGTAAAACAGATAACAAGGCCCAATCTTCCAAAGGTTATATTACCATCCTGCCTTAAACAATCGGTCCCTATGTGAGACAGTGAGCATTTAATGAAGTCTGCTGTCAGAAGATGTAGAAGTCATCCTTTTATCCCATGTATATATCCAAAGAGATGAGAGCTATGAAATCTGCAACCACATGAGACCATGTCACCTCAGAAACAAAAATTCTATCTAAAAAAATCTTTCCCTAAAAGGGACTTTAAACTACTTCCTGATGTAGGGAATCAGGGAATCATTTGACAAATTACATATACAAAGTTATAGCTAATTTCTATAAACTTAAAATAATTGTTGTCCATGTATAAATAAAAGTTTTGTTTATTAAAAGATTTTATTGAGTATGAGTTCTAATTTATAATGCATTTCGAAATTTTTCGGTATAAACTATTTGTATTCTAGCACCTCAATTATAGCAGCATTCCGTTTAGGAATAAGCTTCCATGTAAGCTTTTGTTTTCTTAGTTTTTTTGCATGAAAGTATAAAATAGACTTTTAAGTTGAATTATATTTAATAGATTACAAAATGATGAACTATATGGAGTGTGTATTTTAAAAGATAATCACTTTCTGTGATTTATCACCTACCTAGATATTTTAAGACACTGATCATACACCTCCCACTCCCATTTAATAAACAGTTAAACTGAGAAACAGAATTTTCTGTGCACTGAGCACGCCTCCAGACAAGTACACTTCCGGAAAACCTGACTATCGGTCCACCTGGGAAGCCTGGCTGAGCTCCCTTTGCAGGCTTTCCAGTGCATGTGGGTTTGAAGAGCTCCAGTGCTACTTTGCTCAAATCGTTCCACTTGTCACTTTATTGACTCTTCCATTTTCTGCCCAAGAATTCTGAGCTGAAGAAAAAAAAAACAACAAAAAAACACAATTTTTCTTAAAATGATAGTTTCGCAAGGAAGTTTCTCATTATAAACATCTAAACTTGGAATCGGCTGGGGAAAAAGAGAATTATATGGAATCTTCTGGAATCAATAGTTGGAGAGGAAAAATTTTCTTTGTTTGCAGAACCCTAGATAAAACACTAAGTCCGTAGTAAGGGTTATCATCATTTATTCCCATTGTTTGGTCACCTTAGTGTTACTTCACAAAACACTTCATTGGTTGGCTTTGATTGTATCTAAGGGGAAAAGCACCAACTTTGGAATCAGAATGTAAGACTCATACAGTCAAGTCAGGATTGAAAAAGAAAATGTACAAAAACTACTTTGCCTAACACCTAACATCACTAATTATCACCACACCAATAACTATAAGCACCAGAAGAATATTTGTAAGCATTGGCCTTGCCACCTACTAGATTTGTGGTACTGAGCAAATTATTACATCTTCTGAACCTCAGTTACTACTCCATAAACTGGGCAGAATATCTACCTGAAAGGCTGCTGGGAGAATAAATCTGGCCTGTTTTTTGGCGAGTTCCCAGTAAATTGAAACTGCTATTTATTGTTAGAGTAGGGCAAAGGGTTGATGGAGTTCCCACTAGGATGAGGGAATCTGTGGTATAGATAATAGTAGACCCTTTTAAAAAGTTAGTTTATTACTTGAAGCTCTCAGAAAAGGCAAGGGAAAAGAAAGATGGAAAATGAAGGGAAAAAGCAGCATTAACATACAGTATATAAAATATATTCCTTAATCAGCCATCCATATTTATTAGATTTTTAAAAAGCATCCGGTGCCTTAAAAGGTTTTTGAGAGCTGCGCTATTTTTAATAAAGTCTCATGTGAAGCACCAAATAAGCTCTTAAAAAGCCTAGAAGTGCAATTCCATTCAATTTCTATCAATAGGAATTGCCCAGGTGTAATGTGTTTCATGCAGCGCGTTTCCGGGGAATAAACCCACTGCATTCTTCACCAGGGAAGATATCGAGGTGCCTTTCTTGGGGAGCCTTCCCAGAGTGTGTTGGGAAAGATCAGAAAGCAAATATGGAAATCACTAGCATCTTTTGATTTTAAAACGTACCTTGTTGTACATTTAGCTGGTTGACTTACAAATGAAGAAGACGCCAGCAAAGCATCAAGTCTCATTGAGTAAGACTTCATAAAAAGTACTCTTTTCTTCCTCGGTGTAACACAAATAGCTAAACTGTTACTAGGTGTTTTTCTCTCTTTTATGATTTTCAGAGAGGAAGTAGGTGAATTTTTGTAAGCAGACCAGTTTTTGAAACATAGTATGTTTGGGATTTTTTTTTTTATAAACATTTGGGTTCTTTCACAGAAAATTTGCTCTTATGAATTAAAAATGCCTACCTTGTCTTTTTAACAGCCATGTTACTAGTGTGTCCTTGATGTGAGAGGAGTGTTTCATAATTAGCTATATATACATATACTCAAACCTAAATTTAGCCTAAATGAATTTTCAGAAAGTTGTAAAATACTGTGTTCAGATTCTGTTCTCTCCAGTGGATTAATCTGAAAAACAACTGGGACTCAATTTAGAATTTCCTGGCAGCAAGCAAGAGAAATGTCACACTCACAGCTTCACTTTATTGAAGGCCCTCTTAGGAGTCCAGTGGAAAGAACTGTATGTGCCTGGTAGCCAGAGAGCAGTGGGAGGTAATATGTAGTTTATTAATGTGTCTTTGATTTTTTTCATAGTGCTGATGCCTCGTGTTAAAATCCAGGACCTTGATCCAATTTTCCCCTCTCCCTCCCTCTAATGGAAAAGAGCTATGAAAAACAGATAAAGTTAACAAGATGTTGCATAAAATCAAAGTGCATTTCAGTAATCCCAAGATATTCAATACATTCCATTTGCTTGTGCATTGGAATGGCTCAGTAAATTATGTTCCACTTGTAAATATTGAATTTTAATATCCAACTGCCAACAGTGCACAACATTCTGTATACATTAGACAACATTCTTGTCCTCTGGAAGCTTAAGTTTTGTAAAACTGAAACTAATAATTTGTTTTCTTGGTGTTTTTCTTATTTTGCATTTTATTAACATGGCAAGAGCCATGCATTTATTAGCTGTATATTGAATCTGAGTCCCTTTATCCTTTTTATTGAATTGGACTAGATTTTTGAGAAATCAGGGTAAAAATGTGTATTAGGGTAAATGTGAACCTAGGGATTAAGAAAATTGTGGAGCTAAATAAGAGATAGATTCTGATATTTTAGTGACTAATAAAGTATTGAAAATAATTTTGACAACAGATGCCAAATAACATTATAGTAGATTTCCTTCTGTGTTCTATCAGTAAACTCAAGAAGCAACCACCAAAATGTCAATGAAACATAAGACTTTTGTTAAAATGCTAACTGGATTATGAAAGATTAATTATGTTATTTGGTGCTTTACTAGAAATATTTCAGGGGGATGAAATGAAGGAGAGTAAATGGAGATATGTCTAAAACTTAATTTTCATCTATTAAGACACTAACTGTCTGGTCTTCAATATTATATTGCCAAAGTATAAACTACTAGTTCTGAAGAAGGGTTTTGGGGAAAACCTAGACCTAATGGCAACAAAGTACTCACCATTCTCAGGTTATTGGTAATCGGGCGATAAGTTTTATTTTGTTTTTGGTATGTTTCATAAACTAGTGTTTTGGGGTTTTCTTCCTATGCTGACTAGAAAAAAAACATTATTTCAAGAAATATTATTTTTATAATATTCTCTTTAGAACTATTTTCTGCCCCTTCTATTCATTCTGCCAATGCTTAAATTCCAACCCTCATTCAACACTATTTTTCAACACTATTTTTCATCTGTCATTCCCCTGTATTTTGGAGCAATTTTGTTCCCTGGCTTACATAATTCCAGGTTGTCATGATAAAGTATGGGTCTCTACTCAATGCCCAAAATAGGTAAGGGAGTAGCCAAACTCATCTGCTAACTTCCTTATGTTTTTGTTTTGCTTGAAAAAAATTGATGATGCAACAATACTTAAGAGAGATGATACTTGCTCACTTCTGAAGGAGGGTCTGCTACCAAGGCTCTGCTGAGAGGCAGGTGATATGTTTTGTATTACATTTGGTCAAAATAATAAAACAAGATTGGGAAGAGGCTGAGTTGAGGCCACAAGAAGTCAAGATCCATTTGCAAGTTTAAATTATGAAACAATAGACACAATGACTAAATAGAGAAGTTGGTCTTCAGAGGAAAATTAAATAGAAATGTGGAATCTGAAAGAGGGAAAGAGAGACAAAGGAACAGAGCATGAGCATGGCTTTGTAGACCCTGGAAGAAGTATGGGAAGAATGGTTGCTTTATTTCCTGATGACTTCTGTTTTCACATTCCAATATATGTGACCCTTTTAAAACTTTTATTGAAGTATAGTTGATTTACAACATTGTGTTAGTTTCTGCTGTACAGCAAAGTGATTCAGTTATATATATGTATCCATTCTTTTTTTATATTCTTTTCCATTACGGTTTATCATAGGATATTGAATATAGTTGCCTGTGCTATACAGTAGCACCTTGTTGTTTATCCATCCTATATATAATAGTTTGCATCTGCTAACCCCAAACTCCCAATCCACCCCCCTAACCCCCCTCCCCCTTGGCAACCACAAGTCTGTTCTCTATGTCTGTGAGTCTGTTTCTGTTTCGCAGATAGGTTCATTTGTGTCAATATATGTATCCTTTTATTCAACTCCTTTTTACTTGAGGTAATTTGAGTCATTATTTTCTACAATTAAAAAAATAAAAAACCTTAGAAAAAACAACTCTGGACAATGAAAAACTGAGTCTTAAAATGTTAGTTAAATCGGAAAATCATAGAGTTATAGAACCATAGATCATCTTGTACCATCTTAAAATGTAGCAAATGGAGGTTTAAAAAATATTACAAATGTGCTTAAAATGACATGGTAAAGATTATATAAATAAATAAGCAAATAAATAAATAAATGCATATATAGGACATCTACACTTTATGAAACATTTCAATGATTTTTACCGATAATTTTTAGGGTAGGAATCAGCATGCCTACTTTGCAGATAAGGAAATTGTTATTTGCCCAAAATTACGTAACTGATGTGTAGAAAAAAATGGAAATCCTTTCATTTTTCTGCCAAATTAAAATTCTGTGTAAATCAATTCATGAGTGTTTTGTTGACTATAGTTTTCTCTGTTACTATAGCATGTCATCCCTCTAAAACTAACCAAATGTATTGTAAAAAATTATAACACCACACATATCTAGAAAATATTCCTGTTTTTTACATCTGTGCAAGGGATTTACTTAAACATTCTCATAATAATTTGGTTTGGATGATAATGAGGATGATGATGGTAATTGTGGTAGTGGTAGTGGTGATAAATGCCTAAATGCCTATTACACATCTCAAAATGAATGTTCCTCAGGTACCCTTCTGGGAATTTCCAAAACAGGAATCATCTTGTATCCCAAATGTACACTCTACCTATAATTCCAAAGCTCAGAAACTGAGGGTTGTTCTTGGCTCCTCTGCTTAATTCATTCAAGTCATCCAAAGAGTCACCAGTCCTTTACACAATCTGTCTTCGAAAGGTATCTTGGACCAGCTGCCCATATGCATGCCTACTAAAGTACCGCCTCTGTTTAGACCATCAGCATCTCTCTTTTGAATGTCTGAGTGAACCTGCTAACTAGACTCCCTGAATCCAGCCTCCCCATCCCAGAACAGAATGCTTATTAATCTTTTTCACCCCTGGGTAGAGTGAGCTATCTCAAATGAAATTTGAAAATTTTATACTCCTGCTTAAAATGAAGTAGTGGTTAAAATCCATAGTCCTTAACATGAATTACTAGGTTTCATTTGACTCTCTCCCTGTACTCTATCTTCATTCTAGCCCTAGCAAACTGTACTACACTCTCTCAGAACCCTAGACATCTGAACTTTCAATTACCCCCAATATTACTATTACCAGTATTGCTAATGACCACTCTGGCTGCCACTGCTGTTTTTGCTACTAACTACTACCACCACCACTCTATTAGTCAGAATCAGAAAAGCCAGATTAACACAGTTTTATTCTCCAAAGCAAAAGCTCAGAAGTAGGGTTTTGAGGGCTCCTGTGGCAAACTATGAAATAAAGGATTTACACCCCTTTTTTCTTAAAACTCTACCATCCATTTTATGGTCTAAAATTGTTCCTTAATTTCCAGCCATTATGTCCATATTCCAATTAGCAGGAAGAAATAAAAATTGCTTTCTCCCACATCTCCCACTGGCCAGAATTTATTCACATTATCATTCCTAAGACCTAAGGTAGGTAGGGAAATAATCATAATTTCAGAAGATTATATGCTCAACTGGAAACTTTGGGTTCTTTATTAAAGTGGAAGTGTAGAGCATTTATTGGTAAGATAACTAAACATCTCTACAGCTATCACATATTGAATATTTATTCTAAAACAGACATTTTAATGCATATTTTATAGTTATTATCTAAGTTACTCGTCATACACCTTTCAAGGGGAGATACTATTATCCCCATCTTACAGACGAGGAAACTGAATCTGAAAAGATTATATAACTCACCCTATGTCATTCTAGTAAGTGCCAAATATGGAATTCAAACTAAGATTTGACCTCACATTCGATGTTCTTGCCATTATACCAGGTTTCCTCCTCTTTCTTTGTTAAATGTTAAGTCCTGTACCAGGCACTGAGGATACAGAAGTGAAGCTTGTGTTCAAAGAGAGCAAATCTGGAAAACTGAGGCATAAAATCAAGACTGCTCCTTTATGGAGCTGGGTAAGTAGATAGGAGTCAGAAAGGGATTCATGGAATGTATGAAGCTCAAACTTGCTGTTCTGTCTGCCTAGAAAATGGCTCTTTCCTGTTTACACAAGCACTGCCCTATTGACCCAGCCAACTCCTACTCATACGTCAACTCTCAGCTCCGACATCAGTGGGTCTGGGTTAGGAGTACCTACTATGAGTTCTCTTAGGCCCTTTGCACACTTCCATTGCAGTATTTACCTAACCAAGTCATAATTCATTTTGCACAGGTGGTATCTTCCAGCACATTGATATCAGGGACTTTTTATATCATTAGCACCTAAGACAGTGCCTTACACATGGAGGTAAATTGTTTTCAATGTGAAAGATCTTTTGGAATATGAGTCATCACAAACGAATTTATATATACGTGTACACACATATACATATATACACATATACGTACACATATACATATACATGTATATATATAAAATACTTTATTGTACTCCAATGAAATAAAAATATAAATTTTTTGTTAGTACATAATTTTAAACTTTATTTTCTTTAACTTTTCTTTAAAATTAAGGAGAATTTTATTTCTTCTGCAGATGCAAACTTAGACCTGGAATATGTTCCAAATTTAGTGGCACAATTAAACCATATTTATTCTCTATAAATGAGGTATTCATAATTTTCTATAAGCTTAATTATCATTTATGCCTAAAGATAAACATCTTCATCTAAATGATTGATTTTAATTTTTTAAAGTTAGAGATACGTTAAAATAACAATATTAATGGAGAATGTAAAAAAGAGTGAAAAAATTATTCACTATCTTCACTCTGTGTGTGTGTGTGTGTGTGTGTGTGTGTGTGTGTAAGTATTTGCTGGTACTTTGCATACACAAATTTGCATTTTGGACAGTTACACATGCAGTTGTTGTTGATTTTAATGCTGGCATCTTCTAAATTCTGGGTTATATTGAGAAAAGTTCTTGCAATAGAGCAAATTGTACTCAGTGTTTCAATATATCTTGACCTTTTAGAAGAGACCCAATTGAAAAAGGATCAGTTCTTGGACAAACTTAATTTCCTAATAAGCTTTGTCTTGTTTCTCTTGAACTTTTTCTACATTGTGATGTTAAAAGGTGTAATTTTGCCCATTACAGATCTAAGATACTTGAGGGAATTATAAGAGCTTTTCCTTTCCTTTCCTTTCCCTTTGTTTCTGTGTTTCCTCCCTTCCTTCCTTTCCTTCTTCCCTCATTCCTTCTTTTCTTTCTTTTTTATAACTAAGCAGAGCTACAGCATTAGAAATTTTTGCTTTCCAAAATTAAGTTTTTAAAATGAAATAAATTTAAAGTAAGTTTATAGTGCAATATATGACACATTTATTTAAGTAAATATATCTTTAATAATTAACGATGTCCTTTTATTCAAAAGTACCTTTATAACACCGTTTAAGCCCAGCGACAATTTCTTGAGATGGAATTGTTCTCTTTACAGAGGAAGACATTAGGTTTCTGAGAGAATATATTTTTGATTGAATTTCCAAAGTTGCGAAGCCATCATCAAACCCTCTTTTTTCAGACAAAAAGTCCAGGACTCTTTCTAGTCCATAAAGGTGAATGCATCTTGACTCACATTTTAAGTTCAGTACCTGCTACACCCCTTCAGCTTAGCTCAATCAGTGCTAAAAAGAAGCTTTCATGCAGGGTGTCTCAGTCATCTTCCTAAAGTTTGTCAAGTTTTATTGTTAGCCTAAACCTCTCATTTTACAGACAAGGAAATTGAGTCTCACAGAGTTACCATTGGCTTACACCTTGGCTGGCTGTGCTTTTTTCTGGACAAAGAAAACTTGTTATTAGCTGTCGTGGGGGTGAGGGGGATTTTGTGTGGTGCTGGATTACAGAATCTAGCATATGTATCACTTCTCAGTCATTATTGGGTTTTTTGGGGGCCCGCACAATGGGGCATGCAGGATCTTAGCTGCCCAACCAGGGATAGAACCTGAGCCCCCTGCAGTGGAAGCACGGAGTCGTAACCATTGGACGGCCAGGGGAGTCCCTCAATCATTATAATTTTAGAAAGAGTGTATCATGTCAAGTTCCAGGATATTTGCTTCCCTCCATAAACCTGAATATGCTCATCATGTACTCTCTCAAACTAATTTAGATAAATGCTTATTTCCTAAGCTGACCGTTCTCTACATTAGGTTTAAGAGCTAATTTTCTGAGACCAACATATCACTTACCCGATGAAAAAAGTCATAAATGGAAAAATGTCTTGTATCTATGCCCTGCAAGTGCCTAACCTAAAAATACAAGCATTTCCCTTAATCTGATGCAATCCATTTCCATAAATCTCTCTAATAACAATGATGGCATGCATTCTGCCATTGCATGTGCCAGGCTATTTTTCCTGAATACTGCCACTCCACTGGGATCAGTAAAGAACACTATTAAGGGAGAAGTGTAGGAAGTTCAAAAGGAGCCAAATATGAGAAAAAATAACAGTCGATCACTTTGGGAGGTAGGCACATGCTTGTTATATATTATCCATTGTACTTGTCAGTGTACCGTTTTTTTGTTTTTTTTAAATTAAAGAAGGAAAGAAATGGAGAGACATACAACCGTGACGCAGGAGTAAGGATGGGTTCTTATGGGATGACACTACTAAGAAATAAGCCAACAGCCTTGAAATAGGCTTGCAGATGCCATCAATATCCCTACAGTTCATCTAGACCCTTGCTAATAACCCCAGGGGGGTGGTCCCCACAGGCAAGTGCTCCAGGTCATCAGTGTGTTTAGCTGGGAGGTACTTTATCCTGGAAGTCTCAAGCGAGGACCCACTGGGGACCCACATTTATAGGTGTTACAACCCAACTTTTCTGTCTGTGTGTGCATATTTATTTATGTGTGTTTGTTTCCGATGATCAGTCTTCCATAGAGACAAATGTCTTAATAATAATAAAATATTCCAGTAATATTAAATCTTTCTATACAGCACAAAGAGCTCACAGAGGCTTGCCTTGATACTGGTCACCTTCGAAGATCCTAAGCAAATAACTTCTTTAAAACAATTAATGATTCTGGAAATCCAGAGGACACAGCTTAATTTTTGTTGTCGTTGTTGTTGTTTTTATGTTTGCTTTTGTATCAAATTCTTACATTTTAATTCTAACCTTTATTTTATGATAATGTAGATATGGAATTTTAAACTGCTATTAAATCAATCAAACCTCCTATTTTATATTAATTTAAGAAGAATCAATGTCTGACTGGAACTACTCCAGAAATATTTAATTAATCACTATCTTGCTCAAGAGAAACCTTTGTCAGAAATCATTGATTTAGTATAACATTAAATGATGAAAAGGGAAACCTCGCACAGAGAGCATTCCACTACAAGCTTTAAAGATTCTGTTTTCTCTGAGAAGACAAGTAGGGAGGTCTAATCAATTTCAGAAAGTTGAAAAATTTAACCATAGGTGAAATTCTACTTGGAAATATTTTTTTTGCTGCTGTTGAAATAAATTCAGCCAAAGGAAATTCCAATAAAAAGAAAAAATTAATTCTAGAAAACATAGTGGAAAACAAGCCCAAAGGCTATGTTCTCATTCAGTCTTATTTAATCAATTATTACATATAAAAAACAAAGAAATAAACAAACATATAGCATTGATCAAGCCTTTCCTTTATTTTTTCCAGCTTTATTGAGATAGAGTTGACATAAAACATTGTACAGGTTTAAGGTGTACAGGGTGATGATTTCATACACTTATATATTGCAAAATGATTACCAAGTTACGGTTAGTTAACACTTCCATCACCTCACAGAATTACCATTTCTCCTTTGTGGTGAGAAGACTTAAGATTTACTCTCTTAGCAACTTTCAAGTATACAATACAGTATTAACTATAGTTACCATAATGTGTATCTCCAGAATTTATTCATCTTATAACTGGAAGTTTGTACCCTTTGACCATCTTCACCCCTTCCACCCCTCTTCCCATTCCTGTCCTTGGCAACCACTCATCCACACTTTGTTTCCATGAGCTTGTTTCTTTTAGATTTCACATATAAGTGAGATCATGCAGTATTCATCTTTCTCTGTCTGACTTATTTCATTTAGCATAACGTGCACAAGGTCCATTCATGTTGTCGAAAATGGCAGGATTTTCTTCTTACTTTATGGCTGAATAAAATTCCACTGTGTATATGCACCACATTTTGCTTATCTATTCATCTGTCCCCAGTTAGGTTGTTCCCATGTCTTGGCTATTGTGGATAATGCTGCTATGAACTCGAGGGTGCAGATACCTCTTTGAGATCCTGTTTTCACTTCCTGCAGATATATACCCAGAAGTAGAATTACTGGATTATATGGTAGTTCTATTTTTAATTTTTTGAGGAATCTCCATACTGGTTTCCAGAGTGGCTGCACCAATTTATCTTCCCAACAGTGCACAGGGGTTCCCATTTCTCCACATCATCACCATTACTTGTTATCTCTTGTCTTTCTGATGATAGCCATTCTAACAGGTGTAAAGTGGTATTTCATTGTGGTTTTGATTTGCATTTCCCTGATGATGAGTGATGTTGAGCACCTTTTCATGTACCTGTTGGCCATTTGTATGTCTTCTCTGGAGAAATGTTTATTCAGTTTCTCTGCCCATTTTTTATTGGATTGTTTGTTTTTTGCTATTGATTTGTATGCGTTCCTTATATAGTTTGCATATTAACCCTTTATTAGGTGATTTGCAAATTTTTTCTTCCGTTCAGTAGTTTGCCTTTCCATTTTGCTGATGGTTTCTTCTGCAGTGCAAAAGCTGTTCCTTAGTTAAGTGTGGAGATTTGCCCCTCTCCTATCTCCATGGTGAGAATCTCAAGGCAGACTGTTGCTCAGGAATTACACTGTGACTATGACCAAAAGTCACAACTGGAAATCTAAAGTGTAGTCCAAATATAAAATCCATGAAAATCCACAGTTTTATGGTATAAATATGTTTGTAACTCTAAGGCACAGCTAAGATCTTCTAGGGGGCTCAGTGGCTCCTTTTTGTTTTGTTTTGTTTGTTCTTGAACGTAATCAAAAGTCTTTGGTTACATGAATAAACTACACTGTGTCCTCCAGATTCAAATAGCTCATTCCAACCAAAATTTAAATGCAAGGAACTCTGAAATTGCATTCATCAGTGGATCTTCAAAATAATACCAATAAAAACAATAATAAAGCCCTTTAAGAAGATTGCTCTACTTAAAATTTTTATAACAGATAATAAGCAAGTTCACTTAAAGATTGCTAAGTGTTTTAGAAAAGTCTCTATGCTTAGGATGAATTTAAGCAAATGGTAACTATTGCCTGTTAAGTGAAGAATAGTATGTTAATTATAATGATAACAACAGCTAAAATTTATTGATGTCTTAATTTATGCTAGGCATTATATTAAGAAACTGACATGGATTCTGTAATTTAATGGAATAGCTCTATTAGGTAGTAGTACACCTAAGAGCTACAATCATTAAACCCATTTTAAGTGAAGGAAACAGAAACTTAGAGAAGTAAAATAATTTGCCCAAGATCACATAAGAATAAGATGGTGATGTTAGCATGTGTGCCTGAAGAAGTCTGGAACCCGCATGTGTACCTGCTTTTATCCCAAGCAAAATGGGTTTATCATTGAAATGCACTGAGTACTTATATACCAAGTATAGTTTTACTAAATACTTTATACTGGTCAAGCTAAGAGGGAAAAAATACTTAGAACTTTAATTACACCTTGCCCACCAAAGCTCTAGTTATAAGAGTTTTGGAAATAAAAACACCTGCCAGGCTTTTACTTTGTGTTATTGGGCCTGCAAGCTACATTTGGAATCACAAGGTATGTAATTGTCCTGTGTCTTGTGTGTGTGTTTGTTTTAAGAGCCCAATCAAGTTACTCAGCATTCCACCCTTCAGGGCTCTGAACAGTGGGTGTAGGCTGGCATCAGCCACACTCACATTCTCTGATAAGTGCACAACTGCTCTCTGAGAATATTTCTGACCTTAGGGAGGAAATCTTCCCCACTTTTGAACTCCAGGAGTCCATGTTACTTGCAACTTTTGCTTAATGGAAACAACTAGTTCCACAGTTATTTTAAATACACAGGCTACCCTAGCCTTTAAAAGTGTTCAAGACCCCAAATCACATTTTTAAAAAATATAAAACACAACAATAAACTAGTTAAACTTTAATATAAAGTCCCATTGTTATTTAAACACTAGAAAGTCTTATTTTTGTTAGTACATTTTAAAAATATTTAAAAGCTGACTATTACTGCTTCAAAAATTCTGCCAAGGTCTATAGGGCAGTGTTACATTATTTTAAAAGAAGACAGTAGTCTGCAGGATCCAACCTGGAGTTCTTTTTTTTTTTTTTCCTGAGAAGTATAATACATTTTTTGCTGAAGCCAAGGTAAAAGGAATACTTCTTTTGTTAATTGGTGAAACACAAATTGTATCATATGTGACTATAAGTGTTTAAATATATTTTTTTAATGAAATAAAATACTTAGGAATAAACCTGACCGAGGAGTTGAAAGACTTGTACTGAAGATAATACAAAGAAATGGAAAGATATCCCATGCTCTTGGATTGCAAGAATTAATATTGTTAAAATGGCCTTCCTACCCAAAGCAATGTACAGATTTAATGCGATCCTTATCAAATTACCCACTTTTTTCACAGAACTAAGGCAAATAATCTTAAAATTTATATGAAACCATAAAAGACCCAGAATTGCCAAAGCAATCCTGAGGAAAAAGAACAAAGCTGGAGGCGTAACCCTCCCAGACTTCAGACTGTACTACAACGCTACAGTAATCCAACAGCGTGGTATTGGCACAAAAATAGATATATAGATCAATGGATCAGAATAGAGAGCCCAGAAATAAACCCATATATTTATGGACAATTAATCTTCAGCAAAGGAGGCAAGAATATACAAAGGGGAAAAGACGGTCTCTTTAGCAAGTGGTGTTGGGAAAGTTGGACAGCTGCATGTAAATCAATGAAGTTAGAACACACCCTCACACTATACACAAAAATAAATTCAAAGTGCCTTAAATACTTTAATATAAGACATGACACCCTAAAACTCCTAGAAGAAAACATAGGTAAAACATTCTCTGACAAAAATCATACCAATGTTTTCTTAGGTCAGTCTCCCAAGGCAATATAAATAAAAGCAAAAATAAACAAATGGACCTAATCAAACTTATAAGCTTTTGCACAGCAGAGGAAACCATAAACAAAAGAAAAAGACAATCTACAGAATGGGAGAAAATATTTGCAAATGATGCAACCAAAAAGGAATTAATTTCCAAAATATACAAACAGTTCATACAACTCAATAACAACAACAAAAAAAAACCCAATCAAAAAATGGGCAGAATAACTAATTAGACATTTCTCCAAAGAAGATATATAGTTGGCCAACAGGTACATGAAAAGATGCTCAACATCTTTTCATGTATTATAGAAATACAAATCAAAACTACAATGAGGAACACCTCATGTACCAGTCAGAATGGCCATCATTAAAAAGTCTACAAATAACAAATTCTGGAGCGGGTGTGGAGAAAAGGGAACCCTCTTGCACTGTTGGTGGGAATGTAAATTGGTGCAGCCACTGTAGAGAACAGTATGGAGTTTCCTTAAAAAACTAAAAATAGAGTTACCATATGATCCTACAATCTCACTCCTGGGCATATATCCAAAGAAAACTCTAATTCAAAAAGATACACGCACCCCAATGTTCAGTGCAGCACTATTTACAATAGCCAAGACATGGAAACAATCTACATGTCCACTGACAGATGAATGAATAAAGAAGATGTGAGATACACACACACACACACACACACACACAGGAATACTACTCAGCTATAAAAAAGATGAAATAAGGCCATTTTCAGCAACATGGTTGGACCTAGAGGTTATCACACTAAGTGAAGTAATACAGAAAGAGAAAGACAAATACCATATGATTTTACTTATATGTGGAATCTAAAATATGATACAAATGACTTATTTACAAAGCAGAAACAGACTCACAAACATAGAAAACAAATTAGGCATTAGTAATTAGCAGATCAACAAGGCCCTACTGTATAGCACAGGGAACTACATTTAATGTCCTATAACAAAACATAGTGGAAAAGAATATGAAAAAGAATATCTATACATGTATAACTGAATCATTTTGCTGTACATCAGAAACTAACACAACACTGTAGATCAACTATACGTCAATAAAATTTTTTAGTCTGTCATACAGAGTGAAGTAAATCAGAGAGAGAAAAACAAACACCGTATGCTAACCCACATATATGGAATCTAAAAAACGGTAATGATGAACCTGGTGGCAGGGCAGGAATAAAGACGCAGACGTAGAGAATGGACTTGAGGACACGGTGGGGAGAAGGGGAAGCTGGGACTAAGTGAGAGAATAGCATTGACGTATATGCACTACCAAATGTAAAATGGATGGCTAGTGGGAAGCTGCTACACAGCACAGGGAGATCAGCTCGGTACTGTGTGACCACCTAGAGAGGTGGGATAGGGACAGTGGGAGGGAGACTCAAGAGGGAGGAGATATGGGGATATATGTATACATATAGCTGATTCACTTTGTTGTACAGCAGAAACTAACACAACATTTAAAGCAATTATCCTCCAATAAATACTTTTTTAAAAATCAACATTTTTTAGGATTATTAATTTTCTTAGCTGTTCTCTATAACATAAAGAATTGACTTGAGACAGTTGTCCATATGGAGTTCGAGCTATAGCTGAATAATTACCCTCTATTTATTGATGGTAAATATTTTGTCTTTTCTTTGAGTACAAGGTACTTTACTAAGGTTTAGCTAGAAGTAAGTAGCAATGGGTAACTGGAATACAGAGGTACTCTTGAAAGGGTTAGAATAATGCCTAAATTATAACTGATTCTGCTTCCTTTTGCTAAATCCTCCAAAATCAAGATACATTTTGTTACTATTTTAATATTTATCAATTTATTCATTCATTTGATAAATATTGATTGAGTGCCTGATATATGACAGGTGTTGCTCTAGGCACTAGAAATGCATGAGTGAACAAAATAAACCAAAACTCCTGATCTCATGGAACTTACATTTTAGAGGAGTAACAGATATTTTACAAGATAAATGAAAAATTAAATCATAGGACATTTTGTTAGCTGACAAGTGGCAAGGGGAAACATAACACAGGAGAGGGACACAAGGAACAAATATTGGAGAAGGTCGAGATGCTGTTTTAAAAAGCTAATAATCACAGATGTAGAGAACAAACGTATGGACACCAAGGGGGGGAAGGGGCAGGGGGCGTAGAGGGATGATTTGGGAGATTGGAATTGACATATATACAGTGATATGTATAAAATGGATAACTAATAAGAACATGCTGTATAGAAAATAAATAAAAATTAAAAAAAAAAAAAAAGCTAGCAAAGAAAGTCCTTTCCGAAACACTGACATTTGAGCAGAGAACTGAAGGAAATAAAGGAGAGACTCATTTAGATTCCTGAGGGAAGAGGCTCCAGAAAGTTTTTATTTTACATGGTGACATTGGTCTAAGTTACTTCACCTAAAGAAATTTTATATTCACTTCTTTTTTTCAAGAGGGTTAAAATTAGGAATGTGAAGTAACATATGAATCCTTTAAACTATGAATTCCTTGACGACAGGAACAATGTCTTACTCGTTTTTTTCTATCCTCAGAATCTGGCCCAGTGCCTGGCATAATAAATGCTCATTGAAAGCAGCAAGGAAGAGAGATGGAAAAGAAAAAAAAAAAAAAATATATATATATATATATATATATATACACAGACACAAATACACAATAATTTCGCTTTCAAACCAGTTTCCCAACTTCATTTTTTAAATTATATTTTCTAAGGATCATATTTTACATAATCAACATGATAATCTATTTAGTTTAATTTTTCTTTTAATAAATCAAATATCTTAAAGATAATAAAAGTGTCATCATCCAAAATCACTCATTTTCATATATATGGAATTTAAGAAAAAAAAATGTCATGAAGAACCTAGGGGTAAGACAGGAATAAAGACACAGACCTACTAGAGAATGGACTTGAGCATATAGGGAGCGGGAAGGGTAAGCTGTGACAAAGCGAGAGAGAGGCATGGACATATATACACTACCAAACGTAAGGTAGATAGCTAGTGGGAAGCAGCTGCATAGCACAGGGAGATCAGCTCGGTGCTTTATGACCTCCTGGAGGGGTGGGATAGGGAGGGTGGGAGGGAGGGAGACGCAAGAGGGAAGAGGTATGGGAACATATGTATATGTATAACTGATTCACTTTGTTATAAAGCAGAAACTAACACACCATTGTAAAGCAATTATACTCCAATAAAGTTGTAAAAAAAAAAAATCACTTGTTTTTTCTTTATTTCCCCCATAGTCCTTAGTTTATTTTAATCCCTTGAGTATTCACTGGATGCTAAGAGTGTGTACATCTCTACCAAATCCCCATATCTGCTTCCTTCATTGCTCTTATCACAATCTAAAATATCTTGTTTACACATGTATTGTGTTGTCTGTCTTCCTGACTACAATGGAAATATCAAGAGGGGATGTATCTTGTCTATCATATTAAATCCTGTACTCTAAGGACCTTGCACATAGTATATACACAATGGATATATCTGGAAGGAAAGACGGAGGGAAGGAAGGAAGGAAAGAAGGAAGGGAGGGAGGGAGGGAGGATGGAAGGAAGGGAGGAAAAGTTTTAAAAACAAAAGGTAATAATATATGTGTATATGCCCTGGAAGCCTTATTTTCTTTGTAGACTATTAAAATTTATTCAGTCTTTCAAAGAATATGTTCTTAAGTGATGTTTTAATATGCATGATTGGCCAAAGCCCAGTTGCATAACAAAAGATGGTTACATGTTTTTCTCAAAGTGTGCACCCCTATAGGGCTTTCATGCCTAATAAGGGTACAGAGTAGTTCATCCCCTAAATTGCATTAAAAAAGGCAATTTACAGAGATCCATTAGTATTAACAAGCTTGGGAAAATTGAATTGATTAGTGACTTTGTAATCTTTTTTTGAATTGTTGAGATACGTAATAAAGACATTAGTAATGTGGACTATAAGTAACTATGTAGCTCTAATCCAGCAAATTTGTTTTGTTGATACCTTTAATCAATACTTTATTACCTTTCCACATTGGTCTTATTTTTTTAATCTGCCACCATCATTTTTCAATATCATTACAATCATTCATCTGTTGAGATATTTTTATATTTTACCACTTGAAAGAAAATCAATCCACAATCTTTATTAAAGACATACTATGTGCAAGGAGCTATGTGAGGAAGAGGTTATCAGTATTTGAAACATAGCGAGTTCTCAATTTAGGAAATTTAGAACCATCTCCATAGTATGAATTAATCATAAGCAGCAAGTTAGTAAACAGTCAAGTGATATGGAATTTGTGGTCTTCAGCTGGGAAGTTATCAGGATTATAAATTTAGAAACAAAGCGTATGAGGAGAAAATTTCATGTACTGGGAAACATAAAAATCAGAAGCACAAATAAGAGAAAGTTTCAGATATTTGCTCGAACAGGATATAGAGTAATGGATAGGGGGAATATTTGAAGATGAAATCAGAAATTGGGTTGCAGTTAGTTTAAGGGGATCCATAATGGTTGAGTAAAAGATTTTAACTATATGCAATGGCATAAAATCCAAATAACATCATAAAAATAAAGACTTACAATTCCAAACTATACTCTGTGAGTAAACAAGAATAAAGTGGAAACTGAAGTATAAGTCTCTAAATGACTTTCACTTCTCAACAGTTTAAGAAAAAATTCAACAAACAAGTCAAATTGAAAGTGAACACTATACCCAATAAAAAATTTGTCTTAAATTTATACAGCACTTTACCGTCTAAGAGCTGATAGTTATAACTAAGAAATATTCACTCTGTGCAAGCCCCATACGCTTATGTGTTTATGCCTGTGTGTAAACATATACATGTGATCATTCTTCACTATAAAGTAGATATTAGTAACATATTATGCTAACTATGCTATAACACACTTCTGAAAAATGAACATATTTCTTCTAAATATGAAGAAAAGAGCTAAGATGTTAGCAAATTTCATCCATGCACATTTATAAATATGAGTTTTAAAACTGGTGGTGGGAGAAGGGAAAAGGGAGGAAGACAATCTTTCCTGACTACCTACTGTCTATGATTCACTGTGCTGGATGCCTTGTAGATGGGACTTTCATGTACTATTCAGGAATCAGAAACCCACTATCATGCAGTAAGGAGGCTTGTACTGCTCCTTTACTCCAGCAATGTGCACTTGGTCCAGACTCCAGGCATAATTTCCCTTCCCACAGTGAGCCATACGTCGGTATATATGAATGCTGGAGACATTAGGATGGCAAAGCTTTACCCACCTAATGAAACGGGTAAAGTAAACTGTATTATGAAGGTTGATTATGCTTTGTCATGTTGATGGAACCTTTAATTCAGACCAGTTAATTACAGTTTGTGAGAGTCGGCTGTATGTCTTTGGGTCCAATCTTTTGTCCTGGCATTTGTGAGGGCATTCAAATTGACCATCAGTTAAAATGAGTCTTGTCTAATTGACAAATGTTAGCCCTTAGGGGCCAAGAGTATCTGTCCAAGCCTGAGTGAAAACACAATGGGAGGAAATCCCTGGGTTTCCATTTCTGGCAGTTGGATCTTTCTCTAGGCAAGTAACAAAAATTGACTGTGTCTGGAGAATCTTAACACAGACATTGCTCTTACATGACAGATGAGACAATACAGGGACTTGAGGAGGAAAGTTATTATTAATGTGAAATCAGAGTCAGTCAAATGATTGGGTTGTGTCCTCCAGGACAATTTCATTTCTTCTCTAAATTCTACCACTTAAATACCTTTCTCCATTCTAGATCGTAATCCCGAGCCCTTGTTTCAGGCTGTAACTGTCTAAAGGAAAGCTCCATGCAGATGGCCCAAAAGCAACTCAGACTTACATGTTCAACAGCAGACTTGGTATCAGCATTCTGGGGGGAAAATCTAGTTTCCCTGTGTCCCTAGGTTGGTGCCTTGAAGGGCTCCCCACCCATTACCCAAGGTGGAAACCTGAGAGTCATATTAAGCTAATCCCCATTTCTCATTTGCTACTTTCAATCATTCCCTAATCCTGTCAATTTTATGTCTTCAACTCAATATTTTTCCCCCTCCATTTAATGTTAAAGTTCAATATCCTTACTCCAAAAAAAACCCCATTTTTAAGATCTCTACTCTCTGGAATGCCTCCTTTCTCTCAGTCATTTATTCCCCTCTAATTTCATTTTTTTCTTCCTCAGCTCAAAAGCCCTGATTGCAATAATTCTCTTTTTTTTAATTAATTATTTATTTATTTTATTTATTTTTGGCTGTGTTGGGTCTTTATTGCTGCATGTGGGCTTTCTCTAGTTGTGGCGAGTGGGGGCTACCCTTCCTTACGGTGTGCAGGCTTCTCATTGCAGTGGCCTCTCTAGTTGTGGAGCACAGGCTCTAGGCGCACAGACTTCAGTAGTTGTGGCTCACGGGCTCTAGAGCACAGGCTTAGTAGTTGTGGCGCACGGGCTTAGTTGCTCCGCAGCATGTGGGATCTTCCCGGACCAGGGATCAAACCCGTGTCCCCTGCATTGGCAAGCGTATTCTTAACCACTGCACCACCAAGAAAGCCCTGCAATAATTCTTTTAATAGCATTCTCCTTCCTTTCCCACAAATATCCCTTCTATTTTTCCTGCAAACCCCAAAACCAATCAATCTGATTGATCATTCACTTTGAGTAATGCTGGGGGGATTTAATCAAATGGACTAATGCTGTGATAAATCCCTAAATCTATGGCCGCCCAATGCACTGGCTTGTCAATACTTTTATACTTTCATGATCACCTCTCTCTGTCTCTCTCCCTCTCTCTCTCTCGCTCTCTCTCAAATATTTATTTGTGCATTTTACTACTGTTCACAAGGCTTGGACCCCATACCCTAACTCCTCACCAAAAGGAGCCCTTGTTTTCAGTTCACCAGGGAAAAAATTGTATATATATCTTATTAACTAGAGGCCCCTTCAAGTTCTCACCTTTCCTAGAAACTTACCTACATACATAATCAAACTAATTCCTTTTCTTTCTCCTTATATGAAACACTGTTCCACATCTAACATAGTCACATGGATTTGAATACCACTTACAGACTAATCAATCCCCAAATTGCATCATCTCCAAACTCACGATCTCCAAACTCAGCCTTGGATTTCTACTCCAGTGTGTCCTCTGGACCACTTATCTTTCTCACCTCACTCAATAGCACCAAACCCAGGAATTAGCTTTAGTTCCTTTCTTACCCTCAATCCATAACAATCCATCATCAAGCCCCGTATGTACGGATCCCATTCATTTCTCTGTCTCTATGACAACCAGACTCAGCGTACTCCATCTTTCACCTAGAATACTCTGACAATGATCTTCTACCCCATTTTGCTGTTTTTACTGTGATTCCTTCTACTTCCTTCTCCATATGACAACAAGAATGATACTGAAACTCAGACATGATTTAGGCCACCTTTCAGTGGCTGCCCATTGATAAAATCAGACTTCATTATGATAACTTATAAGGCCCTGTGTGATCAGGCCCCTACTTACCTCTTTTTTCAGTTCCTCAAACTTACCAGTGTCTTTCCTACCACAGAAACTTGGCAAATGCTAAGGAATGTGTTATGACTTTGTTAAATTAACATTTCTTAAGGGGAGCACAAACTGACAGATGATGAGTCTGGTTCAACAATAAACCACAAAAGAAAGTGAAATAGAGAAGTATACTACTCACAGGTCCTGGAAGAGGTGCATAGCACACCTCAAGGGGTCACATGGGAAGGTCAAGGCAGAGTGCAGACAGCGAAAGCAACAGCACCTTGGGTACATGCTTTATTAGGGTCTGTGGGTGGAGTGCTTTGGGCTGCCCCAGGTAAGCCCAAAGTGGTCAACTCAAACCAAAAATGTGGGTTTGGTAACCTCCAGGGAGGTCTTATCTATAAAATGCACAGGGAAGGCCTTGGGAGGTTGGGGAGACTGTTGATCATGAGGACAACTGGGGAAGTTATATCAGGAACTTTCATTTTCTTGCAGCTCTGAGGGCTGTTATCTAGGTCATGTGCTTGCATGAGGAGGTTAGTGTTAGTTTAAAGTCTCTGAAGGCCACTTGGCCAAACAAAACAGATGTCAAGGTAGCAATACGATGGAGTAGCTAGCTAAACTCTCAACATAAAGTTTTATTCCTAGCATAGCTCTTGCTGCTTTTCACACACATTACTTGTTCTTTCTGTCCTTCATATCTCAGCCTAAATGCCATCTTCTCAGAGAAAGATTTTCCCTGATCACTCAGTCACTCACCTTCTCCATCCATACCCTACCCAATTATTTTCCATTTTAGCCCTTTGTTTCTTTCTTCATAGCACCCATCACCATATGTTATAAGCTTTGTCTGCATCCCATAGTGCACTGCTCCATGAAGGCAAAGTCCATGTCTCTCTGGTTCCCAACTGTATCCCCAGAACCTAGCTCAGAGCCTGGGACAAGGTGAGAGCTTTAATAAATGTCTAATAAATGACCGACTGACTTAATCAATCTACAAGGCTAATCCCATCATCTGTGCTCTAGAAATCACTCCCCTCATCTTTTGGGACCTTGCTCCAATTGATAACCCCCTCTTCTATTTTCAACTTCCGGTCATCCAAACGGATATTCATATCTGAGCAGACTTCCCACGTGGGTCCACGCCTGCCAAAGCTGCCTTGACTGTTAGGTACATCTCCCCAACTATAGTCATTAGCGGATTCTTTTGGCTCTCGTATTAAGCCATGTTGTCCAAATTACGCACTATCGTAATAACGACAGTAGTTTTGCCCCCTTATACCACTGCTCTCTTTTATCTCATTTGTTCAGAAACCAACAAATTCTTTCATACTTGAATTCCCCATTGGGTTTTCAATTTTAAATACTCAAAAATAAAATCCTGGACCCAAATAAGTCCTCCTCGCGTATCTCTGTCTCCCTCTACCATTCTGCCCATCCCCAAAAGTAGAAAGCTAGAAATTGTTCTGAATTTCTCCCCATTCCATCAGCCAGCACATTCTATTCACTGTACCTTCTAAATACCTCCTCTGTGCACTACTTTATACTTCAGCCCTCTCTTTTTTTACCCTCTTAAGTTTGCTTTTTGTTTCACCCTCTATTTATTCTTCCCCCCTTAAAAGAAAGAAAAAGTTTGATCAAGAGACCCCTCACATTTAAATCTGTAATGGTTCCCCACTGCTTTAAATGTGTATGTCAAGTTTATACTGTGGCATATGAGATCATCTTTCATTATTTAGCTCCCACTCATTTTCTCACCTTATATTCTGATCACCTCTCCATAAGAACTCTTAACTCTGGTCAGGTTGCACTACCAGAGGTTCTCTGAAACCACTATGCTTTCAGAGCCTGTTCAACCTTGGGAAACTGGCAAACTAGGAAGTCATCCATCAAGATTCAGGTCAAATATTACCTTTTCAATGAAACTCTCTCTGAATTCTTGTCCTTCTCGTCCCTGGAAATGCATTATTTGTATATCTTATATATTTACAGCAACTGTTGAGTTCTGCTCTTACTAGACTGTGGGTCCTTAGAAACCTGGAATATTTATTATCTTCACAAGCTTTTTTCACAGCATGTAGCACACAGTAATTATTCAGTTAATGCTTGCCAAACTGATCAATAAATGAGGAAAGATCGCAGGGCAATTAAAACCTACTCCTTGCAGGTTGAAGGTATGTTTTAGTTAGAGGCTGGCACCTACTGTGAAGACCCAGGAACCCTGCAGATGGTAGGGAAAGAGAGGGAGCTTCAGAGCAAGACAGACATGAACTTCAATCAGTGCCAACTCAGCAAAGTACCACCCTACAGCAGTCTGACCTTGGGCAGCCTCTTTAAGCTGCTGTTCCTAATCTACCTACCAAGAGTAATAGTACCTTCTTTGTAGACTTATCTAAGGATTAGATAATTAAATGTGTAAGCATTTAACACCGTGCCTGGTACATATAAAGATTCAATAACTGCAAAAGCGACTATTGGAAAATATCCCTGTAATGCTGTCAGTCTGGTTAATATGTATACCCCATTGCTCCCACAGTAGATATATAACTAACATGAATAATGAGTGAATTATCACTGCTGTAAAGACAAGGTCACCAATGAACACTATTTGTTTTTCATTGATCTATTTTATATGCTCTATGTCAATCTCACCTCTTCTAAGAAATCTCATTGTTTAAATATCACTCCACTCAGTATTCCATTAATTCTCATTCCTTTACCAATTTTGCAATCAAGTGATGGAGGGTAGTTGTGAAATCATTGCCATTTAAAATATTTTCTCTAGGTTTCTTTGAACATGTTTGTTATTTAGTTTTCATTCCAAGATTTTTGTGATCAGGGTCTATTTCCTTGAACTCATTCATATCCCACCTAATACCCAGTCCAGTGTCTTCATAAGTAGATATTAAATAGATTCTTATTGGGTTAAAAAGATAAATTTAAAATATAATTTAATGTATCAGCTCATAAGTATATTCGTTAATATACATTTAGAAGTGTTTTCTATCTGTGGTCATAATATATAAAATAAACGTGCATTCTACATCATTTTAATATACAGAACATAAAGTTATTTTCATGTTCAAATCTTCTATGTCCACAGTCAAGTAAAGCAGATGCTTGTATCCACATTTAAGTATATAGAGTACTTAATTTATAAGTAATTATTCAATCTAGTGACTAGTGATAAACAATTTTAATATTTAAGGAAACACAAACATTAGAAAAAGAACATATGCAGTAATTTATTCGTGTGTGTGTGTTTTTTTAAATCCAAGGTCATTCTTAAGGAATGAGAAAAGGAACGACCCCAAAACATGAGTGTACAAAGTGATTATGTAGATTGCCTAGCCCTTAACAAACCTTTAATTTAACTGGGTTACCGGAAACGAGGCATACCACACAAAACACTGACTAGACTATGGGGAACCTGGGGCAGGCAGATTTTTTAGATGTATCAAGGGGCTGGATTGCACTAGTTACCTGCTCTCTGGAAAGTAGAACAGAACTAGGGAATAATAAAGGGCAGGTAGTGGGAGAGAGCATAGTGGGTAGCCATGTTTCGTTGAACTATTTACCCAGCTGCTCTCTTCTGCCCTAAAGGAAGACAAATAAGCAAACAATTTGGAACACATTAAGATTAATTTTATCTAGCATATTGTATTCCTTGGGTTTTATTTGAATACTAAACATTTTAAAGGCTAAATTTATTCTCTTAACTATATCTCAAGTACCTATCTGTCTTACCTGGTGCAGTGTAGGGGTCACACAAAAAGGAAAAATGAAATCCCCTTATTTCAAACATGCAGCCCTTGTTTTTGAACAGCAGAATGCAAGAAAGAGCATTTTTAGTTCTCAACTGGATATTGTGTTAATTGCTTTTTACAGCACTTCTGTCAAAAAGCACATCTGTAGAGTGTGTTGAGCTGGGCCTACTCCTTGAGGCTATTATTTTCAGCTACCAAACTAGATAGACTTCCATCAAAATAATGTAGCTCATAA